>NC_054471.1:26271828-26571828 GCF_017639515.1 Carcharodon carcharias
GAGTGTGTGGGTTTGAGTGTGAGAGTGTGGGTTTGAGTGTGAGTGTGGGTTTGAGAATGAGTGTGGGTTTGAGTGTGTGTGTGTGTTTGAGTGAGTGTGGGTTTGAGAGTGTGTGGGTCTGAGTGTGTGTGTGGGTCTGAATGTGAGTGTGGGTCTGAGTGTGTGTGTGGGTTTGAGTGAGTGTGGGTTTGAGAGTGAGTGTGGGTTTGAGTGAGTGTAGGTTTGAGAGTGTGTGGGTTTGAGTGTGTGTGTGGATTTGAGTGTGTGTGTGGGTTTGAGAGTGAGTGTGGGTCTGCGTGTGTGTGTGTGGGTTTGAGAGTGAGTGTGGGTTTGAATGTGTGAGTGTGGGTTTGAGAGTGTGTGTGGGTTTGAGAGTGAGTGTGGGTCTGAGTGTGTGTGTGGGTCTGAGTGTGTGTGTGGGTCTGAGTGTGAGTGTGGGTCTGGGTGTGAGTGTCTGGGTTTGAGAGTGAGTGTGGGTTTGAGTGTGAGAGTGTGGGTTTGAGAGTGAGTGTGGGTTTGAGTGTGTGTGGGTTTGAGTGTGTGTGTGGGTTTGAGTGAGTGTGGGTTTGAGAGTGTGTGGGTCTGAGTGTGTGTCTGGGTTTGAGAGTGAGTGTGGGTTTGAGAGTGAGTGTGGGTCTGAGTGTGTGTGTGGGTCTGAGTGTGAGTGTGGGTCTGAGTGTGTGTGTGGGTTTGAGTGAGTGTGGGTTTGAGAGTGAGTATGGGTTTGAGTGAGTGTGGGTTTGAGAGTGTGTGGGTTTGAGTGTGTGTGTGGGTTTGAGTGTGTGTGTGGGTTTGAGAGTGTGTGGGTCTGCGTGTGTGTGTGTGGGTTTGAGAGTGAGTGTGGGTTTGAACGTGTGAGTGTGGGTTTGAGTGTGTGTGTGGGTTTGAGAGTGAGTGTGGGTCTGAGTGTGTGTGTGGGTCTGAGTGTGAGTGGGTTTGAGTGTGTGTAGGTCTGTGTGTGTGGGTTTGAGAGTGAGTGTGGGTTTGAGAGTGAGTGTGGGTTTGAGTGTGTGTGGGTTTGAGTGTGTGTGTGGGTTTGAGTGAGCGTGGGTTTGAGAGTGTGTGGGTCTGAGTGTGTGTGTGGGTTTGAGAGTGTGTGTGGGTTTGAGAGTGAGTGTGGGTTTGAGAGTGAGTGTGGGTCTGAGTGTGTGTGTGGGTCTGAGTGTGAGTGTGGGTCTGAGTGTGTGTGTGGGTTTGAGTGAGTGTGGGTTTGAGAGTGAGTATGGGTTTGAGTGAGTGTGGGTTTGAGAGTGTGTGGGTTTGAGTGTGTGTGTGGGTTTGAGTGTGTGTGTGGGTTTGAGAGTGAGTGTGGGTCTGCGTGTGTGTGTGTGGGTTTGAGAGTGAGTGTGGGTTTGAACGTGTGAGTGTGGGTTTGAGTGTGTGTGTGGGTTTGAGAGTGAGTGTGGGTCTGAGTGTGTGTGTGGGTCTGAGTGTGAGTGGGTTTGAGTGTGTGTAGGTCTGTGTGTGTGGGTTTGAGAGTGAGTGTGGGTTTGAGAGTGAGTATGGGTCTGAGTGTGTGTGTGGGTCTGAGTGTGTGTGGGGGTTTGAGTGTGTGTGGGTCTGAGTGTGAGTGTGTGGGTTTGAGAGTGAGTGTGGGTTTGAGTGTGTGTGGGGGTCTGAGTGTGAGTGTGGGTTTGAGTGTGAGTGTGGGTCTGAGTGTGAGAGTTTGGGTTTGAGTGAGTGTGGGTCTGAGTGTGAGTGTGTGGGTTTGAGTGTGAGAGCATGGATTTGAGTGTGAGTGTGGGTCTGGGTGTGAGTGTGTGGGTCTGAGTGTGAGAGTGTGGGTCTGAGTGTGAGAGTATGGGTTTGAGTGTGTGAGTGTGGGTCTGGGTGTGAGTGTGTGGGTCTGAGTGTGAGAGTGTGGGTCTGAGTGTGAGAGTATGGGTTTGAGTGTGTGAGTGTGGGTCTGGGTGTGAGTGTGTGGGTTTGAGAGTGATTGTGGGCTTGAGTGTGAGTGTGGGTTTGAGTGTGAGTGTGGGTTTGAGTGTGAGTGTGGGTTTGAGTGTGTGTGGGGGTTTGAGTGAGTGTGGGTTTGAGAGTGAGTGTGAGTCTGAGTGTGTGTGTGGGTCTGAGTGTGAGTGTGGGTTTGAGAGTGAGTGTGGGTGTATGGGTCTGAGTGTGTGTGTGGGTTTGAGTGAGTGTGGGTTTGAGAGTAAGTGTGGGTCTGAGTGTGAGTGTGGGTCTGAGTGTGAGTGTGGGTTTGAGTGTGAGTGTGGGTTTGAGTGTGTGTGGGGGTTTGAGTGAGTGTGGGTTTGAGAGTGAGTGTGAGTCTGAGTGTGTGTGTGGGTCTGAGTGTGAGTGTGGGTCTGAGTGTGAGTGTGGGTTTGAGTGAGTGTGGGTTTGAGAGAAAGTGTGGGTCTGAGTGTGAGAGTATGGGTTTGAATGTGTGTGTGGATCTGAGTATGTGAGTGTGGGTCTGGGTGTGAGTGTGTGGGTTTGAGAGTGAGTGTGAGAGTGTGGGTTTGAGAGTGAGTGTGGGTTTGAGAGTGAGTGTGGGTTTGAGTGAGTGTGGGTTTGAGAGTAAGTGTGGGTCTGAGTGTAAGAGTATGGGTTTGAATGTGTGTGTGGATCTGAGTATGTGAGTGTGGGTCTGGGTGTGAGTGTGTGGGTTTGAGAGTGAGTGTGAGAGTGTGGGTTTGAGAGTGATTGTGGGTTTGAGAGTGAGTGTGGGTCTGAGTGTGAGTGTGGGCTTGAGTGAGTGTGGGTTTGAGAGTAAGTGTGGGTCTGAGTGTGAGAGTATGGGTTTGAATGTGTGTGTGGATCTGAGTATGTGAGTGTGGGTCTGGGTGTGAGTGTGTGGGTTTGAGAGTGAGTGTGAGAGTGTGGGTTTGAGAGTGAGTGTGGGTTTGAGAGTGAGTGTGGGTTTGAGTGAGTGTGGGTTTGAGAGTAAGAGTGGGTCTGAGTGTAAGAGTATGGGTTTGAATGTGTGTGTGGATCTGAGTATGTGAGTGTGGGTCTGGGTGTGAGTGTGTGGGTTTGAGAGTGAGTGTGAGAGTGTGGGTTTGAGAGTGAGTGTGGGTTTGAGAGTAAGTGTGGGTCTGAGTGTGAGAGTATGGAATTGAATGTGTGTGTGGATCTGAGTATGTGAGTGTGGGTCTGGGTGTGAGTGTCTGGGTTTGAGAGTGAGTGTGGGTTTGAGTGTGAGAGTGTGGGTTTGAGAGTGAGTGTGGGTTTGAGTGTGTGTGGGTTTGAGTGTGTGTGTGGGTTTGAGTGAGTGTGGGTTTGAGAGTGTGTGGGTCTGAGTGTGTGTGTGGGTTTGAGAGTGAGTGTGGGTCTGAGTGTGTGTGTGGGTCTGAGTGTGAGTGGGTTTGAGTGTGTGTAGGTCTGTGTGTGTGGGTTTGAGAGTGAGTGTGGGTTTGAGAGTGAGTATGGGTCTGAGTGTGTGTGTGGGTCTGAGTGTGTGTGGGGGTTTGAGTGTGTGTGGGTCTGAGTGTGAGTGTGGGTTTGAGTGTGAGTGTGGGTCTGAGTGTGAGAGTTTGGGTTTGAGTGAGTGTGGGTCTGAGTATGAGTGTGTGGGTTTGAGTGTGAGAGCATGGATTTGAGTGTGAGTGTGGGTCTGGGTGTGAGTGTGTGGGTCTGAGTGTGAGAGTGTGGGTCTGTGTGTGAGAGTATGGGTTTGAGTGTGTGAGTGTGGGTCTGGGTGTGAGTGTGTGGGTCTGAGTGTGAGAGTGTGGGTCTGAGTGTGAGAGTATGGGTTTGAGTGTGTGAGTGTGGGACTGGGTGTGAGTGTGTGGGTTTGAGAGTGATTGTGGGCTTGAGTGTGAGTGTGGGTTTGAGTGTGAGTGTGGGTTTGAGTGTGAGTGTGGGTTTGAGTGTGTGTGGGGGTTTGAGTGAGTGTGGGTTTGAGAGTGAGTGTGAGTCTGAGTGTGTGTGTGGGTCTGAGTGTGAGTGTGGGTTTGAGAGTGAGTGTGGGTGTATGGGTCTGAGTGTGTGTGTGGGTTTGAGTGAGTGTGGGTTTGAGAGTAAGTGTGGGTCTGAGTGTGAGTGTGGGTCTGAGTGTAAGTGTGGGTTTGAGTGTGAGTGTGGGTTTGAGTGTGTGTGGGGGTTTGAGTGAGTGTGGGTTTGAGAGTGTGTGGGTCTGAGTGTGTGTGTGGGTTTGAGAGTGAGTGTGAGTCTGAGTGTGTGTGTGGGTCTGTGTGTGAGTGTGTGGGTTTGAGAGTGATTGTGGGCTTGAGTGTGAGTGTGGGTTTGAGTGTGAGTGTGGGTTTGAGTGTGTGTGGGGGTTTGAGTGAGTGTGGGTTTGAGAGTGTGTGTGGGTTTGAGAGTGAGTGTGAGTCTGAGTGTGTGTGTGGGTCTGAGTGTGAGTGTGGGTTTGAGTGAGTGTGGGTTTGAGAGTAAGTGTGGGTTGAGTATGAGTGTGTTGGTCTGAGTGTGAGAGTGTGGGTTTGGGAGTGTATGAGTGTGAGTGTGTGGGTTTGAGTGTGCGTGTGTAGCTTTGAGTGTAAGTGTGTCGTTCTGAGTATGAGTGTGGGTGGAGTGAGTGTGTTGGGTCTGAGAGTGTATGTCTGAGTGAGAGAGTATGGGTTTGAGTGTGAGAGTGTGGGTCTGAGTGTGAGAGTGTGGGTTTGAGAGTGTATGAGTGAGTGTGTGGGTTGGAGTGTGAGAGTGTGGGTCTGAGTGTGAGTGTGTGGGTCTGAGTGTGAGAGTGTGGGTCTGAGTGTGAGAGTGTGGGTCTGAGTGTGAGAGTGTGGGTCTGAGTGCGAATGTGGGTCTGAGAGTATATGTGAGAGTGTTAATTTTGGGTCTGAGTGTGAGACCGTGGGTCTGAGTGTGAGAGTGTGGGTTTGAGAGTGAGTGTGGGTGTGAGTGTGTGTGTGGGTTTGAGTGAGTGTGGGTCTGAGTGTGTGTGTGGGTTTGAGTGTGAGAGTGTGGGTCTGAGTGTGAGAGTGTGGGTTTGAGTGTGAGAGTGGGTTTGAGTGTGAGAGTGTAGGTTTGAGTGTGAGTGTGGGTTTGAGAGTAAGTGTGTGGCTCTGAGTGTGAATGTGTGGGTTTGAGTGTGAGTGTGGATTTGAGAGTGAGTGTGGGTCTGAGTGTGTGTGAGTTTGAGTGAGTGTGGGTCTGAGTGTGAGTGTGGGTTTGTGTGTGTGGGTCTGAGTGTGAGAGTGTGGGTTTGAGTGAGTGTGGGTCTGAGTGTGAGTGTGTGGGTTTGAGTGTGAGAGTATGGGTTTGAGTGTAAGTGTGGGTCTGAGTGTGTGAGTGTGGGTTTGAGAGTGAGTGCGAGAGTGGGTCTGAGTGTGAGAGTGTGGGTCTGAGTGTGAGAGTGTGGGTCTGAGTGTGAGAGTATGGGTTTGAGTGTGTGAGTGTGGGTCTGGGTGTGAGTGTGTGGGTTTGAGAGTGAGTGTGGGTTTGAGTGTGAGAGTGTGGGTTTGAGAGTGAGTGTGGGTTTGAGTGTGAGTGTGGGTTTGAGTGTGAGTGTGGGTTTGAGTGAGTGTGGGTTTGAGAGTGTGTGGGTCTGAGTGTGTGTGTGGGTTTGAGAGTGAGTGTGAGTCTGAGTGTGTGTGTGGGTCTGAGTGTGGGTCTGGGTGTGAGTGTGTGGGTTTGAGAGTGAGTGTGGGTTTGAGTGTGAGAGTGTGGGTTTGAGAGTGAGTGTGGGTTTGAGTGTGAGAGTGTGGGTTTGAGTGTGAGTGTGGGTTTGAGAATGAGTGTGGGTTTGAGTGTGTGTGTGTGTTTGAGTGAGTGTGGGTTTGAGAGTGTGTGGGTCTGAGTGTGTGTGTGGGTCTGAATGTGAGTGTGGGTCTGAGTGTGTGTGTGGGTTTGAGTGAGTGTGGGTTTGAGAGTGAGTGTGGGTTTGAGTGAGTGTAGGTTTGAGAGTGTGTGGGTTTGAGTGTGTGTGTGGATTTGAGTGTGTGTGTGGGTTTGAGAGTGAGTGTGGGTCTGCGTGTGTGTGTGTGGGTTTGAGAGTGAGTGTGGGTTTGAATGTGTGAGTGTGGGTTTGAGAGTGTGTGTGGGTTTGAGAGTGAGTGTGGGTCTGAGTGTGTGTGTGGGTCTGAGTGTGTGTGTGGGTCTGAGTGTGAGTGTGGGTCTGGGTGTGAGTGTCTGGGTTTGAGAGTGAGTGTGGGTTTGAGTGTGAGAGTGTGGGTTTGAGAGTGAGTGTGGGTTTGAGTGTGTGTGGGTTTGAGTGTGTGTGTGGGTTTGAGTGAGTGTGGGTTTGAGAGTGTGTGGGTCTGAGTGTGTGTCTGGGTTTGAGAGTGAGTGTGGGTTTGAGAGTGAGTGTGGGTCTGAGTGTGTGTGTGGGTCTGAGTGTGAGTGTGGGTCTGAGTGTGTGTGTGGGTTTGAGTGAGTGTGGGTTTGAGAGTGAGTATGGGTTTGAGTGAGTGTGGGTTTGAGAGTGTGTGGGTTTGAGTGTGTGTGTGGGTTTGAGTGTGTGTGTGGGTTTGAGAGTGAGTGTGGGTCTGCGTGTGTGTGTGTGGGTTTGAGAGTGAGTGTGGGTTTGAACGTGTGAGTGTGGGTTTGAGTGTGTGTGTGGGTTTGAGAGTGAGTGTGGGTCTGAGTGTGTGTGTGGGTCTGAGTGTGAGTGGGTTTGAGTGTGTGTAGGTCTGTGTGTGTGGGTTTGAGAGTGAGTGTGGGTTTGAGAGTGAGTGTGGGTTTGAGTGTGTGTGGGTTTGAGTGTGTGTGTGGGTTTGAGTGAGCGTGGGTTTGAGAGTGTGTGGGTCTGAGTGTGTGTGTGGGTTTGAGAGTGTGTGTGGGTTTGAGAGTGAGTGTGGGTTTGAGAGTGACTGTGGGTCTGAGTGTGTGTGTGGGTCTGAGTGTGAGTGTGGGTCTGAGTGTGTGTGTGGGTTTGAGTGAGTGTGGGTTTGAGAGTGAGTATGGGTTTGAGTGAGTGTGGGTTTGAGAGTGTGTGGGTTTGAGTGTGTGTGTGGGTTTGAGTGTGTGTGTGGGTTTGAGAGTGAGTGTGGGTCTGCGTGTGTGTGTGTGGGTTTGAGAGTGAGTGTGGGTTTGAACGTGTGAGTGTGGGTTTGAGTGTGTGTGTGGGTTTGAGAGTGAGTGTGGGTCTGAGTGTGTGTGTGGGTCTGAGTGTGAGTGGGTTTGAGTGTGTGTAGGTCTGTGTGTGTGGGTTTGAGAGTGAGTGTGGGTTTGAGAGTGAGTATGGGTCTGAGTGTGTGTGTGGGTCTGAGTGTGTGTGGGGGTTTGAGTGTGTGTGGGTCTGAGTGTGAGTGTGTGGGTTTGAGAGTGAGTGTGGGTTTGAGTGTGTGTGGGGGTCTGAGTGTGAGTGTGGGTTTGAGTGTGAGTGTGGGTCTGAGTGTGAGTGTGTGGGTTTGAGTGTGAGAGCATGGATTTGAGTGTGAGTGTGGGTCTGGGTGTGAGTGTGTGGGTCTGAGTGTGAGAGTGTGGGTCTGAGTGTGAGAGTATGGGTTTGAGTGTGTGAGTGTGGGTCTGGGTGTGAGTGTGTGGGTCTGAGTGTGAGAGTGTGGGTCTGAGTGTGAGAGTATGGGTTTGAGTGTGTGAGTGTGGGTCTGGGTGTGAGTGTGTGGGTTTGAGAGTGATTGTGGGCTTGAGTGTGAGTGTGGGTTTGAGTGTGAGTGTGGGTTTGAGTGTGAGTGTGGGTTTGAGTGTGTGTGGGGGTTTGAGTGAGTGTGGGTTTGAGAGTGAGTGTGAGTCTGAGTGTGTGTGTGGGTCTGAGTGTGAGTGTGGGTTTGAGAGTGAGTGTGGGTGTATGGGTCTGAGTGTGTGTGTGGGTTTGAGTGAGTGTGGGTTTGAGAGTAAGTGTGGGTCTGAGTGTGAGTGTGGGTCTGAGTGTGAGTGTGGGTTTGAGTGTGAGTGTGGGTTTGAGTGTGTGTGGGGGTTTGAGTGAGTGTGGGTTTGAGAGTGAGTGTGAGTCTGAGTGTGTGTGTGGGTCTGAGTGTGAGTGTGGGTCTGAGTGTGAGTGTGGGTTTGAGTGAGTGTGGGTTTGAGAGTAAGTGTGGGTCTGAGTGTGAGAGTATGGGTTTGAATGTGTGTGTGGATCTGAGTATGTGAGTGTGGGTCTGGGTGTGAGTGTGTGGGTTTGAGAGTGAGTGTGAGAGTGTGGGTTTGAGAGTGAGTGTGGGTTTGAGTGAGTGTGGGTTTGAGAGTAAGTGTGGGTCTGAGTGTAAGAGTATGGGTTTGAATGTGTGTGTGGATCTGAGTATGTGAGTGTGGGTCTGGGTGTGAGTGTGTGGGTTTGAGAGTGAGTGTGAGAGTGTGGGTTTGAGAGTGAGTGTGGGTTTGAGAGTGAGTGTGGGTCTGAGTGTGAGTGTGGGCTTGAGTGAGTGTGGGTTTGAGAGTAAGTGTGGGTCTGAGTGTGAGAGTATGGGTTTGAATGTGTGTGTGGATCTGAGTATGTGAGTGTGGGTCTGGGTGTGAGTGTGTGGGTTTGAGAGTGAGTGTGAGAGTGTGGGTTTGAGAGTGAGTGTGGGTTTGAGAGTGAGTGTGGGTTTGAGTGAGTGTGGGTTTGAGAGTAAGTGTGGGTCTGAGTGTAAGAGTATGGGTTTGAATGTGTGTGTGGATCTGAGTATGTGAGTGTGGGTCTGGGTGTGAGTGTGTGGGTTTGAGAGTGAGTGTGAGAGTGTGGGTTTGAGAGTGAGTGTGGGTTTGAGAGTAAGTGTGGGTCTGAGTGTGAGAGTATGGATTTGAATGTGTGTGTGGATCTGAGTATGTGAGTGTGGGTCTGGGTGTGAGTGTCTGGGTTTGAGAGTGAGTGTGGGTTTGAGTGTGAGAGTGTGGGTTTGAGAGTGAGTGTGGGTTTGAGTGTGTGTGGGTTTGAGTGTGTGTGTGGGTTTGAGTGAGTGTGGGTTTGAGAGTGTGTGGGTCTGAGTGTGTGTGTGGGTTTGAGAGTGAGTGTGGGTCTGAGTGTGTGTGTGGGTCTGAGTGTGAGTGGGTTTGAGTGTGTGTAGGTCTGTGTGTGTGGGTTTGAGAGTGAGTGTGGGTTTGAGAGTGAGTATGGGTCTGAGTGTGTGTGTGGGTCTGAGTGTAAGTGTGGGTTTGAGTGTGAGTGTGGGTTTGAGTGTGTGTGTGGGTTTGAGAGTGAGTGTGAGTCTGAGTGTGTGTGTGGGTCTGGGTGTGAGTGTGTGGGTTTGAGAGTGATTGTGGGCTTGAGTGTGAGTGTGGGTTTGAGTGTGAGTGTGGGTTTGAGTGTGTGTGGGGGTTTGAGTGAGTGTGGGTTTGAGAGTGTGTGTGGGTTTGAGAGTGAGTGTGAGTCTGAGTGTGTGTGTGGGTCTGAGTGTGAGTGTGGGTTTGAGTGAGTGTGGGTTTGAGAGTAAGTGTGGGTTGAGTATGAGTGTGTTGGTCTGAGTGTGAGAGTGTGGGTTTGGGAGTGTATGAGTGTGAGTGTGTGGGTTTGAGTGTGCGTGTGTAGCTTTGAGTGTAAGTGTGTCGTTCTGAGTATGAGTGTGGGTGGAGTGAGTGTGTTGGGTCTGAGAGTGTATGTCTGAGTGAGAGAGTATGGGTTTGAGTGTGAGAGTGTGGGTCTGAGTGTGAGAGTGTGGGTTTGAGAGTGTATGAGTGAGTGTGTGGGTTGGAGTGTGAGAGTGTGGGTCTGAGTGTGAGTGTGTGGGTCTGAGTGTGAGAGTGTGGGTCTGAGTGTGAGAGTGTGGGTCTGAGTGTGAGAGTGTGGGTCTGAGTGCGAATGTGGGTCTGAGAGTATATGTGAGAGTGTTAATTTTGGGTCTGAGTGTGAGACCGTGGGTCTGAGTGTGAGAGTGTGGGTTTGAGAGTGAGTGTGGGTGTGAGTGTGTGTGTGGGTTTGAGTGAGTGTGGGTCTGAGTGTGTGTGTGGGTTTGAGTGTGAGAGTGTGGGTCTGAGTGTGAGAGTGTGGGTTTGAGTGTGAGAGTGGGTTTGAGTGTGAGAGTGTAGGTTTGAGTGTGAGTGTGGGTTTGAGAGTAAGTGTGTGGCTCTGAGTGTGAATGTGTGGGTTTGAGTGTGAGTGTGGATTTGAGAGTGAGTGTGGGTCTGAGTGTGTGTGAGTTTGAGTGAGTGTGGGTCTGAGTGTGAGTGTGGGTTTGTGTGTGTGGGTCTGAGTGTGAGAGTGTGGGTTTGAGTGAGTGTGGGTCTGAGTGTGAGTGTGTGGGTTTGAGTGTGAGAGTATGGGTTTGAGTGTAAGTGTGGGTCTGAGTGTGTGAGTGTGGGTTTGAGAGTGAGTGCGAGAGTGGGTCTGAGTGTGAGAGTGTGGGTCTGAGTGTGAGAGTGTGGGTCTGAGTGTGAGAGTATGGGTTTGAGTGTGTGAGTGTGGGTCTGGGTGTGAGTGTGTGGGTTTGAGAGTGAGTGTGGGTTTGAGTGTGAGAGTGTGGGTTTGAGAGTGAGTGTGGGTTTGAGTGTGAGTGTGGGTTTGAGTGTGAGTGTGGGTTTGAGTGAGTGTGGGTTTGAGAGTGTGTGGGTCTGAGTGTGTGTGTGGGTTTGAGAGTGAGTGTGAGTCTGAGTGTGTGTGTGGGTCTGAGTGTGGGTCTGGGTGTGAGTGTGTGGGTTTGAGAGTGAGTGTGGGTTTGAGTGTGAGAGTGTGGGTTTGAGAGTGAGTGTGGGTTTGAGTGTGAGAGTGTGGGTTTGAGTGTGAGTGTGGGTTTGAGAATGAGTGTGGGTTTGAGTGTGTGTGTGTGTTTGAGTGAGTGTGGGTTTGAGAGTGTGTGGGTCTGAGTGTGTGTGTGGGTCTGAATGTGAGTGTGGGTCTGAGTGTGTGTGTGGGTTTGAGTGAGTGTGGGTTTGAGAGTGAGTGTGGGTTTGAGTGAGTGTAGGTTTGAGAGTGTGTGGGTTTGAGTGTGTGTGTGGATTTGAGTGTGTGTGTGGGTTTGAGAGTGAGTGTGGGTCTGCGTGTGTGTGTGTGGGTTTGAGAGTGAGTGTGGGTTTGAATGTGTGAGTGTGGGTTTGAGAGTGTGTGTGGGTTTGAGAGTGAGTGTGGGTCTGAGTGTGTGTGTGGGTCTGAGTGTGTGTGTGGGTCTGAGTGTGAGTGTGGGTCTGGGTGTGAGTGTCTGGGTTTGAGAGTGAGTGTGGGTTTGAGTGTGAGAGTGTGGGTTTGAGAGTGAGTGTGGGTTTGAGTGTGTGTGGGTTTGAGTGTGTGTGTGGGTTTGAGTGAGTGTGGGTTTGAGAGTGTGTGGGTCTGAGTGTGTGTCTGGGTTTGAGAGTGAGTGTGGGTTTGAGAGTGAGTGTGGGTCTGAGTGTGTGTGTGGGTCTGAGTGTGAGTGTGGGTCTGAGTGTGTGTGTGGGTTTGAGTGAGTGTGGGTTTGAGAGTGAGTATGGGTTTGAGTGAGTGTGGGTTTGAGAGTGTGTGGGTTTGAGTGTGTGTGTGGGTTTGAGTGTGTGTGTGGGTTTGAGAGTGAGTGTGGGTCTGCGTGTGTGTGTGTGGGTTTGAGAGTGAGTGTGGGTTTGAACGTGTGAGTGTGGGTTTGAGTGTGTGTGTGGGTTTGAGAGTGAGTGTGGGTCTGAGTGTGTGTGTGGGTCTGAGTGTGAGTGGGTTTGAGTGTGTGTAGGTCTGTGTGTGTGGGTTTGAGAGTGAGTGTGGGTTTGAGAGTGAGTGTGGGTTTGAGTGTGTGTGGGTTTGAGTGTGTGTGTGGGTTTGAGTGAGCGTGGGTTTGAGAGTGTGTGGGTCTGAGTGTGTGTGTGGGTTTGAGAGTGTGTGTGGGTTTGAGAGTGAGTGTGGGTTTGAGAGTGACTGTGGGTCTGAGTGTGTGTGTGGGTCTGAGTGTGAGTGTGGGTCTGAGTGTGTGTGTGGGTTTGAGTGAGTGTGGGTTTGAGAGTGAGTATGGGTTTGAGTGAGTGTGGGTTTGAGAGTGTGTGGGTTTGAGTGTGTGTGTGGGTTTGAGTGTGTGTGTGGGTTTGAGAGTGAGTGTGGGTCTGCGTGTGTGTGTGTGGGTTTGAGAGTGAGTGTGGGTTTGAACGTGTGAGTGTGGGTTTGAGTGTGTGTGTGGGTTTGAGAGTGAGTGTGGGTCTGAGTGTGTGTGTGGGTCTGAGTGTGAGTGGGTTTGAGTGTGTGTAGGTCTGTGTGTGTGGGTTTGAGAGTGAGTGTGGGTTTGAGAGTGAGTATGGGTCTGAGTGTGTGTGTGGGTCTGAGTGTGTGTGGGGGTTTGAGTGTGTGTGGGTCTGAGTGTGAGTGTGTGGGTTTGAGAGTGAGTGTGGGTTTGAGTGTGTGTGGGGGTCTGAGTGTGAGTGTGGGTTTGAGTGTGAGTGTGGGTCTGAGTGTGAGTGTGTGGGTTTGAGTGTGAGAGCATGGATTTGAGTGTGAGTGTGGGTCTGGGTGTGAGTGTGTGGGTCTGAGTGTGAGAGTGTGGGTCTGAGTGTGAGAGTATGGGTTTGAGTGTGTGAGTGTGGGTCTGGGTGTGAGTGTGTGGGTCTGAGTGTGAGAGTGTGGGTCTGAGTGTGAGAGTATGGGTTTGAGTGTGTGAGTGTGGGTCTGGGTGTGAGTGTGTGGGTTTGAGAGTGATTGTGGGCTTGAGTGTGAGTGTGGGTTTGAGTGTGAGTGTGGGTTTGAGTGTGAGTGTGGGTTTGAGTGTGTGTGGGGGTTTGAGTGAGTGTGGGTTTGAGAGTGAGTGTGAGTCTGAGTGTGTGTGTGGGTCTGAGTGTGAGTGTGGGTTTGAGAGTGAGTGTGGGTGTATGGGTCTGAGTGTGTGTGTGGGTTTGAGTGAGTGTGGGTTTGAGAGTAAGTGTGGGTCTGAGTGTGAGTGTGGGTCTGAGTGTGAGTGTGGGTTTGAGTGTGAGTGTGGGTTTGAGTGTGTGTGGGGGTTTGAGTGAGTGTGGGTTTGAGAGTGAGTGTGAGTCTGAGTGTGTGTGTGGGTCTGAGTGTGAGTGTGGGTCTGAGTGTGAGTGTGGGTTTGAGTGAGTGTGGGTTTGAGAGTAAGTGTGGGTCTGAGTGTGAGAGTATGGGTTTGAATGTGTGTGTGGATCTGAGTATGTGAGTGTGGGTCTGGGTGTGAGTGTGTGGGTTTGAGAGTGAGTGTGAGAGTGTGGGTTTGAGAGTGAGTGTGGGTTTGAGAGTGAGTGTGGGTTTGAGTGAGTGTGGGTTTGAGAGTAAGTGTGGGTCTGAGTGTAAGAGTATGGGTTTGAATGTGTGTGTGGATCTGAGTATGTGAGTGTGGGTCTGGGTGTGAGTGTGTGGGTTTGAGAGTGAGTGTGAGAGTGTGGGTTTGAGAGTGAGTGTGGGTTTGAGAGTGAGTGTGGGTCTGAGTGTGAGTGTGGGCTTGAGTGAGTGTGGGTTTGAGAGTAAGTGTGGGTCTGAGTGTGAGAGTATGGGTTTGAATGTGTGTGTGGATCTGAGTATGTGAGTGTGGGTCTGGGTGTGAGTGTGTGGGTTTGAGAGTGAGTGTGAGAGTGTGGGTTTGAGAGTGAGTGTGGGTTTGAGAGTGAGTGTGGGTTTGAGTGAGTGTGGGTTTGAGAGTAAGTGTGGGTCTGAGTGTAAGAGTATGGGTTTGAATGTGTGTGTGGATCTGAGTATGTGAGTGTGGGTCTGGGTGTGAGTGTGTGGGTTTGAGAGTGAGTGTGAGAGTGTGGGTTTGAGAGTGAGTGTGGGTTTGAGAGTAAGTGTGGGTCTGAGTGTGAGAGTATGGATTTGAATGTGTGTGTGGATCTGAGTATGTGAGTGTGGGTCTGGGTGTGAGTGTCTGGGTTTGAGAGTGAGTGTGGGTTTGAGTGTGAGAGTGTGGGTTTGAGAGTGAGTGTGGGTTTGAGTGTGTGTGGGTTTGAGTGTGTGTGTGGGTTTGAGTGAGTGTGGGTTTGAGAGTGTGTGGGTCTGAGTGTGTGTGTGGGTTTGAGAGTGAGTGTGGGTCTGAGTGTGTGTGTGGGTCTGAGTGTGAGTGGGTTTGAGTGTGTGTAGGTCTGTGTGTGTGGGTTTGAGAGTGAGTGTGGGTTTGAGAGTGAGTATGGGTCTGAGTGTGTGTGTGGGTCTGAGTGTGTGTGGGGGTTTGAGTGTGTGTGGGTCTGAGTGTGAGTGTGGGTTTGAGTGTGAGTGTGGGTCTGAGTGTGAGAGTTTGGGTTTGAGTGAGTGTGGGTCTGAGTGTGAGTGTGTGGGTTTGAGTGTGAGAGCATGGATTTGAGTGTGAGTGTGGGTCTGGGTGTGAGTGTGTGGGTCTGAGTGTGAGAGTGTGGGTCTGTGTGTGAGAGTATGGGTTTGAGTGTGTGAGTGTGGGTCTGGGTGTGAGTGTGTGGGTCTGAGTGTGAGAGTGTGGGTCTGAGTGTGAGAGTATGGGTTTGAGTGTGTGAGTGTGGGTCTGGGTGTGAGTGTGTGGGTTTGAGAGTGATTGTGGGCTTGAGTGTGAGTGTGGGTTTGAGTGTGAGTGTGGGTTTGAGTGTGAGTGTGGGTTTGAGTGTGTGTGGGGGTTTGAGTGAGTGTGGGTTTGAGAGTGAGTGTGAGTCTGATTGTGTGTGTGGGTCTGAGTGTGAGTGTGGGTTTGAGAGTGAGTGTGGGTGTATGGGTCTGAGTGTGTGTGTGGGTTTGAGTGAGTGTGGGTTTGAGAGTAAGTGTGGGTCTGAGTGTGAGTGTGGGTCTGAGTGTAAGTGTGGGTTTGAGTGTGAGTGTGGGTTTGAGTGTGTGTGGGGGTTTGAGTGAGTGTGGGTTTGAGAGTGTGTGGGTCTGAGTGTGTGTGTGGGTTTGAGAGTGAGTGTGAGTCTGAGTGTGTGTGTGGGTCTGGGTGTGAGTGTGTGGGTTTGAGAGTGATTGTGGGCTTGAGTGTGAGTGTGGGTTTGAGTGTGAGTGTGGGTTTGAGTGTGTGTGGGGGTTTGAGTGAGTGTGGGTTTGAGAGTGTGTGTGGGTTTGAGAGTGAGTGTGAGTCTGAGTGTGTGTGTGGGTCTGAGTGTGAGTGTGGGTTTGAGTGAGTGTGGGTTTGAGAGTAAGTGTGGGTTGAGTATGAGTGTGTTGGTCTGAGTGTGAGAGTGTGGGTTTGGGAGTGTATGAGTGTGAGTGTGTGGGTTTGAGTGTGCGTGTGTAGCTTTGAGTGTAAGTGTGTCGTTCTGAGTATGAGTGTGGGTGGAGTGAGTGTGTTGGGTCTGAGAGTGTATGTCTGAGTGAGAGAGTATGGGTTTGAGTGTGAGAGTGTGGGTCTGAGTGTGAGAGTGTGGGTTTGAGAGTGTATGAGTGAGTGTGTGGGTTGGAGTGTGAGAGTGTGGGTCTGAGTGTGAGTGTGTGGGTCTGAGTGTGAGAGTGTGGGTCTGAGTGTGAAAGTGTGGGTCTGAGTGTGAGAGTGTGGGTCTGAGTGCGAATGTGGGTCTGAGAGTATATGTGAGAGTGTTAATTTTGGGTCTGAGTGTGAGACCGTGGGTCTGAGTGTGAGAGTGTGGGTTTGAGAGTGAGTGTGGGTGTGAGTGTGTGTGTGGGTTTGAGTGAGTGTGGGTCTGAGTGTGTGTGTGGGTTTGAGTGTGAGAGTGTGGGTCTGAGTGTGAGAGTGTGGGTTTGAGTGTGAGAGTGGGTTTGAGTGTGAGAGTGTAGGTTTGAGTGTGAGTGTGGGTTTGAGTGTGAGAGTGTAGGTTTGAGTGTGAGTGTGGGTTTGAGAGTAAGTGTGTGGCTCTGAGTGTGAATGTGTGGGTTTGAGTGTGAGTGTGGATTTGAGAGTGAGTGTGGGTCTGAGTGTGTGTGAGTTTGAGTGAGTGTGGGTCTGAGTGTGAGTGTGGGTTTGTGTGTGTGGGTCTGAGTGTGAGAGTGTGGGTTTGAGTGAGTGTGGGTCTGAGTGTGAGTGTGTGGGTTTGAGTGTGAGAGTATGGGTTTGAGTGTAAGTGTGGGTCTGAGTGTGTGAGTGTGGGTTTGAGAGTGAGTGCGAGAGTGGGTCTGAGTGTGAGAGTGTGGGTCTGAGTGTGAGAGTGTGGGTCTGAGTGTGAGAGTATGGGTTTGAGTGTGTGAGTGTGGGTCTGGGTGTGAGTGTGTGGGTTTGAGAGTGAGTGTGGGTTTGAGTGTGAGAGTGTGGGTTTGAGAGTGAGTGTGGGTTTGAGTGTGAGTGTGGGTTTGAGTGTGAGTGTGGGTTTGAGTGAGTGTGGGTTTGAGAGTGTGTGGGTCTGAGTGTGTGTGTGGGTTTGAGAGTGAGTGTGAGTCTGAGTGTGTGTGTGGGTCTGGGTGTGAGTGTGTGGGTTTGAGAGTGATTGTGGGCTTGAGTGTGAGTGTGGGTTTGAGTGTGAGTGTGGGTTTGAGTGTGTGTGTGTGTTTGAGTGAGTGTGGGTTTGAGAGTGTGTGGGTCTGAGTGTGTGTGTGGGTCTGAATGTGAGTGTGGGTCTGAGTGTGTGTGTGGGTTTGAGTGAGTGTGGGTTTGAGAGTGTGTGGGTCTGAGTGTGTGTGTGGGTCTGAATGTGAGTGTGGGTCTGAGTGTGTGTGTGGGTTTGAGTGAGTGTGGGTTTGAGAGTGAGTGTGGGTTTGAGTGAGTGTAGGTTTGAGAGTGTGTGGGTTTGAGTGTGTGTGTGGATTTGAGTGTGTGTGTGGGTCTGAGTGTGAGTGTGGGTCTGCGTGTGTGTGTGTGGGTTTGAGAGTGAGTGTGGGTTTGAATGTGTGAGTGTGGGTTTGAGAGTGTGTGTGGGTTTGAGAGTGAGTGTGGGTCTGAGTGTGTGTGTGGGTCTGAGTGTGTGTGTGGGTCTGAGTGTGAGTGTGGGTCTGGGTGTGAGTGTCTGGGTTTGAGAGTGAGTGTGGGTTTGAGTGTGAGAGTGTGGGTTTGAGAGTGAGTGTGGGTTTGAGTGTGTGTGGGTTTGAGTGTGTGTGTGGGTTTGAGTGAGTGTGGGTTTGAGAGTGTGTGGGTCTGAGTGTGTGTCTGGGTTTGAGAGTGAGTGTGGGTTTGAGAGTGAGTGTGGGTCTGAGTGTGTGTGTGGGTCTGAGTGTGAGTGTGGGTCTGAGTGTGTGTGTGGGTTTGAGTGAGTGTGGGTTTGAGAGTGAGTATGGGTTTGAGTGAGTGTGTGTTTGAGAGTGTGTGGGTTTGAGTGTGTGTGTGGGTTTGAGTGTGTGTGTGGGTTTGAGAGTGAGTGTGGGTCTGCGTGTGTGTGTGTGGGTTTGAGAGTGAGTGTGGGTTTGAACGTGTGAGTGTGGGTTTGAGTGTGTGTGTGGGTTTGAGAGTGAGTGTGGGTCTGAGTGTGTGTGTGGGTCTGAGTGTGAGTGGGTTTGAGTGTGTGTAGGCCTGTGTGTGTGGGTTTGAGAGTGAGTGTGGGTTTGAGAGTGAGTGTGGGTCTGAGTGTGTGTGTGGGTCTGAGTGTGTGTGTGGGTCTGAGTGTGAGTGTGGGTCTGGGTGTGAGTGTCTGGGTTTGAGAGTGAGTGTGGGTTTGAGTGTGAGAGTGTGGGTTTGAGAGTGAGTGTGGGTTTGAGTGTGTGTGGGTTTGAGTGTGTGTGTGGGTTTGAGTGAGTGTGGGTTTGAGAGTGTGTGGGTCTGAGTGTGTGTCTGGGTTTGAGAGTGAGTGTGGGTTTGAGAGTGAGTGTGGGTCTGAGTGTGTGTGTGGGTCTGAGTGTGAGTGTGGGTCTGAGTGTGTGTGTGGGTTTGAGTGAGTGTGGGTTTGAGAGTGAGTATGGGTTTGAGTGAGTGTGGGTTTGAGAGTGTGTGGGTTTGAGTGTGTGTGTGGGTTTGAGTGTGTGTGTGGGTTTGAGAGTGAGTGTGGGTCTGCGTGTGTGTGTGTGGGTTTGAGAGTGAGTGTGGGTTTGAACGTGTGAGTGTGGGTTTGAGTGTGTGTGTGGGTTTGAGAGTGAGTGTGGGTCTGAGTGTGTGTGTGGGTCTGAGTGTGAGTGGGTTTGAGTGTGTGTAGGCCTGTGTGTGTGGGTTTGAGAGTGAGTGTGGGTTTGAGAGTGTGTGGGTTTGAGTGTGTGTGTGGGTTTGAGTGAGCGTGGGTTTGAGAGTGTGTGGGTCTGAGTGTGTGTGTGGGTTTGAGAGTGTGTGTGGGTTTGAGAGTGAGTGTGGGTTTGAGAGTGACTGTGGGTCTGAGTGTGTGTGTGGGTCTGAGTGTGAGTGTGGGTCTGAGTGTGTGTGTGGGTTTGAGTGAGTGTGGGTTTGAGAGTGAGTATGGGTTTGAGTGAGTGTGGGTTTGAGAGTGTGTGGGTTTGAGTGTGTGTGTGGGTTTGAGTGTGTGTGTGGGTTTGAGAGTGAGTGTGGGTCTGCGTGTGTGTGTGTGGGTTTGAGAGTGAGTGTGGGTTTGAACGTGTGAGTGTGGGTTTGAGTGTGTGTGTGGGTTTGAGAGTGAGTGTGGGTCTGAGTGTGTGTGTGGGTCTGAGTGTGTGTGGGTTTGAGTGTGTGTAGGTCTGTGTGTGTGGGTTTGAGAGTGAGTGTGGGTTTGAGAGTGAGTATGGGTCTGAGTGTGTGTGTGGGTCTGAGTGTGTGTGGGGGTTTGAGTGTGTGTGGGTCTGAGTGTGAGTGTGTGGGTTTGAGAGTGAGTGTGGGTTTGAGTGTGTGTGGGGGTCTGAGTGTGAGTGTGGGTTTGAGTGTGAGTGTGGGTCTGAGTGTGAGAGTTTGGGTTTGAGTGAGTGTGGGTCTGAGTGTGAGTGTGTGGGTTTGAGTGTGAGAGCATGGATTTGAGTGTGAGTGTGGGTCTGGGTGTGAGTGTGTGGGTCTGAGTGTGAGAGTGTGGGTCTGAGTGTGAGAGTATGGGTTTGAGTGTGTGAGTGTGGGTCTGGGTGTGAGTGTGTGGGTCTGAGTGTGAGAGTGTGGGTCTGAGTGTGAGAGTATGGGTTTGAGTGTGTGAGTGTGGGTCTGGGTGTGAGTGTGTGGGTTTGAGAGTGATTGTGGGCTTGAGTGTGAGTGTGGGTTTGAGTGTGAGTGTGGGTTTGAGTGTGAGTGTGGGTTTGAGTGTGTGTGGGGGTTTGAGTGAGTGTGGGTTTGAGAGTGAGTGTGAGTCTGAGTGTGTGTGTGGGTCTGAGTGTGAGTGTGGGTTTGAGAGTGAGTGTGGGTGTATGGGTCTGAGTGTGTGTGTGGGTTTGAGTGAGTGTGGGTTTGAGAGTAAGTGTGGGTCTGAGTGTGAGTGTGGGTCTGAGTGTGAGTGTGGGTTTGAGTGTGAGTGTGGGTTTGAGTGTGTGTGGGGGTTTGAGTGAGTGTGGGTTTGAGAGTGAGTGTGAGTCTGAGTGTGTGTGTGGGTCTGAGTGTGAGTGTGGGTCTGAGTGTGAGTGTGGGTTTGAGTGAGTGTGGGTTTGAGAGTAAGTGTGGGTCTGAGTGTGAGAGTATGGGTTTGAATGTGTGTGTGGATCTGAGTATGTGAGTGTGGGTCTGGGTGTGAGTGTGTGGGTTTGAGAGTGAGTGTGAGAGTGTGGGTTTGAGAGTGAGTGTGGGTTTGAGAGTGAGTGTGGGTTTGAGTGAGTGTGGGTTTGAGAGTAAGTGTGGGTCTGAGTGTAAGAGTATGGGTTTGAATGTGTGTGTGGATCTGAGTATGTGAGTGTGGGTCTGGGTGTGAGTGTGTGGGTTTGAGAGTGAGTGTGAGAGTGTGGGTCTGAGAGTGAGTGTGGGTTTGAGAGTGAGTGTGGGTCTGAGTGTGAGTGTGGGCTTGAGTGAGTGTGGGTTTGAGAGTAAGTGTGGGTCTGAGTGTGAGAGTATGGGTTTGAATGTGTGTGTGGATCTGAGTATGTGAGTGTGGGTCTGGGTGTGAGTGTGTGGGTTTGAGAGTGAGTGTGAGAGTGTGGGTTTGAGAGTGAGTGTGGGTTTGAGAGTGAGTGTGGGTTTGAGTGAGTGTGGGTTTGAGAGTAAGTGTGGGTCTGAGTGTAAGAGTATGGGTTTGAATGTGTGTGTGGATCTGAGTATGTGAGTGTGGGTCTGGGTGTGAGTGTGTGGGTTTGAGAGTGAGTGTGAGAGTGTGGGTTTGAGAGTGAGTGTGGGTTTGAGAGTAAGTGTGGGTCTGAGTGTGAGAGTATGGATTTGAATGTGTGTGTGGATCTGAGTATGTGAGTGTGGGTCTGGGTGTGAGTGTCTGGGTTTGAGAGTGAGTGTGGGTTTGAGTGTGAGAGTGTGGGTTTGAGAGTGAGTGTGGGTTTGAGTGTGTGTGGGTTTGAGTGTGTGTGTGGGTTTGAGTGAGTGTGGGTTTGAGAGTGTGTGGGTCTGAGTGTGTGTGTGGGTTTGAGAGTGAGTGTGGGTCTGAGTGTGTGTGTGGGTCTGAGTGTGTGTGTGGGTCTGAGTGTGTGTGGGGGTTTGAGTGTGTGTGGGTCTGAGTGTGAGTGTGGGTTTGAGTGTGAGTGTGGGTCTGAGTGTGAGAGTTTGGGTTTGAGTGAGTGTGGGTCTGAGTGTGAGTGTGTGGGTTTGAGTGTGAGAGCATGGATTTGAGTGTGAGTGTGGGTCTGGGTGTGAGTGTGTGGGTCTGAGTGTGAGAGTGTGGGTCTGTGTGTGAGAGTATGGGTTTGAGTGTGTGAGTGTGGGTCTGGGTGTGAGTGTGTGGGTCTGAGTGTGAGAGTGTGGGTCTGAGTGTGAGAGTATGGGTTTGAGTGTGTGAGTGTGGGTCTGGGTGTGAGTGTGTGGGTTTGAGAGTGATTGTGGGCTTGAGTGTGAGTGTGGGTTTGAGTGTGAGTGTGGGTTTGAGTGTGAGTGTGGGTTTGAGTGTGTGTGGGGGTTTGAGTGAGTGTGGGTTTGAGAGTGAGTGTGAGTCTGATTGTGTGTGTGGGTCTGAGTGTGAGTGTGGGTTTGAGAGTGAGTGTGGGTGTATGGGTCTGAGTGTGTGTGTGGGTTTGAGTGAGTGTGGGTTTGAGAGTAAGTGTGGGTCTGAGTGTGAGTGTGGGTCTGAGTGTAAGTGTGGGTTTGAGTGTGAGTGTGGGTTTGAGTGTGAGTGTGGGTTTGAGTGTGTGTGGGGGTTTGAGTGAGTGTGGGTTTGAGAGTGTGTGGGTCTGAGTGTGTGTGTGGGTTTGAGAGTGAGTGTGAGTCTGAGTGTGTGTGTGGGTCTGGGTGTGAGTGTGTGGGTTTGAGAGTGATTGTGGGCTTGAGTGTGAGTGTGGGTTTGAGTGTGAGTGTGGGTTTGAGTGTGTGTGGGGGTTTGAGTGAGTGTGGGTTTGAGAGTGTGTGTGGGTTTGAGAGTGAGTGTGAGTCTGAGTGTGTGTGTGGGTCTGAGTGTGAGTGTGGGTTTGAGTGAGTGTGGGTTTGAGAGTAAGTGTGGGTTGAGTATGAGTGTGTTGGTCTGTGTGTGAGAGTGTGGGTTTGGGAGTGTATGAGTGTGAGTGTGTGGGTTTGAGTGTGCGTGTGTAGCTTTGAGTGTAAGTGTGTCGTTCTGAGTATGAGTGTGGGTGGAGTGAGTGTGTTGGGTCTGAGAGTGTATGTCTGAGTGAGAGAGTATGGGTTTGAGTGTGAGAGTGTGGGTCTGAGTGTGAGAGTGTGGGTTTGAGAGTGTATGAGTGAGTGTGTGGGTTGGAGTGTGAGAGTGTGGGTCTGAGTGTGAGTGTGTGGGTCTGAGTGTGAGAGTGTGGGTCTGAGTGTGAGAGTGTGGGTCTGAGTGTGAGAGTGTGGGTCTGAGTGCGAATGTGGGTCTGAGAGTATATGTGAGAGTGTTAATTTTGGGTCTGAGTGTGAGACCGTGGGTCTGAGTGTGAGAGTGTGGGTTTGAGAGTGAGTGTGGGTGTGAGTGTGTGTGTGGGTTTGAGTGAGTGTGGGTCTGAGTGTGTGTGTGGGTTTGAGTGTGAGAGTGTGGGTCTGAGTGTGAGAGTGTGGGTTTGAGTGTGAGAGTGGGTTTGAGTGTGAGAGTGTAGGTTTGAGTGTGAGTGTGGGTTTGAGAGTAAGTGTGTGGCTCTGAGTGTGAATGTGTGGGTTTGAGTGTGAGTGTGGATTTGAGAGTGAGTGTGGGTCTGAGTGTGTGTGAGCTTGAGTGAGTGTGGGTCTGAGTGTGAGTGTGGGTTTGTGTGTGTGTGTGGGTCTGAGTGTGAGTGTGGGTCTGGGTGTGAGTGTCTGGGTTTGAGAGTGAGTGTGGGTTTGAGTGTGAGAGTGTGGGTTTGAGAGTGAGTGTGGGTTTGAGTGTGTGTGGGTTTGAGTGTGTGTGTGGGTTTGAGTGAGTGTGGGTTTGAGAGTGTGTGGGTCTGAGTGTGTGTCTGGGTTTGAGAGTGAGTGTGGGTTTGAGAGTGAGTGTGGGTCTGAGTGTGTGTGTGGGTCTGAGTGTGAGTGTGGGTCTGAGTGTGTGTGTGGGTTTGAGTGAGTGTGGGTTTGAGAGTGAGTATGGGTTTGAGTGAGTGTGGGTTTGAGAGTGTGTGGGTTTGAGTGTGTGTGTGGGTTTGAGTGTGTGTGTGGGTTTGAGAGTGAGTGTGGGTCTGCGTGTGTGTGTGTGGGTTTGAGAGTGAGTGTGGGTTTGAACGTGTGAGTGTGGGTTTGAGTGTGTGTGTGGGTTTGAGAGTGAGTGTGGGTCTGAGTGTGTGTGTGGGTCTGAGTGTGAGTGGGTTTGAGTGTGTGTAGGTCTGTGTGTGTGGGTTTGAGAGTGAGTGTGGGTTTGAGAGTGAGTGTGGGTTTGAGTGTGTGTGGGTTTGAGTGTGTGTGTGGGTTTGAGTGAGCGTGGGTTTGAGAGTGTGTGGGTCTGAGTGTGTGTGTGGGTTTGAGAGTGTGTGTGGGTTTGAGAGTGAGTGTGGGTTTGAGAGTGACTGTGGGTCTGAGTGTGTGTGTGGGTCTGAGTGTGAGTGTGGGTCTGAGTGTGTGTGTGGGTTTGAGTGAGTGTGGGTTTGAGAGTGAGTATGGGTTTGAGTGAGTGTGGGTTTGAGAGTGTGTGGGTTTGAGTGTGTGTGTGGGTTTGAGTGTGTGTGTGGGTTTGAGAGTGAGTGTGGGTCTGCGTGTGTGTGTGTGGGTTTGAGAGTGAGTGTGGGTTTGAACGTGTGAGTGTGGGTTTGAGTGTGTGTGTGGGTTTGAGAGTGAGTGTGGGTCTGAGTGTGTGTGTGGGTCTGAGTGTGAGTGGGTTTGAGAGTGTGTAGGTCTGTGTGTGTGGGTTTGAGAGTGAGTGTGGGTTTGAGAGTGAGTATGGGTCTGAGTGTGTGTGTGGGTCTGAGTGTGTGTGGGGGTTTGAGTGTGTGTGGGTCTGAGTGTGAGTGTGTGGGTTTGAGAGTGAGTGTGGGTTTGAGTGTGTGTGGGGGTCTGAGTGTGAGTGTGGGTTTGAGTGTGAGTGTGGGTCTGAGTGTGAGAGTTTGGGTTTGAGTGAGTGTGGGTCTGAGTGTGAGTGTGTGGGTTTGAGTGTGAGAGCATGGATTTGAGTGTGAGTGTGGGTCTGGGTGTGAGTGTGTGGGTCTGAGTGTGAGAGTGTGGGTCTGAGTGTGAGAGTATGGGTTTGAGTGTGTGAGTGTGGGTCTGGGTGTGAGTGTGTGGGTCTGAGTGTGAGAGTGTGGGTCTGAGTGTGAGAGTATGGGTTTGAGTGTGTGAGTGTGGGTCTGGGTGTGAGTGTGTGGGTTTGAGAGTGATTGTGGGCTTGAGTGTGAGTGTGGGTTTGAGTGTGAGTGTGGGTTTGAGTGTGAGTGTGGGTTTGAGTGTGTGTGGGGGTTTGAGTGAGTGTGGGTTTGAGAGTGAGTGTGAGTCTGAGTGTGTGTGTGGGTCTGAGTGTGAGTGTGGGTTTGAGAGTGAGTGTGGGTGTATGGGTCTGAGTGTGTGTGTGGGTTTGAGTGAGTGTGGGTTTGAGAGTAAGTGTGGGTCTGAGTGTGAGTGTGGGTCTGAGTGTGAGTGTGGGTTTGAGTGTGAGTGTGGGTTTGAGTGTGTGTGGGGGTTTGAGTGAGTGTGGGTTTGAGAGTGAGTGTGAGTCTGAGTGTGTGTGTGGGTCTGAGTGTGAGTGTGGGTCTGAGTGTGAGTGTGGGTTTGAGTGAGTGTGGGTTTGAGAGTAAGTGTGGGTCTGAGTGTGAGAGTATGGGTTTGAATGTGTGTGTGGATCTGAGTATGTGAGTGTGGGTCTGGGTGTGAGTGTGTGGGTTTGAGAGTGAGTGTGAGAGTGTGGGTTTGAGAGTGAGTGTGGGTTTGAGAGTGAGTGTGGGTTTGAGTGAGTGTGGGTTTGAGAGTAAGTGTGGGTCTGAGTGTAAGAGTATGGGTTTGAATGTGTGTGTGGATCTGAGTATGTGAGTGTGGGTCTGGGTGTGAGTGTGTGGGTTTGAGAGTGAGTGTGAGAGTGTGGGTTTGAGAGTGAGTGTGGGTTTGAGAGTGAGTGTGGGTCTGAGTGTGAGTGTGGGCTTGAGTGAGTGTGGGTTTGAGAGTAAGTGTGGGTCTGAGTGTGAGAGTATGGGTTTGAATGTGTGTGTGGATCTGAGTATGTGAGTGTGGGTCTGGGTGTGAGTGTGTGGGTTTGAGAGTGAGTGTGAGAGTGTGGGTTTGAGAGTGAGTGTGGGTTTGAGAGTGAGTGTGGGTTTGAGAGTGAGTGTGGGTTTGAGTGAGTGTGGGTTTGAGAGTAAGTGTGGGTCTGAGTGTAAGAGTATGGGTTTGAATGTGTGTGTGGATCTGAGTATGTGAGTGTGGGTCTGGGTGTGAGTGTGTGGGTTTGAGAGTGAGTGTGAGAGTGTGGGTTTGAGAGTGAGTGTGGGTTTGAGAGTAAGTGTGGGTCTGAGTGTGAGAGTATGGATTTGAATGTGTGTGTGGATCTGAGTATGTGAGTGTGGGTCTGGGTGTGAGTGTCTGGGTTTGAGAGTGAGTGTGGGTTTGAGTGTGAGAGTGTGGGTTTGAGAGTGAGTGTGGGTTTGAGTGTGTGTGGGTTTGAGTGTGTGTGTGGGTTTGAGTGAGTGTGGGTTTGAGAGTGTGTGGGTCTGAGTGTGTGTGTGGGTTTGAGAGTGAGTGTGGGTCTGAGTGTGTGTGTGGGTCTGAGTGTGAGTGGGTTTGAGTGTGTGTAGGTCTGTGTGTGTGGGTTTGAGAGTGAGTGTGGGTTTGAGAGTGAGTATGGGTCTGAGTGTGTGTGTGGGTCTGAGTGTGAGTGTGGGTCTGAGTGTGAGAGTTTGGGTTTGAGTGAGTGTGGGTCTGAGTGTGAGTGTGTGGGTTTGAGTGTGAGAGCATGGATTTGAGTGTGAGTGTGGGTCTGGGTGTGAGTGTGTGGGTCTGAGTGTGAGAGTGTGGGTCTGAGTGTGAGAGTATGGGTTTGAGTGTGTGAGTGTGGGTCTGGGTGTGAGTGTGTGGGTCTGAGTGTGAGAGTGTGGGTCTGAGTGTGAG
The DNA here is from genome assembly GCF_017639515.1 of Carcharodon carcharias. Lineage (NCBI taxonomy): Eukaryota > Metazoa > Chordata > Chondrichthyes > Lamniformes > Lamnidae > Carcharodon > Carcharodon carcharias. The sequence continues at coordinate 26,296,758 of NC_054471.1, forward strand.
AGTATGGGTTTGAGTGTGTGAGTGTGGGTCTGGGTGTGAGTGTGTGGGTTTGAGAGTGATTGTGGGCTTGAGTGTGAGTGTGGGTTTGAGTGTGAGTGTGGGTTTGAGTGTGAGTGTGGGTTTGAGTGTGTGTGGGGGTTTGAGTGAGTGTGGGTTTGAGAGTGAGTGTGAGTCTGATTGTGTGTGTGGGTCTGAGTGTGAGTGTGGGTTTGAGAGTGAGTGTGGGTGTATGGGTCTGAGTGTGTGTGTGGGTTTGAGTGAGTGTGGGTTTGAGAGTAAGTGTGGGTCTGAGTGTGAGTGTGGGTCTGAGTGTAAGTGTGGGTTTGAGTGTGAGTGTGGGTTTGAGTGTGTGTGGGGGTTTGAGTGAGTGTGGGTTTGAGAGTGTGTGGGTCTGAGTGTGTGTGTGGGTTTGAGAGTGAGTGTGAGTCTGAGTGTGTGTGTGGGTCTGGGTGTGAGTGTGTGGGTTTGAGAGTGATTGTGGGCTTGAGTGTGAGTGTGGGTTTGAGTGTGAGTGTGGGTTTGAGTGTGTGTGGGGGTTTGAGTGAGTGTGGGTTTGAGAGTGTGTGTGGGTTTGAGAGTGAGTGTGAGTCTGAGTGTGTGTGTGGGTCTGAGTGTGAGTGTGGGTTTGAGTGAGTGTGGGTTTGAGAGTAAGTGTGGGTTGAGTATGAGTGTGTTGGTCTGAGTGTGAGAGTGTGGGTTTGGGAGTGTATGAGTGTGAGTGTGTGGGTTTGAGTGTGCGTGTGTAGCTTTGAGTGTAAGTGTGTCGTTCTGAGTATGAGTGTGGGTGGAGTGAGTGTGTTGGGTCTGAGAGTGTATGTCTGAGTGAGAGAGTATGGGTTTGAGTGTGAGAGTGTGGGTCTGAGTGTGTGAGTGTGGGTTTGAGAGTGTATGAGTGAGTGTGTGGGTTGGAGTGTGAGAGTGTGGGTCTGAGTGTGAGAGTGTGGGTCTGAGTGTGAGAGTGTGGGTCTGAGTGCGAATGTGGGTCTGAGAGTATATGTGAGAGTGTTAATTTTGGGTCTGAGTGTGAGACCGTGGGTCTGAGTGTGAGAGTGTGGGTTTGAGAGTGAGTGTGGGTGTGAGTGTATGTGTGGGTTTGAGTGAGTGTGGGTCTGAGTGTGTGTGTGGGTTTGAGTGAGTGTGGGTCTGAGTTTGAGTGTGGGTCTGAGTGTGAGAGTGTGGGTCTGAGTGTGAGAGTGTGGGTTTGAGTGTGAGAGTGGGTTTGAGTGTGAGAGTGTAGGTTTGAGTGTGAGTGTGGGTTTGAGAGTGAGTGTGTGGCTCTGAGTGTGAATGTGTGGGTTTGAGTGTGAGTGTGGATTTGAGAGTGAGTGTGGGTCTGAGTGTGTGTGAGTTTGAGTGAGTGTGGGTCTGAGTGTGAGTGTGTGGGTTTGAGTGTGAGAGCATGGATTTGAGTGTGAGTGTGGGTCTGGGTGTGAGTGTGTGGGTCTGAGTGTGAGAGTATGGGTCTGTGTGTGAGAGTATGGGTTTGAGTGTGTGAGTGTGGGTCTGGGTGTGAGTGTGTGGGTCTGAGTGTGAGAGTGTGGGTCTGAGTGTGAGAGTATGGGTTTGAGTGTGTGAGTGTGGGTCTGGGTGTGAGTGTGTGGGTTTGAGAGTGATTGTGGGCTTGAGTGTGAGTGTGGGTTTGAGTGTGAGTGTGGGTTTGAGTGTGAGTGTGGGTTTGAGTGTGTGTGGGGGTTTGAGTGAGTGTGGGTTTGAGAGTGAGTGTGAGTCTGATTGTGTGTGTGGGTCTGAGTGTGAGTGTGGGTTTGAGAGTGAGTGTGGGTGTATGGGTCTGAGTGTGTGTGTGGGTTTGAGTGAGTGTGGGTTTGAGAGTAAGTGTGGGTCTGAGTGTGAGTGTGGGTCTGAGTGTAAGTGTGGGTTTGAGTGTGAGTGTGGGTTTGAGTGTGTGTGGGGGTTTGAGTGAGTGTGGGTTTGAGAGTGTGTGGGTCTGAGTGTGTGTGTGGGTTTGAGAGTGAGTGTGAGTCTGAGTGTGTGTGTGGGTCTGGGTGTGAGTGTGTGGGTTTGAGAGTGATTGTGGGCTTGAGTGTGAGTGTGGGTTTGAGTGTGAGTGTGGGTTTGAGTGTGTGTGGGGGTTTGAGTGAGTGTGGGTTTGAGAGTGTGTGTGGGTTTGAGAGTGAGTGTGAGTCTGAGTGTGTGTGTGGGTCTGAGTGTGAGTGTGGGTTTGAGTGAGTGTGGGTTTGAGAGTAAGTGTGGGTTGAGTATGAGTGTGTTGGTCTGAGTGTGAGAGTGTGGGTTTGGGAGTGTATGAGTGTGAGTGTGTGGGTTTGAGTGTGCGTGTGTAGCTTTGAGTGTAAGTGTGTCGTTCTGAGTATGAGTGTGGGTGGAGTGAGTGTGTTGGGTCTGAGAGTGTATGTCTGAGTGAGAGAGTATGGGTTTGAGTGTGAGAGTGTGGGTCTGAGTGTGAGAGTGTGGGTTTGAGAGTGTATGAGTGAGTGTGTGGGTTGGAGTGTGAGAGTGTGGGTCTGAGTGTGAGTGTGTGGGTCTGAGTGTGAGAGTGTGGGTCTGAGTGTGAGAGTGTGGGTCTGAGTGTGAGAGTGTGGGTCTGAGTGCGAATGTGGGTCTGAGAGTATATGTGAGAGTGTTAATTTTGGGTCTGAGTGTGAGACCGTGGGTCTGAGTGTGAGAGTGTGGGTTTGAGAGTGAGTGTGGGTGTGAGTGTATGTGTGGGTTTGAGTGAGTGTGGGTCTGAGTGTGTGTGTGGGTTTGAGTGAGTGTGGGTCTGAGTTTGAGTGTGGGTCTGAGTGTGAGAGTGTGGGTCTGAGTGTGAGAGTGTGGGTTTGAGTGTGAGAGTGGGTTTGAGTGTGAGAGTGTAGGTTTGAGTGTGAGTGTGGGTTTGAGAGTGAGTGTGTGGCTCTGAGTGTGAATGTGTGGGTTTGAGTGTGAGTGTGGATTTGAGAGTGAGTGTGGGTCTGAGTGTGTGTGAGTTTGAGTGAGTGTGGGTCTGAGTGTGAGTGTGTGGGTTTGAGTGTGAGAGCATGGATTTGAGTGTGAGTGTGGGTCTGGGTGTGAGTGTGTGGGTCTGAGTGTGAGAGTATGGGTCTGTGTGTGAGAGTATGGGTTTGAGTGTGTGAGTGTGGGTCTGGGTGTGAGTGTGTGGGTCTGAGTGTGAGAGTGTGGGTCTGAGTGTGAGAGTATGGGTTTGAGTGTGTGAGTGTGGGTCTGGGTGTGAGTGTGTGGGTTTGAGAGTGATTGTGGGCTTGAGTGTGAGTGTGGGTTTGAGTGTGAGTGTGGGTTTGAGTGTGAGTGTGGGTTTGAGTGTGTGTGGGGGTTTGAGTGAGTGTGGGTTTGAGAGTGAGTGTGAGTCTGATTGTGTGTGTGGGTCTGAGTGTGAGTGTGGGTTTGAGAGTGAGTGTGGGTGTATGGGTCTGAGTGTGTGTGTGGGTTTGAGTGAGTGTGGGTTTGAGAGTAAGTGTGGGTCTGAGTGTGAGTGTGGGTCTGAGTGTAAGTGTGGGTTTGAGTGTGAGTGTGGGTTTGAGTGTGTGTGGGGGTTTGAGTGAGTGTGGGTTTGAGAGTGTGTGGGTCTGAGTGTGTGTGTGGGTTTGAGAGTGAGTGTGAGTCTGAGTGTGTGTGTGGGTCTGGGTGTGAGTGTGTGGGTTTGAGAGTGATTGTGGGCTTGAGTGTGAGTGTGGGTCTGAGTGTGAGAGTGTGGGTTTGGGAGTGTATGAGTGTGAGTGTGTGGGTTTGAGTGTGCGTGTGTAGCTTTGAGTGTAAGTGTGTCGTTCTGAGTATGAGTGTGGGTGGAGTGAGTGTGTTGGGTCTGAGAGTGTATGTCTGAGTGAGAGAGTATGGGTTTGAGTGTGAGAGTGTGGGTCTGAGTGTGAGTGTGTGGGTTTGAGAGTGTATGAGTGAGTGTGTGGGTTGGAGTGTGAGAGTGTGGGTCTGAGTGTGAGTGTGTGGGTCTGAGTGTGAGAGTGTGGGTCTGAGTGTGAGAGTGTGGGTCTGAGTGTGAGAGTGTGGGTCTGAGTGCGAATGTGGGTCTGAGAGTATATGTGAGAGTGTTAATTTTGGGTCTGAGTGTGAGACCGTGGGTCTGAGTGTGAGAGTGTGGGTTTGAGAGTGAGTGTGGGTGTGAGTGTGTGTGTGGGTTTGAGTGAGTGTGGGTCTGAGTGTGTGTGTGGGTTTGAGTGTGAGAGTGTGGGTCTGAGTGTGAGAGTGTGGGTTTGAGTGTGAGAGTGGGTTTGAGTGTGAGAGTGTAGGTTTGAGTGTGAGTGTGGGTTTGAGAGTAAGTGTGTGGCTCTGAGTGTGAATGTGTGGGTTTGAGTGTGAGTGTGGATTTGAGAGTGAGTGTGGGTCTGAGTGTGTGTGAGTTTGAGTGAGTGTGGGTCTGAGTGTGAGTGTGGGTTTGTGTGTGTGGGTCTGAGTGTGAGAGTGTGGGTTTGAGTGAGTGTGGGTCTGAGTGTGAGTGTGTGGGTTTGAGTGTGAGAGTATGGGTTTGAGTGTAAGTGTGGGTCTGAGTGTGTGAGTGTGGGTTTGAGAGTGAGTGCGAGAGTGGGTCTGAGTGTGAGAGTGTGGGTCTGAGTGTGAGAGTGTGGGTCTGAGTGTGAGAGTATGGGTTTGAGTGTGTGAGTGTGGGTCTGGGTGTGAGTGTGTGGGTTTGAGAGTGAGTGTGGGTTTGAGTGTGAGAGTGTGGGTTTGAGAGTGAGTGTGGGTTTGAGTGTGAGTGTGGGTTTGAGTGTGAGTGTGGGTTTGAGTGAGTGTGGGTTTGAGAGTGTGTGGGTCTGAGTGTGTGTGTGGGTTTGAGAGTGAGTGTGAGTCTGAGTGTGTGTGTGGGTCTGAGTGTGGGTCTGGGTGTGAGTGTGTGGGTTTGAGAGTGAGTGTGGGTTTGAGTGTGAGAGTGTGGGTTTGAGAGTGAGTGTGGGTTTGAGTGTGAGAGTGTGGGTTTGAGTGTGAGTGTGGGTTTGAGAATGAGTGTGGGTTTGAGTGTGTGTGTGTGTTTGAGTGAGTGTGGGTTTGAGAGTGTGTGGGTCTGAGTGTGTGTGTGGGTCTGAATGTGAGTGTGGGTCTGAGTGTGTGTGTGAGTTTGAGTGAGTGTGGGTTTGAGAGTGAGTGTGGGTTTGAGTGAGTGTAGGTTTGAGAGTGTGTGGGTTTGAGTGTGTGTGTGGATTTGAGTGTGTGTGTGGGTTTGAGAGTGAGTGTGGGTCTGCGTGTGTGTGTGTGGGTTTGAGAGTGAGTGTGGGTTTGAATGTGTGAGTGTGGGTTTGAGAGTGTGTGTGGGTTTGAGAGTGAGTGTGGGTCTGAGTGTGTGTGTGGGTCTGAGTGTGTGTGTGGGTCTGAGTGTGAGTGTGGGTCTGGGTGTGAGTGTCTGGGTTTGAGAGTGAGTGTGGGTTTGAGTGTGAGAGTGTGGGTTTGAGAGTGAGTGTGGGTTTGAGTGTGTGTGGGTTTGAGTGTGTGTGTGGGTTTGAGTGAGTGTGGGTTTGAGAGTGTGTGGGTCTGAGTGTGTGTCTGGGTTTGAGAGTGAGTGTGGGTTTGAGAGTGAGTGTGGGTCTGTGTGTGAGAGTGTGGGTGTGAGTGTGAGAGTGTGGGTCTGAGTGTGAGAGTTTGGGTTTGAGTGTGTGAGTGTGGGTCTGGGTGTGAGTGTGTGGGTTTGAGAGTGAGTGTGGGTTTGAGTGTGAGAGTGTGGGTTTGAGAGTGAGTGTGGGTTTGAGTGTGAGTGTGGGTTTGAGTGTGAGTGTGGGTTTGAGTGAGTGTGGGTTTGAGAGTGTGTGGGTCTGAGTGTGTGTGTGGGTTTGAGAGTGAGTGTGACTCTGAGTGTGTGCGTGGGTCTGAGTGTGGGTCTGGGTGTGAGTGTGTGGGTTTGAGAGTGAGTGTGGGTTTGAGTGTGAGAGTGTGGGTTTGAGAGTGAGTGTGGTTTTGAGTGTGAGAGTGTGGGTTTGAGTGTGAGTGTGGGTTTGAGAGTGAGTGTGGGTTTGAGTGTGTGTGTGTGTTTGAGTGAGTGTGGGTTTGAGAGTGTGTGGGTCTGAGTGTGTGTGTGGGTCTGAATGTGAGTGTGGGTCTGAGTGTGTGTGTGGGTTTGAGTGAGTGTGGGTTTGAGAGTGAGTGTGGGTTTGAGTGAGTGTAGGTTTGAGAGTGTGTGGGTTTGAGTGTGTGTGTGGATTTGAGTGTGTGTGTGGGTTTGAGAGTGAGTGTGGGTCTGCGTGTGTGTGTGTGGGTTTGAGAGTGAGTGTGGGTTTGAATGTGTGAGTGTGGGTTTGAGAGTGTGTGTGGGTTTGAGAGTGAGTGTGGGTCTGAGTGTGTGTGTGGGTCTGAGTGTGTGTGTGGGTCTGAGTGTGAGTGTGGGTCTGGGTGTGAGTGTCTGGGTTTGAGAGTGAGTGTGGGTTTGAGTGTGAGAGTGTGGGTTTGAGAGTGAGTGTGGGTTTGAGTGTGTGTGGGTTTGAGTGTGTGTGTGGGTTTGAGTGAGCGTGGGTTTGAGAGTGTGTGGGTCTGAGTGTGTGTCTGGGTTTGAGAGTGAGTGTGGGTTTGAGAGTGAGTGTGGGTCTGAGTGTGTGTGTGGGTCTGAGTGTGAGTGTGGGTCTGAGTGTGTGTGTGGGTTTGAGTGAGTGTGGGTTTGAGAGTGAGTATGGGTTTGAGTGAGTGTGGGTTTGAGAGTGTGTGGGTTTGAGTGTGTGTGTGGGTTTGAGTGTGTGTGTGGGTTTGAGAGTGAGTGTGGGTCTGCGTGTGTGTGTGTGGGTTTGAGAGTGAGTGTGGGTTTGAACGTGTGAGTGTGGGTTTGAGTGTGTGTGTGGGTTTGAGAGTGAGTGTGGGTCTGAGTGTGTGTGTGGGTCTGAGTGTGAGTGGGTTTGAGTGTGTGTAGGTCTGTGTGTGTGGGTTTGAGAGTGAGTGTGGCTTTGAGAGTGAGTGTGGGTTTGAGTGTGTGTGGGTTTGAGTGTGTGTGTGGGTTTGAGTGAGCGTGGGTTTGAGAGTGTGTGGGTCTGAGTGTGTGTGTGGGTTTGAGAGTGTGTGTGGGTTTGAGAGTGAGTGTGGGTTTGAGAGTGAGTGTGGGTCTGAGTGTGTGTGTGGGTCTGAGTGTGAGTGTGGGTCTGAGTGTGTGTGTGGGTTTGAGTGAGTGTGGGTTTGGGAGTGAGTATGTGTTTGAGTGAGTGTGGGTTTGAGTGTGTGTGTGGGTTTGAGTGTGTGTGTGGGTTTGAGAGTGAGTGTGGGTCTGCGTGTGTGTGTGTGGGTTTGAGAGTGAGTGTGGGTTTGAACGTGTGAGTGTGGGTTTGAGTGTGTGTGTGGGTTTGAGAGTGAGTGTGGGTCTGAGTGTGTGTGTGGGTCTGAGTGTGAGTGGGTTTGAGTGTGTGTAGGTCTGTGTGTGTGGGTTTGAGAGTGAGTGTGGGTTTGAGAGTGAGTATGGGTCTGAGTGTGTGTGTGGGTCTGAGTGTGTGTGGGGGTTTGAGTGTGTGTGGGTCTGAGTGTGAGTGTGGGTTTGAGTGTGAGTGTGGGTCTGAGTGTGAGAGTTTGGGTTTGAGTGAGTGTGGGTCTGAGTGTGAGTGTGTGGGTTTGAGTGTGAGAGCATGGATTTGAGTGTGAGTGTGGGTCTGGGTGTGAGTGTGTGGGTCTGAGTGTGAGAGTGTGGGTCTGTGTGTGAGAGTATGGGTTTGAGTGTGTGAGTGTGGGTCTGGGTGTGTGTGTGGGTTTGAGTGTGAGAGTGTGGGTCTGAGTGTGAGAGTGTGGGTTTGAGTGTGAGAGTGGGTTTGAGTGTGAGAGTGTAGGTTTGAGTGTGAGTGTGGGTTTGAGAGTAAGTGTGTGGCTCTGAGTGTGAATGTGTGGGTTTGAGTGTGAGTGTGGATTTGAGAGTGAGTGTGGGTCTGAGTGTGTGTGAGTTTGAGTGAGTGTGGGTCTGAGTGTGAGTGTGGGTTTGTGTGTGTGGGTCTGAGTGTGAGAGTGTGGGTTTGAGTGAGTGTGGGTCTGAGTGTGAGTGTGTGGGTTTGAGTGTGAGAGTATGGGTTTGAGTGTAAGTGTGGGTCTGAGTGTGTGAGTGTGGGTTTGAGAGTGAGTGCGAGAGTGGGTCTGAGTGTGAGAGTGTGGGTCTGAGTGTGAGAGTGTGGGTCTGAGTGTGAGAGTATGGGTTTGAGTGTGTGAGTGTGGGTCTGGGTGTGAGTGTGTGGGTTTGAGAGTGAGTGTGGGTTTGAGTGTGAGAGTGTGGGTTTGAGAGTGAGTGTGGGTTTGAGTGTGAGTGTGGGTTTGAGTGTGAGTGTGGGTTTGAGTGAGTGTGGGTTTGAGAGTGTGTGGGTCTGAGTGTGTGTGTGGGTTTGAGAGTGAGTGTGAGTCTGAGTGTGTGTGTGGGTCTGAGTGTGGGTCTGGGTGTGAGTGTGTGGGTTTGAGAGTGAGTGTGGGTTTGAGTGTGAGAGTGTGGGTTTGAGAGTGAGTGTGGGTTTGAGTGTGAGAGTGTGGGTTTGAGTGTGAGTGTGGGTTTGAGAATGAGTGTGGGTTTGAGTGTGTGTGTGTGTTTGAGTGAGTGTGGGTTTGAGAGTGTGTGGGTCTGAGTGTGTGTGTGGGTCTGAATGTGAGTGTGGGTCTGAGTGTGTGTGTGGGTTTGAGTGAGTGTGGGTTTGAGAGTGAGTGTGGGTTTGAGTGAGTGTAGGTTTGAGAGTGTGTGGGTTTGAGTGTGTGTGTGGATTTGAGTGTGTGTGTGGGTTTGAGAGTGAGTGTGGGTCTGCGTGTGTGTGTGGGGGTTTGAGAGTGAGTGTGGGTTTGAATGTGTGAGTGTGGGTTTGAGAGTGTGTGTGGGTTTGAGAGTGAGTGTGGGTCTGAGTGTGTGTGTGGGTCTGAGTGTGTGTGTGGGTCTGAGTGTGAGTGTGGGTCTGGGTGTGAGTGTCTGGGTTTGAGAGTGAGTGTGGGTTTGAGTGTGAGAGTGTGGGTTTGAGAGTGAGTGTGGGTTTGAGTGTGTGTGGGTTTGAGTGTGTGTGTGGGTTTGAGTGAGTGTGGGTTTGAGAGTGTGTGGGTCTGAGTGTGTGTCTGGGTTTGAGAGTGAGTGTGGGTTTGAGAGTGAGTGTGGGTCTGAGTGTGAGAGTGTGGGTCTGAGTGTGAGAGTGTGGGTCTGAGTGTGAGAGTATGGGTTTGAGTGTGTGAGTGTGGGTCTGGGTGTGAGTGTGTGGGTTTGAGAGTGAGTGTGGGTTTGAGTGTGAGAGTGTGGGTTTGAGAGTGAGTGTGGGTTTGAGTGTGAGTGTGGGTTTGAGTGTGAGTGTGGGTTTGAGTGAGTGTGGGTTTGAGAGTGTGTGGGTCTGAGTGTGTGTGTGGGTTTGAGAGTGAGTGTGAGTCTGAGTGTGTGTGTGGGTCTGAGTGTGGGTCTGGGTGTGAGTGTGTGGGTTTGAGAGTGAGTGTGGGTTTGAGTGTGAGAGTGTGGGTTTGAGAGTGAGTGTGGGTTTGAGTGTGAGAGTGTGGGTTTGAGTGTGAGTGTGGGTTTGAGAATGAGTGTGGGTTTGAGTGTGTGTGTGTGTTTGAGTGAGTGTGGGTTTGAGAGTGTGTGGGTCTGAGTGTGTGTGTGGGTCTGAATGTGAGTGTGGGTCTGAGTGTGTGTGTGGGTTTGAGTGAGTGTGGGTTTGAGAGTGAGTGTGGGTTTGAGTGAGTGTAGGTTTGAGAGTGTGTGGGTTTGAGTGTGTGTGTGGATTTGAGTGTGTGTGTGGGTTTGAGAGTGAGTGTGGGTCTGCGTGTGTGTGTGTGGGTTTGAGAGTGAGTGTGGGTTTTAATGTGTGAGTGTGGGTTTGAGAGTGTGTGTGGGTTTGAGAGTGAGTGTGGGTCTGAGTGTGTGTGTGGGTCTGAGTGTGTGTGTGGGTCTGAGTGTGAGTGTGGGTCTGGGTGTGAGTGTCTGGGTTTGAGAGTGAGTGTGGGTTTGAGTGTGAGAGTGTGGGTTTGAGAGTGAGTGTGGGTTTGAGTGTGTGTGGGTTTGAGTGTGTGTGTGGGTTTGAGTGAGTGTGGGTTTGAGAGTGTGTGGGTCTGAGTGTGTGTCTGGGTTTGAGAGTGAGTGTGGGTTTGAGAGTGAGTGTGGGTCTGAGTGTGTGTGTGGGTCTGAGTGTGAGTGTGGGTCTGAGTGTGTGTGTGGGTTTGAGTGAGTGTGGGTTTGAGAGTGAGTATGGGTTTGAGTGAGTGTGGGTTTGAGAGTGTGTGGGTTTGAGTGTGTGTGTGGGTTTGAGTGTGTGTGTGGGTTTGAGAGTGAGTGTGGGTCTGCGTGTGTGTGTGTGGGTTTGAGAGTGAGTGTGGGTTTGAACGTGTGAGTGTGGGTTTGAGTGTGTGTGTGGGTTTGAGAGTGAGTGTGGGTCTGAGTGTGTGTGTGGGTCTGAGTGTGAGTGGGTTTGAGTGTGTGTAGGTCTGTGTGTGTGGGTTTGAGAGTGAGTGTGGGTTTGAGAGTGAGTGTGGGTTTGAGTGTGTGTGGGTTTGAGTGTGTGTGTGGGTTTGAGTGAGCGTGGGTTTGAGAGTGTGTGGGTCTGAGTGTGTGTGTGGGTTTGAGAGTGTGTGTGGGTTTGAGAGTGAGTGTGGGTTTGAGAGTGAGTGTGGGTCTGAGTGTGTGTGTGGGTCTGAGTGTGAGTGTGGGTCTGAGTGTGTGTGTGGGTTTGAATGAGTGTGGGTTTGGGAGTGAGTATGTGTTTGAGTGAGTGTGGGTTTGAGTGTGTGTGTGGGTTTGAGTGTGTGTGTGGGTTTGAGAGTGAGTGTGGGTCTGCGTGTGTGTGTGTGGGTTTGAGAGTGAGTGTGGGTTTGAACGTGTGAGTGTGGGTTTGAGTGTGTGTGTGGGTTTGAGAGTGAGTGTGGGTCTGAGTGTGTGTGTGGGTCTGAGTGTGAGTGGGTTTGAGTGTGTGTAGGTCTGTGTGTGTGGGTTTGAGAGTGAGTGTGGGTTTGAGAGTGAGTATGGGTCTGAGTGTGTGTGTGGGTCTGAGTGTGTGTGGGGGTTTGAGTGTGTGTGGGTCTGAGTGTGAGTGTGGGTTTGAGTGTGAGTGTGGGTCTGAGTGTGAGAGTTTGGGTTTGAGTGAGTGTGGGTCTGAGTGTGAGTGTGTGGGTTTGAGTGTGAGAGCATGGATTTGAGTGTGAGTGTGGGTCTGGGTGTGAGTGTGTGGGTCTGAGTGTGAGAGTGTGGGTCTGTGTGTGAGAGTATGGGTTTGAGTGTGTGAGTGTGGGTCTGGGTGTGAGTGTGTGGGTCTGAGTGTGAGAGTGTGGGTCTGAGTGTGAGAGTATGGGTTTGAGTGTGTGAGTGTGGGTCTGGGTGTGAGTGTGTGGGTTTGAGAGTGATTGTGGGCTTGAGTGTGAGTGTGGGTTTGAGTGTGAGTGTGGGTTTGAGTGTGAGTGTGGGTTTGAGTGTGTGTGGGGGTTTGAGTGAGTGTGGGTTTGAGAGTGAGTGTGAGTCTGAGTGTGTGTGTGGGTCTGAGTGTGAGTGTGGGTTTGAGAGTGAGTGTGGGTGTATGGGTCTGAGTGTGTGTGTGGGTTTGAGTGAGTGTGGGTTTGAGAGTAAGTGTGGGTCTGAGTGTGAGTGTGGGTCTGAGTGTAAGTGTGGGTTTGAGTGTGAGTGTGGGTTTGAGTGTGTGTGGGGGTTTGAGTGAGTGTGGGTTTGAGAGTGTGTGGGTCTGAGTGTGTGTGTGGGTTTGAGAGTGAGTGTGAGTCTGAGTGTGTGTGTGGGTCTGAGTGTGAGTGTGGGTCTGAGTGTGAGTGTGGGTTTGAGTGAGTGTGGGTTTGAGAGTAAGTGTGGGTCTGAGTGTGAGAGTATGGGTTTGAATGTGTGTGTGGATCTGAGTATGTGAGTGTGGGTCTGGGTGTGAGTGTGTGGGTTTGAGAGTGAGTGTGAGAGTGTGGGTTTGAGAGTGAGTGTGGGTTTGAGAGTGAGTGTGGGTTTGAGTGAGTGTGGGTTTGAGAGTAAGTGTGGGTCTGAGTGTGAGAGTATGGGTTTGAATGTGTGTGTGGATCTGAGTATGTGAGTGTGGGTCTGGGTGTGAGTGTGTGGGTTTGAGAGTGAGTGTGAGAGTGTGGGTTTGAGAGTGAGTGTGGGTTTGAGAGTGAGTGTGGGTTTGAGTGTGAGTGTGGGTTTGAGTGTGTGTGTGGGTTTGAGAGTGAGTGTGGGTTTGAGAGTGACTGTGGGTCTGAGTGTGTGTGTGAGTTTGAGAGTGAGTGTGAGTCTGAGTGTGAGAGTGGGTCTGAGTGTGAGAGTGTGGGTCTGAGTGTGAGAGTGTGGGTCTGAGTGTGAGAGTGTGGGTCTGAGTGTGAGAGTATGGGTTTGAGTGTGTGAGTGTGGGTCTGGGTGTGAGTGTGTGGGTTTGAGAGTGAGTGTGGGTTTGAGTGTGAGAGTGTGGGTTTGAGAGTGAGTGTGGGTTTGAGTGTGAGTGTGGGTTTGAGTGTGAGTGTGGGTTTGAGTGAGTGTGGGTTTGAGAGTGTGTGGGTCTGAGTGTGTGTGTGGGTTTGAGAGTGAGTGTGACTCTGAGTGTGTGTGTGGGTCTGATTGTGGGTCTGGGTGTGAGTGTGTGGGTTTGAGAGTGAGTGTGGGTTTGAGTGTGAGAGTGTGGGTTTGAGAATGAGTGTGGGTTTGAGTGTGAGAGTGTGGGTTTGAGAGTGAGTGTGGGTTTGAGTGTGTGTGGGTTTGAGTGTGTGTGTGGGTTTGAGTGAGTGTGGGTTTGAGAGTGTGTGGGTCTGAATGTGTGTGTGGGTTTGAGAGTGAGGTGGGTTTGAGAGTGAGTGTGGGTCTGAGTGTGTGTGTGGGTCTGAGTGTGAGTGTGGGTCTGAGTGCGTGTGTGGGTTTGAGTGAGTGTGCGTTTGAGAGTGAGTATGGGTTTGAGTGAGTGTGGGTTTGAGAGTGTGTGGGTTTGAGTGTGTGTGTGGGTTTGAGTGTGTGTGTGGGTTTGAGAGTGAGTGTGGGTTTGAGAGTGAGTGTGGGTCTGAGTGTGTGTGTGGGTCTGAGTGTGAGTGTGGGTCTGAGTGTGTGTGTGGGTTTGAGTGAGAGTGGGTTTGAGAGTGAGTATGGGTTTGAGTGAGTGTGGGTTTGAGAGTGTGTGGGTTTGAGTGTGTGTGTGGGTTTGAGTGTGTGTGTGGGTTTGAGAGTGAGTGTGGGTCTGTGTGTGTGTGTGTGGGTTTGAGAGTGAGTGTGGGTTTGAATGTGTGAGTGTGGGTTTGAGTGTGTGTGTGGGTTTGAGAGTGAGTGTGGGTCTGAGTGTGTGTGTGGGTCTGAGTGTGAGTGGGTTTGAGTGTGTGTAGGTCTGTGTGTGTGGGTTTGAGAGTGAGTGTGGGTTTGAGAGTGAGTATGGGTCTGAGTGTGTGTGTGGGTCTGATAGTGAGTGTGGGTCTGAGTGTGTGTGTGGGTCTGAGTGTGAGTGGGTTTGAGTGTGTGTAGGTCTGTGTGTGGGGGTTTGAGAGTGAGTGTGGGTTTGAGAGTGAGTGTGGGTTTGAGAGTGAGTGTGGGTCTGAGTGTGTGTGTGGGTCTGAGTGTGAGTGTGGGTCTGAGTGTGTGTGTGGGTTTGAGTGAGTGTGGGTTTGGGAGTGAGTATGTGTTTGAGTGAGTGTGGGTTTGAGTGTGTGTGTGGGTTTGAGTGTGTGTGTGGGTTTGAGAGTGAGTGTGGGTCTGCGTGTGTGTGTGTGGGTTTGAGAGTGAGTGTGGGTTTGAACGTGTGAGTGTGGGTTTGAGTGTGTGTGTGGGTTTGAGAGTGAGTGTGGGTCTGAGTGTGTGTGTGGGTCTGAGTGTGAGTGGGTTTGAGTGTGTGTAGGTCTGTGTGTGTGGGTTTGAGAGTGAGTGTGGGTTTGAGAGTGAGTATGGGTCTGAGTGTGTGTGTGGGTCTGAGTGTGTGTGGGGGTTTGAGTGTGTGTGGGTCTGAGTGTGAGTGTGGGTTTGAGTGTGAGTGTGGGTCTGAGTGTGAGAGTTTGGGTTTGAGTGAGTGTGGGTCTGAGTGTGAGTGTGTGGGTTTGAGTGTGAGAGCATGGATTTGAGTGTGAGTGTGGGTCTGGGTGTGAGTGTGTGGGTCTGAGTGTGAGAGTGTGGGTCTGTGTGTGAGAGTATGGGTTTGAGTGTGTGAGTGTGGGTCTGGGTGTGTGTGTGGGTTTGAGTGTGAGAGTGTGGGTCTGAGTGTGAGAGTGTGGGTTTGAGTGTGAGAGTGGGTTTGAGTGTGAGAGTGTAGGTTTGAGTGTGAGTGTGGGTTTGAGAGTAAGTGTGTGGCTCTGAGTGTGAATGTGTGGGTTTGAGTGTGAGTGTGGATTTGAGAGTGAGTGTGGGTCTGAGTGTGTGTGAGTTTGAGTGAGTGTGGGTCTGAGTGTGAGTGTGGGTTTGTGTGTGTGGGTCTGAGTGTGAGAGTGTGGGTTTGAGTGAGTGTGGGTCTGAGTGTGAGTGTGTGGGTTTGAGTGTGAGAGTATGGGTTTGAGTGTAAGTGTGGGTCTGAGTGTGTGAGTGTGGGTTTGAGAGTGAGTGCGAGAGTGGGTCTGAGTGTGAGAGTGTGGGTCTGAGTGTGAGAGTGTGGGTCTGAGTGTGAGAGTATGGGTTTGAGTGTGTGAGTGTGGGTCTGGGTGTGAGTGTGTGGGTTTGAGAGTGAGTGTGGGTTTGAGTGTGAGAGTGTGGGTTTGAGAGTGAGTGTGGGTTTGAGTGTGAGTGTGGGTTTGAGTGTGAGTGTGGGTTTGAGTGAGTGTGGGTTTGAGAGTGTGTGGGTCTGAGTGTGTGTGTGGGTTTGAGAGTGAGTGTGAGTCTGAGTGTGTGTGTGGGTCTGAGTGTGGGTCTGGGTGTGAGTGTGTGGGTTTGAGAGTGAGTGTGGGTTTGAGTGTGAGAGTGTGGGTTTGAGAGTGAGTGTGGGTTTGAGTGTGAGAGTGTGGGTTTGAGTGTGAGTGTGGGTTTGAGAATGAGTGTGGGTTTGAGTGTGTGTGTGTGTTTGAGTGAGTGTGGGTTTGAGAGTGTGTGGGTCTGAGTGTGTGTGTGGGTCTGAATGTGAGTGTGGGTCTGAGTGTGTGTGTGGGTTTGAGTGAGTGTGGGTTTGAGAGTGAGTGTGGGTTTGAGTGAGTGTAGGTTTGAGAGTGTGTGGGTTTGAGTGTGTGTGTGGATTTGAGTGTGTGTGTGGGTTTGAGAGTGAGTGTGGGTCTGCGTGTGTGTGTGGGGGTTTGAGAGTGAGTGTGGGTTTGAATGTGTGAGTGTGGGTTTGAGAGTGTGTGTGGGTTTGAGAGTGAGTGTGGGTCTGAGTGTGTGTGTGGGTCTGAGTGTGTGTGTGGGTCTGAGTGTGAGTGTGGGTCTGGGTGTGAGTGTCTGGGTTTGAGAGTGAGTGTGGGTTTGAGTGTGAGAGTGTGGGTTTGAGAGTGAGTGTGGGTTTGAGTGTGTGTGGGTTTGAGTGTGTGTGTGGGTTTGAGTGAGTGTGGGTTTGAGAGTGTGTGGGTCTGAGTGTGTGTCTGGGTTTGAGAGTGAGTGTGGGTTTGAGAGTGAGTGTGGGTCTGAGTGTGAGAGTGTGGGTCTGAGTGTGAGAGTGTGGGTCTGAGTGTGAGAGTATGGGTTTGAGTGTGTGAGTGTGGGTCTGGGTGTGAGTGTGTGGGTTTGAGAGTGAGTGTGGGTTTGAGTGTGAGAGTGTGGGTTTGAGAGTGAGTGTGGGTTTGAGTGTGAGTGTGGGTTTGAGTGTGAGTGTGGGTTTGAGTGAGTGTGGGTTTGAGAGTGTGTGGGTCTGAGTGTGTGTGTGGGTTTGAGAGTGAGTGTGAGTCTGAGTGTGTGTGTGGGTCTGAGTGTGGGTCTGGGTGTGAGTGTGTGGGTTTGAGAGTGAGTGTGGGTTTGAGTGTGAGAGTGTGGGTTTGAGAGTGAGTGTGGGTTTGAGTGTGAGAGTGTGGGTTTGAGTGTGAGTGTGGGTTTGAGAATGAGTGTGGGTTTGAGTGTGTGTGTGTGTTTGAGTGAGTGTGGGTTTGAGAGTGTGTGGGTCTGAGTGTGTGTGTGGGTCTGAATGTGAGTGTGGGTCTGAGTGTGTGTGTGGGTTTGAGTGAGTGTGGGTTTGAGAGTGAGTGTGGGTTTGAGTGAGTGTAGGTTTGAGAGTGTGTGGGTTTGAGTGTGTGTGTGGATTTGAGTGTGTGTGTGGGTTTGAGAGTGAGTGTGGGTCTGCGTGTGTGTGTGTGGGTTTGAGAGTGAGTGTGGGTTTTAATGTGTGAGTGTGGGTTTGAGAGTGTGTGTGGGTTTGAGAGTGAGTGTGGGTCTGAGTGTGTGTGTGGGTCTGAGTGTGTGTGTGGGTCTGAGTGTGAGTGTGGGTCTGGGTGTGAGTGTCTGGGTTTGAGAGTGAGTGTGGGTTTGAGTGTGAGAGTGTGGGTTTGAGAGTGAGTGTGGGTTTGAGTGTGTGTGGGTTTGAGTGTGTGTGTGGGTTTGAGTGAGTGTGGGTTTGAGAGTGTGTGGGTCTGAGTGTGTGTCTGGGTTTGAGAGTGAGTGTGGGTTTGAGAGTGAGTGTGGGTCTGAGTGTGTGTGTGGGTCTGAGTGTGAGTGTGGGTCTGAGTGTGTGTGTGGGTTTGAGTGAGTGTGGGTTTGAGAGTGAGTATGGGTTTGAGTGAGTGTGGGTTTGAGAGTGTGTGGGTTTGAGTGTGTGTGTGGGTTTGAGTGTGTGTGTGGGTTTGAGAGTGAGTGTGGGTCTGCGTGTGTGTGTGTGGGTTTGAGAGTGAGTGTGGGTTTGAACGTGTGAGTGTGGGTTTGAGTGTGTGTGTGGGTTTGAGAGTGAGTGTGGGTCTGAGTGTGTGTGTGGGTCTGAGTGTGAGTGGGTTTGAGTGTGTGTAGGTCTGTGTGTGTGGGTTTGAGAGTGAGTGTGGGTTTGAGAGTGAGTGTGGGTTTGAGTGTGTGTGGGTTTGAGTGTGTGTGTGGGTTTGAGTGAGCGTGGGTTTGAGAGTGTGTGGGTCTGAGTGTGTGTGTGGGTTTGAGAGTGTGTGTGGGTTTGAGAGTGAGTGTGGGTTTGAGAGTGAGTGTGGGTCTGAGTGTGTGTGTGGGTCTGAGTGTGAGTGTGGGTCTGAGTGTGTGTGTGGGTTTGAATGAGTGTGGGTTTGGGAGTGAGTATGTGTTTGAGTGAGTGTGGGTTTGAGTGTGTGTGTGGGTTTGAGTGTGTGTGTGGGTTTGAGAGTGAGTGTGGGTCTGCGTGTGTGTGTGTGGGTTTGAGAGTGAGTGTGGGTTTGAACGTGTGAGTGTGGGTTTGAGTGTGTGTGTGGGTTTGAGAGTGAGTGTGGGTCTGAGTGTGTGTGTGGGTCTGAGTGTGAGTGGGTTTGAGTGTGTGTAGGTCTGTGTGTGTGGGTTTGAGAGTGAGTGTGGGTTTGAGAGTGAGTATGGGTCTGAGTGTGTGTGTGGGTCTGAGTGTGTGTGGGGGTTTGAGTGTGTGTGGGTCTGAGTGTGAGTGTGGGTTTGAGTGTGAGTGTGGGTCTGAGTGTGAGAGTTTGGGTTTGAGTGAGTGTGGGTCTGAGTGTGAGTGTGTGGGTTTGAGTGTGAGAGCATGGATTTGAGTGTGAGTGTGGGTCTGGGTGTGAGTGTGTGGGTCTGAGTGTGAGAGTGTGGGTCTGTGTGTGAGAGTATGGGTTTGAGTGTGTGAGTGTGGGTCTGGGTGTGAGTGTGTGGGTCTGAGTGTGAGAGTGTGGGTCTGAGTGTGAGAGTATGGGTTTGAGTGTGTGAGTGTGGGTCTGGGTGTGAGTGTGTGGGTTTGAGAGTGATTGTGGGCTTGAGTGTGAGTGTGGGTTTGAGTGTGAGTGTGGGTTTGAGTGTGAGTGTGGGTTTGAGTGTGTGTGGGGGTTTGAGTGAGTGTGGGTTTGAGAGTGAGTGTGAGTCTGAGTGTGTGTGTGGGTCTGAGTGTGAGTGTGGGTTTGAGAGTGAGTGTGGGTGTATGGGTCTGAGTGTGTGTGTGGGTTTGAGTGAGTGTGGGTTTGAGAGTAAGTGTGGGTCTGAGTGTGAGTGTGGGTCTGAGTGTAAGTGTGGGTTTGAGTGTGAGTGTGGGTTTGAGTGTGTGTGGGGGTTTGAGTGAGTGTGGGTTTGAGAGTGTGTGGGTCTGAGTGTGTGTGTGGGTTTGAGAGTGAGTGTGAGTCTGAGTGTGTGTGTGGGTCTGAGTGTGAGTGTGGGTCTGAGTGTGAGTGTGGGTTTGAGTGAGTGTGGGTTTGAGAGTAAGTGTGGGTCTGAGTGTGAGAGTATGGGTTTGAATGTGTGTGTGGATCTGAGTATGTGAGTGTGGGTCTGGGTGTGAGTGTGTGGGTTTGAGAGTGAGTGTGAGAGTGTGGGTTTGAGAGTGAGTGTGGGTTTGAGAGTGAGTGTGGGTTTGAGTGAGTGTGGGTTTGAGAGTAAGTGTGGGTCTGAGTGTGAGAGTATGGGTTTGAATGTGTGTGTGGATCTGAGTATGTGAGTGTGGGTCTGGGTGTGAGTGTGTGGGTTTGAGAGTGAGTGTGAGAGTGTGGGTTTGAGAGTGAGTGTGGGTTTGAGAGTGAGTGTGGGTTTGAGTGTGAGTGTGGGTTTGAGTGTGTGTGTGGGTTTGAGAGTGAGTGTGGGTTTGAGAGTGACTGTGGGTCTGAGTGTGTGTGTGAGTTTGAGAGTGAGTGTGAGTCTGAGTGTGAGAGTGGGTCTGAGTGTGAGAGTGTGGGTCTGAGTGTGAGAGTGTGGGTCTGAGTGTGAGAGTGTGGGTCTGAGTGTGAGAGTATGGGTTTGAGTGTGTGAGTGTGGGTCTGGGTGTGAGTGTGTGGGTTTGAGAGTGAGTGTGGGTTTGAGTGTGAGAGTGTGGGTTTGAGAGTGAGTGTGGGTTTGAGTGTGAGTGTGGGTTTGAGTGTGAGTGTGGGTTTGAGTGAGTGTGGGTTTGAGAGTGTGTGGGTCTGAGTGTGTGTGTGGGTTTGAGAGTGAGTGTGACTCTGAGTGTGTGTGTGGGTCTGATTGTGGGTCTGGGTGTGAGTGTGTGGGTTTGAGAGTGAGTGTGGGTTTGAGTGTGAGAGTGTGGGTTTGAGAATGAGTGTGGGTTTGAGTGTGAGAGTGTGGGTTTGAGAGTGAGTGTGGGTTTGAGTGTGTGTGGGTTTGAGTGTGTGTGTGGGTTTGAGTGAGTGTGGGTTTGAGAGTGTGTGGGTCTGAATGTGTGTGTGGGTTTGAGAGTGAGGTGGGTTTGAGAGTGAGTGTGGGTCTGAGTGTGTGTGTGGGTCTGAGTGTGAGTGTGGGTCTGAGTGCGTGTGTGGGTTTGAGTGAGTGTGCGTTTGAGAGTGAGTATGGGTTTGAGTGAGTGTGGGTTTGAGAGTGTGTGGGTTTGAGTGTGTGTGTGGGTTTGAGTGTGTGTGTGGGTTTGAGAGTGAGTGTGGGTTTGAGAGTGAGTGTGGGTCTGAGTGTGTGTGTGGGTCTGAGTGTGAGTGTGGGTCTGAGTGTGTGTGTGGGTTTGAGTGAGAGTGGGTTTGAGAGTGAGTATGGGTTTGAGTGAGTGTGGGTTTGAGAGTGTGTGGGTTTGAGTGTGTGTGTGGGTTTGAGTGTGTGTGTGGGTTTGAGAGTGAGTGTGGGTCTGTGTGTGTGTGTGTGGGTTTGAGAGTGAGTGTGGGTTTGAATGTGTGAGTGTGGGTTTGAGTGTGTGTGTGGGTTTGAGAGTGAGTGTGGGTCTGAGTGTGTGTGTGGGTCTGAGTGTGAGTGGGTTTGAGTGTGTGTAGGTCTGTGTGTGTGGGTTTGAGAGTGAGTGTGGGTTTGAGAGTGAGTATGGGTCTGAGTGTGTGTGTGGGTCTGATAGTGAGTGTGGGTCTGAGTGTGTGTGTGGGTCTGAGTGTGAGTGGGTTTGAGTGTGTGTAGGTCTGTGTGTGGGGGTTTGAGAGTGAGTGTGGGTTTGAGAGTGAGTGTGGGTTTGAGTGTGAGTGTGGGTTTGAGTGTGAGTGTGGGTTTGAGTGAGTGTGGGTTTGAGAGTGTGTGGGTCTGAGTGTGTGTGTGGGTTTGAGAGTGAGTGTGAGTCTGAGTGTGTGTGTGGGTCTGAGTGTGGGTCTGGGTGTGAGTGTGTGGGTTTGAGAGTGAGTGTGGGTTTGAGTGTGAGAGTGTGGGTTTGAGAGTGAGTGTGGGTTTGAGTGTGAGAGTGTGGGTTTGAGAGTGAGTGTGGGTTTGAGAGTGAGTGTGGGTTTGAGTGTGTGTGTGGGTTTGAGTGAGTGTGGGTTTGAGAGTGTGTGGGTCTGAGTGTATGTGTGGGTCTGAATGTGAGTGTGGGTCTGAGTGTGTGTGTGGGTTTGAGTGAGTGTGGGTTTGAGAGTGAGTGTGGGTTTGAGTGAGTGTGGGTTTGAGAGTGTGTGGGTTTGAGTGTGTGTGTGGATTTGAGTGTGTGTGTGGGTTTGAGAGTGAGTGTGGGTCTGCGTGTGTGTGTGTGGGTTTGAGAGTGAGTGTGGGTTTGAATGTGTGAGTGTGGGTTTGAGAGTGTGTGTGGGTTTGAGAGTGAGTGTGGGTCTGAGTGTGTGTGTGGGTCTGAGTGTGAGTGTGGGTCTGGGTGTGAGTGTCTGGGTTTGAGAGTGAGTGTGGGTTTGAGTGTGAGAGTGTGGGTTTGAGAGTGAGTGTGGGTTTGAGTGTGTGTGGGTTTGAGTGTGTGTGTGGGTTTGAGTGAGTGTGGGTTTGAGAGTGTGTGGGTCTGAGTGTGTGTGTGGGTTTGAGAGTGAGTTTGGGTTTGAGAGTGAGTGTGGGTCTGAGTGTGTGTGTGGGTCTGAGTGTGAGTGTGGGTCTGAGTGTGTGTGTGGGTTTGAGTGAGTGTGGGTTTGAGAGTGAGTATGGGTTTGAGTGAGTGTGGGTTTGAGAGTGTGTGGGTTTGAGTGTGTGTGTGGGTTTGAGTGTGTGTGTGGGTTTGAGAGTGAGTGTGGGTTTGAGAGTGGGTGTGTGTCTGAGTGTGTGTGTGGGTCTGAGTGTGAGTGTGGGTCTGAGTGCGTGTGTGGGTTTGAGTGAGTGTGGGTTTGAGAGTGAGTATGGGTTTGAGTGAGTGTGGGTTTGAGAGTGTGTGGGTTTGAGTGTGTGTGTGGATTTGAGTGTGTGTGTGGGTTTGAGAGTGAGTGTGGGTCTGCGTGTGTGTGTGTGGGTTTGAGAGTGAGTGTGTGTTTGAATGTGTGAGTGTGGGTTTGAGAGTGTGTGTGGGTTTGAGAGTGAGTGTGGGTCTGAGTGTGTGTGTGGGTCTGAGTGTGAGTGTGGGTCTGGGTGTGAGTGTCTGGGTTTGAGAGTGAGTGTGGGTTTGAGTGTGAGTGTGTGGGTTTGAGAGTGAGTGTGGCTTTGAGTGTGTGTGGGTTTGAGTGTGTGTGTGGGTTTGAGTGAGTGTGGGTTTGAGAGTCTGTGGGTCCGAGTGTGTGTGTGGGTTTGAGAGTGAGTGTGGGTTTGAGAGTGAGTGTGGGTCTGAGTGTGTGTGTGGGTCTGAGTGTGAGTGTGGGTCTGAGTGTGTGTGTGGGTTTGAGTGAGTGTGGGTTTGAGAGTGAGTGTGGGTTTGAGTGAGTGTGGGTTTGAGAGTGTGTGGGTTTGAGTGTGTGTGTGGATTTGAGTGTGTGTGTGGGTTTGAGAGTGAGTGTGGGTCTGCGTGTGTGTGTGTGGGTTTGAGAGTGAGTGTGGGTTTGAATGTGTGAGTGTGGGTTTGAGAGTGTGTGTGGGTTTGAGAGTGAGTGTGGGTCTGAGTGTGTGTGTGGGTCTGAGTGTGAGTGTGGGTCTGGGTGTGAGTGTCTGGGTTTGAGAGTGAGTGTGGGTTTGAGTGTGAGAGTGTGGGTTTGAGAGTGAGTGTGGGTTTGAGTGTGTGTGGGTTTGAGTGTGTGTGTGGGTTTGAGTGAGTGTGGGTTTGAGAGTGTGTGGGTCTGAGTGTGTGTGTGGGTTTGAGAGTGAGTTTGGGTTTGAGAGTGAGTGTGGGTCTGAGTGTGTGTGTGGGTCTGAGTGTGAGTGTGGGTCTGAGTGTGTGTGTGGGTTTGAGTGAGTGTGGGTTTGAGAGTGAGTATGGGTTTGAGTGAGTGTGGGTTTGAGAGTGTGTGGGTTTGAGTGTGTGTGTGGGTTTGAGTGTGTGTGTGGGTTTGAGAGTGAGTGTGGGTTTGAGAGTGAGTGTGGGTCTGAGTGTGTGTGTGGGTCTGAGTGTGAGTGTGGGTCTGAGTGCGTGTGTGGGTTTGAGTGAGTGTGGGTTTGAGAGTGAGTATGGGTTTGAGTGAGTGTGGGTTTGAGAGTGTGTGGGTTTGAGTGTGTGTGTGGATTTGAGTGTGTGTGTGGGTTTGAGAGTGAGTGTGGGTCTGCGTGTGTGTGTGTGGGTTTGAGAGTGAGTGTGTGTTTGAATGTGTGAGTGTGGGTTTGAGAGTGTGTGTGGGTTTGAGAGTGAGTGTGGGTCTGAGTGTGTGTGTGGGTCTGAGTGTGAGTGTGGGTCTGGGTGTGAGTGTCTGGGTTTGAGAGTGAGTGTGGGTTTGAGTGTGAGTGTGTGGGTTTGAGAGTGAGTGTGGCTTTGAGTGTGTGTGGGTTTGAGTGTGTGTGTGGGTTTGAGTGAGTGTGGGTTTGAGAGTCTGTGGGTCCGAGTGTGTGTGTGGGTTTGAGAGTGAGTGTGGGTTTGAGAGTGAGTGTGGGTCTGAGTGTGTGTGTGGGTCTGAGTGTGAGTGTGGGTCTGAGTGTGTGTGTGGGTTTGAGTGAGTGTGGGTTTGAGAGTGAGTATGGGTTTGAGTGAGTGTGGGTTTGAGAGTGTGTGGGTTTGAGTGTGTGTGTGGGTTTGAGTGTGTCTGTGGGTTTGAGAGTGAGTGTGGGTTTGAGAGTGAGTGTGGGTCTGAGTGTGTGTGTGGGTCTGAGTGTGAGTGTGGGTCTGAGTGTGTGTGTGGGTTTGAGTGAGTGTGGGTTTGAGAGTGAGTATGGGTTTGAGTGAGTGTGGGTTTGAGAGTGTGTGGGTTTGAGTGTGTGTGTGGGTTTGAGTGTGTGTGTGGGTTTGAGAGTGAGTGTGGGTCTGCGTGTGTGTGTGGGTTTGAGAGTGAGTGTGGGTTTGAATGTGTGAGTGTGGGTTTGAGTGTGTGTGGGTTTGAGAGTGAGTGTGGGTCTGAGTGTGTGTGTGCGTCTGAGTGTGAGTGGGTTTGAGTGTGTGTAGGTCTGTGTGTGTGGGTTTGAGAGTGAGTGTGGGTTTGAGAGTGAGTATGGGTCTGAGTGTGTGTGTGGGTCTGAGTGTGTGTGTGGGTCTGAGTGTGTGTGGGGGTTTGAGTGTGTGTGGGTCTGAGTGTGAGTGTGTGGGTTTGAGAGTGAGTGTGGGTTTGAGTGTGTGTGGGGGTCTGAGTGTGAGTGTGGGTCTGAGTGCGTGTGTGGGTTTGAGTGAGTGTGGGTTTGAGAGTGAGTATGGGTTTGAGTGAGTGTGGGTTTGAGAGTGTGTGGATTTGAGTGTGTGTGTGGATTTGAGTGTGTGTGTGGGTTTGAGAGTGAGTGTGGGTCTGCGTGTGTGTGTGTGGGTTTGAGAGTGAGTGTGTGTTTGAATGTGTGAGTGTGGGTTTGAGAGTGTGTGTGGGTTTGAGAGTGAGTGTGGGTCTGAGTGTGTGTGTGGGTCTGAGTGTGAGTGTGGGTCTGGGTGTGAGTGTCTGGGTTTGAGAGTGAGTGTGGGTTTGAGTGTGAGAGTGTGGGTTTGAGAGTGAGTGTGGCTTTGAGTGTGTGTGGGTTTGAGTGTGTGTGTGGGTTTGAGTGAGTGTGGGTTTGAGTGTGTGTGTGGGTTTGAGTGTGTGTGTGGGTTTGAGAGTGAGTGTGGGTTTGAGAGTGAGTGTGGGTCTGAGTGTGTGTGTGGGTCTGAGTGTGAGTGTGGGTCTGAGTGTGTGTGTGGGTTTGAGTGAGTGTGGGTTTGAGAGTGAGTATGGGTTTGAGTGAGTGTGGGTTTGAGAGTGTGTGGGTTTGAGTGTGTGTGTGGGTTTGAGTGTGTGTGTGGGTTTGAGAGTGAGTGTGGGTCTGCGTGTGTGTGTGGGTTTGAGAGTGAGTGTGGGTTTGAATGTGTGAGTGTGGGTTTGAGTGTGTGTGGGTTTGAGAGTGAGTGTGGGTCTGAGTGTGTGTGTCGGTCTGAGTGTGAGTGGGTTTGAGTGTGTGTAGGTCTGTGTGTGTGGGTTTGAGAGTGAGTGTGGGTTTGAGAGTGAGTATGGGTCTGAGTGTGTGTGTGGGTCTGAGTGTGTGTGTGGGTCTGAGTGTGTGTCGGGGTTTGAGTGTGTGTGGGTCTGAGTGTGAGTGTGTGGGTTTGAGAGTGAGTGTGGGTTTGAGTGTGTGTGGGGGTCTGAGTGTGAGTGTGGGTTTGAGTGTGAGTGTGGGTCTGAGTGTGAGAGTGTGGGTTTGAGTGAGTGTGGGTCTGAGTGTGAGTGTGTGGGTTTGAGTGTGAGAGCATGGGTTTGAGTGTGAGTGTGGGTCTGAGTGTGAGAGTGTGGGTCTGAGTGTGAGAGTATGGGTTTGAGTGTGTGAGTGTGGGTCTGGGTGTGAGTGTGTGGGTTTGAGAGTGATTGTGGGCTTGAGTGTGAGTGTGGGTTTGAGTGTGAGTGTGGGTTTGAGTGTGTGTGGGGTTTGAGTGAGTGTGGGTTTGAGAGTGTGTGTGGGTTTGAGAGTGAGTGTGAGTCTGAGTGTGTGTGTGGGTCTGAGTGTGTGTGTGGGTTTGAGTGAGTGTGGGTTTGAGAGTAAGTGTGGGTCTGAGTGTGAGTGTGGGTCTGAGTGTGAGTGTGGGTCTGAGTGTGAGTGTGGGTTTGAGTGTGAGTGTGGGTTTGAGTGTGTGTGGGGGTTTGAGTGAGTGTGGGTTTGAGAGTGAGTGTGAGTCTGAGTGTGTGTGTGGGTCTGAGTGTGAGTGTGGGTCTGAGTGTGAGTGTGGGTTTGAGTGAGTGTGGGTTTGAGTGAGTGTGGGTTTGAGAGTAAGTGTGGGTCTGAGTGTGAGAGTGTGGGTCTGAGTGTGAGAGTATGGGTTTGAATGTGTGTGTGGATCTGAGTATGTGATTGTGGGTCTGGGTGTGAGTGTGTGGGTTTTAGAGTGAGTGTGAGAGTGTGGGTTTGAGAGTGAGTGTGGGTTTGAGAGTGAGTGTGTGTTTGAGTGTGAGTGTGGGTTTGAGTGTGTGTGTGGGTTTGAGAGTGAGTGTGGGTTTGAGAGTGAGTGTGGGTCTGAGTGTGTGTGTGGGTCTGAGTGTGAGTGTGGGTCTGAGTGTGTGTGTGGGTTTGAGTGAGTGTGGGTTTGAGTGAGTGTGAGTTTGAGAGTGTGTGGGTTTGAGTGTGTGTGTGGGTTTGAGTGTGTGTGTGGGTTTGAGAGTGAGTGTGGGTCTGCGTGTGTGTGTTTGAGAGTGAGTGTGTGTTTGAATGTGTGAGTGTGGGTCTGAGAGTGTGTGTGGATTTGAGAGTGAGTGTGGGCCTGAGTGTGTGTGTGGGTCTGAGTGTGAGTGGGTTTGAGTGTGTGTAGGTCTGAGTGTGAGTGTGGATTTGAGAGTGAGTGTGGGTTTGAGAGTGAGTGTGGGTCTGAGTGTGTGTGTGGGTCTGAGTGTGAGTGTGGGTCTGAGTGCGTGTATGGGTTTGAGTGAGTGTGGGTTTGAGAGTGAGTATGGGTTTGAGTGAGTGTGGGTTTGAGAGTGTGTGGGTTTGAGTGTGTGTGTGGGTTTGAGTGTGTGTGTGGGTTTGAGAGTGAGTGTGGGTCTGCGTGTGTGTGTGTGGGTTTGAGAGTGAGTGTGTGTTTGAATGTGTGTGTGGGTTTGAGAGTGTGTGTGGGTTTGAGAGTGAGTGTGGGTCTGAGTGTGTGTGTGGGTCTGAGTGTGAGTGTGGGTCTGGGTGTGAGTGTCTGGGTTTGAGAGTGAGTGTGGGTTTGAGTGTGAGAGTGTGGGTTTGAGAGTGAGTGTGGCTTTGAGTGTGTGTGGGTTTGAGTGTGTGTGTGGGTTTGAGTGAGTGTGGGTTTGAGAGTGTGTGGGTCTGAGTGTGTGTGTGGGTTTGAGAGTGAGTGTGGGTTTGAGAGTGAGTGTGGGTCTGAGTGTGTGTGTGGGTCTGAGTGTGAGTGTGGGTCTGAGTGTGTGTGTGGGTTTGAGTGAGTGTGGGTTTGAGAGTGAGTATGGGTTTGAGTGAGTGTGGGTTTGAGAGTGTGTGGGTTCGAGTGTGTGTGTGGGTTTGAGTGTGTGTGTGGGTTTGAGAGTGAGTGTGGGTTTGAGAGTGAGTGTGGGTCTGAGTGTGTGTGTGGGTCTTAGTGTGAGTGTGGGTCTGAGTGTGTGTGTGGGTTTGAGTGAGTGTGGGTTTGAGAGTGAGTATGGGTTTGAGTGAGTGTGGGTTTGAGAGTGTGTGGATTTGAGTGTGTGTGTTGGTTTGAGTGTGTGTGTGGGTTTGAGAGTGAGTGTGGGTCTGCGTGTGTGTGTGGGTTTGAGAGTGAGTGTGGGTTTGAATGTGTGAGTGTGGGTTTGAGTGTGTGTGGGTTTGAGAGTGAGTGTGGGTCTGAGTGTGTGTGTGGGTCTGAGTGTGAGTGGGTTTGAGTGTGTGTAGGTCTGTGTGTGTGGGTTTGAGAGTGAGTGTGGGTTTGAGAGTGAGTATGGGTCTGAGTGTGTGTGTGGGTCTGAGTGTGTGTGTGGGTCTGAGTGTGTGTGGGGGTTTGAGTGTTTGTGGGTCTGAGTGTGAGTGTGTGGGTTTGAGAGTGAGTGTGGGTTTGAGTGTGTGTGGGGGTCTGAGTGTGAGTGTGGGTTTGAGTGTGAGTGTGGGTCTGAGTGTGAGAGTGTGGGTTTGAGTGAGTGTGGGTCTGAGTGTGAGTGTGTGGGTTTGAGTGTGAGAGCATGGGTTTGAGTGTGAGTGTGGGTCTGAGTGTGAGAGTGTGGGTCTGAGTGTGAGAGTATGGGTTTGAGTGTGTGAGTGTGGGTCTGGGTGTGAGTGTGTGGGTTTGAGAGTGATTGTGGGCTTGAGTGTGAGTGTGGGTTTGAGTGTGAGTGTGGGTTTGAGTGTGTGTGGGGGTTTGAGTGAGTGTGGGTTTGAGAGTGTGTGTGGGTTTGAGAGTGAGTGTGAGTCTTGAGTGTGTGTGTGTGTGTCTGAGTGTGAGTGTGGGTTTGAGTGAGTGTGGGTTTGAGAGTGAGTGTGGGTGTGTGGGTCTGAGTGTGTGTGTGGGTTTGAGTGAGTGTGGGTTTGAGAGTAAGTGTGGGTCTGAGTGTGAGTGTGGGTCTGAGTGTGAGTGTGGGTCTGAGTGTGAGTGTGGGTTTGAGTGTGAGTGTGGGTTTGAGTGTGTGTGGGGGTTTGAGTGAGTGTGGGTTTGAGAGTGTGTGGGTCTGAGTGTATGTGTGGGTTTGAGAGTGAGTGTGAGTCTGAGTGTGTGTGTGGGTCTGAGTGTGAGTGTGGGTCTGAGTGTGAGTGTGGGTTTGAGAGTGAGTGTGGGTTTGAGAGTGAGTGTGGGTTTGAAAGTGAGTGTGGCTTTGAGTGTGAGTTTGAGTGTGTGTGTGGGTCTGAGTGTGTGTGGGTTTGAGAGTGAGTGTGGGTTTGAGTGTGAGTGTGGGTTTGAGTGTAAGTGTGGGTTTGAGAGTGAGTGTGGGTTTGAGTGTGAGTGTGGGTTTGAGTGTAAGTGTGGGTTTGAGTGTGAGTGTGGGTTTGAGTGAGAGTGGGTTTGAGTGTGAGTGTGGGTTTGAGTGTGTGTGGGTTTGAGTGAGTGTGGGTTTGAGAGTGTGTGTGGGTTTGAGTGTGAGTTTGAGTGTGAGTGTGTGGGTCTGAGTGTGTGTGGGTTTGAGAGTGTGTGGGTTTGAGTGTGTGAGGGGGTTTGAGTGTGTGAGGGGGTTTGAGTGTGAGTGTGGGTTTGAGTGTGAGTGTGGGTTTGAGTGTGAAAGTGGGTTTGAGTGTGAGTATGGGTTTGAGTGTGTGTGGGTTTGAGAGTGAGTGTGGGTTTGAGTGTGTGTGGGTTTGAGTGTGTGTGTGGGTTTGAGTGTGACTGTGTGGGTCTGAGTGTGTGTGGGTTTGAGAGTGTGTGGGTTTGAGAGTGTTTGGGTTTGAGTGTAAGTGTGGGTTTGAGTGTGAGTGTGGGTTTGAGTGTGAAAGTGGGTTTGAGTGTGAAAGTGGGTTTGAGTGTGAGTGTGGGTTTGAGTGTGTGTGGGGGTTTGAGTGAGTGTGGGTTTGAGAGTGAGTGTGAGTCTGAGTGTGTGTGTGGGTCTGAGTGTGAGTGTGGGTCTGAGTGTGAGTGTGGGTTTGAGTGAGTGTGGGTTTGAGTGAGTGTGGGTTTGAGAGTAAGTGTGTGTCTGAGTGTGAGAGTGTGGGTCTGAGTGTGAGAGTATGGGTTTGAATGTGTGTGTGGATCTGAGTATGTGAGTGTGGGTCTGGGTGTGAGTGTGTGGGTTTTAGAGTGAGTGTGAGAGTGTGGGTTTGAGAGTGAGTGTGGGTTTGAGAGTGAGTGTGTGTTTGAGTGTGAGTGTGGGTTTGAGTGTGTGTGTGGGTTTGAGAGTGAGTGTGGGTTTGAGAGTGAGTGTGGGTCTGAGTGTGTGTGTGGGTCTGAGTGTGAGTGTGGGTCTGAGTGTGTGTGTGGGTTTGAGTGAGTGTGGGTTTGAGTGAGTGTGAGTTTGAGAGTGTGTGGGTTTGAGTGTGTGTGTGGGTTTGAGTGTGTGTGTGGGTTTGAGAGTGAGTGTGGGTCTGCGTGTGTGTGTTTGAGAGTGAGTGTGTGTTTGAATGTGTGAGTGTGGGTCTGAGAGTGTGTGTGGATTTGAGAGGGAGTGTGGGCCTGAGTGTGTGTGTGGGTCTGAGTGTGAGTGGGTTTGAGTGTGTGTAGGTCTGAGTGTGAGTGTGGGTTTGAGAGTGAGTGTGGGTTTGAGAGTGAGTGTGGGTCTGAGTGTGTGTGTGGGTCTGAGTGTGAGTGTGGGTCTGAGTGCGTGTGTGGGTTTGAGTGAGTGTGGGTTTGAGAGTGAGGTGGGTTTGAGTGAGTGTGGGTTTGAGAGTGTGTGGGTTTGAGTGTGTGTGTGGGTTTGAGTGTGTGTGTGGGTTTGAGAGTGAGTGTGGGTCTGCGTGTGTGTGTGTGGGTTTGAGAGTGAGTGTGTGTTTGAATGTGTGAGTGTGGGTTTGAGAGTGTGTGTGGGTTTGAGAGTGAGTGTGGGTCTGAGTGTGTGTGTGGGTCTGAGTGTGAGTGTGGGTCTGGGTGTGAGTGTCTGGGTTTGAGAGTGAGTGTGGGTTTGAGTGTGAGAGTGTGGGTTTGAGAGTGAGTGTGGCTTTGAGTGTGTGTGGGTTTGAGTGTGTGTGTGGGTTTGAGTGAGTGTGGGTTTGAGAGTGTGTGGGTCTGAGTGTGTGTGTGGGTTTGAGAGTGAGTGTGGGTTTGAGAGTGAGTGTGGGTCTGAGTGTGTGTGTGGGTCTGAGTGTGAGTGTGGGTCTGAGTGTGTGTGTGGGTTTGAGTGAGTGTGGGTTTGAGAGTGAGTATGGGTTTGAGTGAGTGTGGGTTTGAGAGTGTGTGGGTTCGAGTGTGTGTGTGGGTTTGAGTGTGTGTGTGGGTTTGAGAGTGAGTGTGGGTTTGAGAGTGAGTGTGGGTCTGAGTGTGTGTGTGGGTCTGAGTGTGAGTGTGGGTCTGAGTGTGTGTGTGGGTTTGAGTGAGTGTGGGTTTGAGAGTGAGTATTGGTTTGAGTGAGTGTGGGTTTGAGAGTGTGTGGATTTGAGTGTGTGTGGGTTTGAGTGTGTGTGTGGGTTTGAGAGTGAGTGTGGGTCTGCGTGTGTGTGTGGGTTTGAGAGTGAGTGTGGGTTTGAATGTGTGAGTGTGGGTTTGAGTGTGTGTGGGTTTGAGAGTGAGTGTGGGTCTGAGTGTGTGTGTGGGTCTGAGTGTGAGTGGGTTTGAGTGTGTGTAGGTCTGTGTGTGTGGGTTTGAGAGTGAGTGTGGGTTTGAGAGTGAGTATGGGTCTGAGTGTGTGTGTGGGTCTGAGTGTGTGTGTGGGTCTGAGTGTGTGTGGGGGTTTGAGTGTTTGTGGGTCTGAGTGTGAGTGTGTGGGTTTGAGAGTGAGTGTGGGTTTGAGTGTGTGTGGGGGTCTGAGTGTGAGTGTGGGTTTGAGTGTGAGTGTGGGTCTGAGTGTGAGAGTGTGGGTTTGAGTGAGTGTGGGTCTGAGTGTGAGTGTGTGGGTTTGAGTGTGAGAGCATGGGTTTGAGTGTGAGTGTGGGTCTGAGTGTGAGAGTGTGGGTCTGAGTGTGAGAGTATGGGTTTGAGTGTGTGAGTGTGGGTCTGGGTGTGAGTGTGTGGGTTTGAGAGTGATTGTGGGCTTGAGTGTGAGTGTGGGTTTGAGTGTGAGTGTGGGTTTGAGTGTGTGTGGGGGTTTGAGTGAGTGTGGGTTTGAGAGTGTGTGTGGGTTTGAGAGTGAGTGTGAGTCTGAGTGTGTGTGTGTGTGTCTGAGTGTGAGTGTGGGTTTGAGTGAGTGTGGGTTTGAGAGTGAGTGTGGGTGTGTGGGTCTGAGTGTGTGTGTGGGTTTGAGTGAGTGTGGGTCTGAGTGTGAGTGTGGGTCTGAGTGTGAGTGTGGGTCTGAGTGTGAGTGTGGGTTTGAGTGTGAGTGTGGGTTTGAGTGTGTGTGGGGGTTTGAGTGAGTGTGGGTTTGAGAGTGTGTGGGTCTGAGTGTGTGTGTGGGTTTGAGAGTGAGTGTGAGTCTGAGTGTGTGTGTGGGTCTGAGTGTGAGTGTGGGTCTGAGTGTGAGTGTGGGTTTGAGAGTGAGTGTGGGTTTGAGAGTGAGTGTGGGTTTGAGTGTGTGGGGGTTTGAGTGTGAGTGTGGGTTTGAAAGTGAGTGTGGCTTTGAGTGTGAGTTTGAGTGTGTGTGTGGGTCTGAGTGTGTGTGGGTTTGAGAGTGAGTGTGGGTTTGAGTGTGAGTGTGGGTTTGAGTGTAAGTGTGGGTTTGAGAGTGAGTGTGGGTTTGAGTGTGAGTGTGGGTTTGAGTGTAAGTGTGGGTTTGAGTGTGAGTGTGGGTTTGAGTGAGTGTGGGTTTGAGAGTGTGTGTGGGTTTGAGTGTGAGTTTGAGTGTGAGTGTGTGGGTCTGAGTGTGTGTGGGTTTGAGAGTGTGTGGGTTTGAGTGTGTGAGGGGGTTTGAGTGTGTGAGGGGGTTTGAGTGTGAGTGTGGGTTTGAGTGTGAGTGTGGGTTTGAGTGTGAAAGTGGGTTTGAGTGTGAGTATGGGTTTGAGTGTGTGTGGGTTTGAGAGTGAGTGTGGGTTTGAGTGTGTGTGGGTTTGAGTGTGTGTGTGGGTTTGAGTGTGAGTTTGAGTGTGACTGTGTGGGTCTGAGTGTGTGTGGGTTTGAGAGTGTGTGGGTTTGAGAGTGTTTGGGTTTGAGTGTAAGTGTGGGTTTGAGTGTGAGTGTGGGTTTGAGTGTGAAAGTGGGTTTGAGTGTGAAAGTGGGTTTGAGTGTGAGTGGGTTTGAGAGTGAGTGTGGGTTTGAGTGAGTGTGGGTTTGAGAGTGAGTGTGGGTGTGTGGGTCTGAGTGTGAGTGTGGGTTTGAGTGTGGGTTTGAGAGTGTGTGTGGGTTTGAGTGTGAGTTGGGGTCTGAGTGTGAGTCTTAGTGTTTTGGTTTTATTCCATCCCTCTGAAAACAGTCCTGGCAGCCTCCTCCCCTCTGTGGTGACCAGTGTTCATGGACATTTCTCATGAGCAGCCTGGCTGGGAGTGCCGGCTGGAACCCGCACGCTGCTCTGTCCACTGGCGGCTTCTGGAAAGATTTGGAGATGAGACAGTGTGTCAGCTGGCTATTCGGCCACAGGGTGTGGCGCGGCGTGGGCACTGCTGCAGCTCACCTGTCCTCACACCGACACCCACACATCGTGACTTCCAACACTGGAGGCTCGTGTATCTGGTGGTCACTGGATAGCCATCAAGCGGCTGGTACCTAAGCCAGGTGACTGAGTGGGTGCTAAAAGACTGAGAATATTGTTGTGTATTGCGTTTAGACAATGCAGAGAAACAGCAGCAAGTCTAATTTCACTGTCTTTCGTTTTCATCTGAAAACAAAAACATTAATTGTCCCTTAACGATGTCTGCACATCCCCAGATCGCACAGCCTACCTCAGGTACACGGCTGATTAAATTTCCTTCTGCTCCATTCTTTCGGTGTAAATAAACTGCTAATGCTGCTCTTCCTGCCGGACAAGGGGCTGATAACGCACAGACCTGTAGGATTTCGGATGAGCCCAAGTTTACGGAGGGCAGAAGTGTCTTGGAATAATGTGAGGGGGGGGTGGGGGGGAGGGTCAGTGAAAAAGTCAGCAGATGGGTTGAGGCAGGGTGGGGGAGACGGACAGTACGTATTCAAGTTCAATCAATGCTTGCAGACAGTCCTAAATGGTGGGGAACCTGCCATTTCACACCTAGACGTCTTAACGCTCCACACACAAAATAACTCCTTAATCCCTCCCTTTGTTCTCTTGACAATCTCAAATGTACACCTTCCCCGACCTTTAATGTGTTCGTTTCCTGATTTTTATCCTAGCTGCTGATTGACCTGCTGAATATTTGGAATTTATTTTTAAAATTATGTAGATTTTCAGCCACTGAAGTGTTTTGCCAATTTTAAAATAATAATCCCTTCATGGCCTCTCCTCTCCAGATCTCTTGTGATCTCCCTCAGCTCCACAAGCCCACTGAGATATCCGCCCTCATCCAGCTCTGGCCTTTTAGCCGGTTTTAAAGACCCCACTGAGGTAAAAGCAAACTACTGCAGATGCTGGAAATCTGAAACAAAAACGGAAAGTGCTGGGAAAACTCAGCAAGTCTGGCAGCATCTGTGGACGGAGAAACAGTTAATGGTTTGACTCTAAGGGTCACAGAATCACACAGTGCAGAAGAGGCCCTTCGGCCCATCGAGTCTGCACTGACACGTCAGAAACACCTGACCTACCTACCTAATCCCATTTAGCCCATAGCCTTGAATGTTATGACGAGCCAAGTGCTCATCCAGGTACTTTTTAAAGGATGTGAGGCAACCTGCCTCCACCACCCTCCCAGGCAGCGCATTCCAGACCGTCACCACCCTCTGGGTAAAAAAGTTTTTCCTCACATCCCCCAGAAACCTCCTGTCCCTCACCTTGAACTTGTCCCCTTGTGACTGACCCTTCAACTAAGGGGAACAGCTGCTCCCTATCCACCCTGTCCATGCCCCTCATAATCTTGTACACCTCGATCAGGTCGCCCCTCAGTCTTCTCTGCTCCAATGAAAACAACCCAAGTCTATCCAACCTCTCTTCATAGCTTAAATGTTTCATCCCAGGCAACATCCTGGTGAATCTCCTCTGCACCCCCTCCAGTGCAGACTCATAACATTAACTCTGTTCCTCTCTCCACAGACCTGTTGGGCTTTTCCAGCATTTTCTGTTTTAATTGCTGATGAAATTTACGGCCTCTATTTACTGACTAGGGGAAAGTTTGTGCAGCAAGTCCTGGACAATGAGGAGGAATGGGATGGGGAAGTGGGGGAGGGGACACAGCTCTTAGAGAAAGGAGAGAGCAATGGAGGGAGTAGATAATGGAGCTAAATGTGCAATGAACAAGCCGTGAGGAGGGGGAGGGCTGGCTAGCCAGAGTGCAACTGAGTAGGAGCACTCTGTCACTTCCTGTGGGTGAGATCAGGATGCTACCCTCACCTTCACTGCTCCATGACCCCCAAATGTCAAGTATTCCCTCCCCCCCCAACCCCCATACCCTGTTATTATCACCACGCTTCTGTATTTAGAATCAAACCACAATGAAGGAGGCCTTTTGGCCCATCGTGTCCATGCTGGCTCTTTGACAGAATTATCCATTTAATCCCACTGCCCCTACTCTTGCCCCAGAGCCCTGAAAAATCTTTCACTTTCTGGAATTTATACAATTCCCTTTTGAAAGTTACTATTAAATATGTTTCCGTGACCTCTGACAGTGCAGCACTCCCTCAGAGAATATAGCACCATACACCCCGACTGGGATTCACTCAATATATAGTTTATTTAATTTTTATTTACAAATATCATACATGCTTTGAAATCGCGGTGTGGTCATGATGCCAACCGGCATGATTCCATACATATTGAACATATCCCATCATATTACAGAAGAATCTTTTCTCTAATAAAAGACAATGTAAATCGCACTGAAAGCTCCAACTTTCATCTGGTCTTGACTGACCAATCCCAAATCTCTGGATCCACGTCACAAAATTGTGGGATTTTTTTTTCCCCCCTTGATCACCCAAATAGAAGATCAATGGCTGGCGGGGGAGAGCGCAGGGGGGCAGTGTGTGGGTCTGAGTGTGAGTGTGTGGGTCTGAGTGTGAGAGTGTTGAGTTTGAGGGTGTATGAGTGTGAGAGTGTTGAGTTTGAGGGTGTATGAGTGTGAGAGTGTTGAGTTTGAGGGTGTGGGTTTGAGTGTGAGCATGGGTTTGAGTGTGAGAGTGTGGGCCTGAGTATGAGCGTGTGGGTTTGAGTGTGAGCATGGGTTTGAGTGTGAGAGTGTGGGTCTGAGTGTGAGAGTATGGGTTTGGGTGTAAGCATGGGTTTGAGTGTGAGAGTGTGGGTCTGAGTGTGAATGTGTGGGTTTGAGTGTGAGCGTGGGTTTGAGTGTGAGAGTGTGGGTCTGAGTGTGAGAGTATGGGTTTGGGTGTGAGCATGGGTTTGAGTGTGAGAGTGTGGGTCTGAGTGTGAATGTGTGGGTTTGAGTGTGAGCATGGGTTTGAGTGTGAGAGTGTGGGTCTGAGTGTGAATGTGTGGGTTTGAGTGTGAGAGTGTGGGTCTGAGTGTGAATGTGTGGGTTTGAGTGTGAGAGTGTGGGTTTGACTGTGAATGTGTGGGTTTGAGTGTGAGAGTGTGGGTTTGAGTGTGAGAGTGTGGGCCTGAGTGTGAATGTGTGGGTTTGAGTGTGAGTGTGGGTTTGAGTGAGAGTGTGGGCCTGAGTGTGAATGTGTGGGTCTGAGTGTGAGTGTGAGTTTGAGGGTGTATGAGTGTGGGTCTGAGCTTGAGTGTGTGGGTCTGAGTGTGAGTTTGAGGGTGTATGAGTGTGAGTGTGTGTGGGTTTGAGTGTGAGAGTATGGGTCTGAGTGTGAGTGAGTGGGTTTGAGGGTGTATGAGCGTGAGTGTGTGTGGGTTTGAGTATGAGTGTGGGTCCGAGAGTGTATGTGTGAGTGTGAGAGTATGGGTTTGACTGTGAGAGTGTGGGTTTGACGGTGTATGAGTCAAAAGCCACTTCTCTCAAATGATTCCGATACGACTAAGTGCTTCTAATGTTTTGGCTGCGTCTCGGTCGAATGGGAAATGCGCCTTTACAACCGGGATGTAACCAAGAGTGCTGTCTTAAAAACTGCCCAGCTCATCTTGGGACTGGAGCAGGCATTGGTCCAGTAGTGTAGTGGTTCTATTAGTGGATAAATAATGCAGTAATGTAAACTAATAACCCAGGAGGAGGAGTTCAAATCACACCATGGCAGTTCGAGAATTTAAATTTGGGGAGGGGCAGTGATTTATTTCAGAGTATTTTCAGCAAAAGTGACCATGAAGCTGACGGATTCAAAAACCTAATTTGTTCACTAATCTCCCTTTAGGGAAGCAAAGCTGCCATCCTAGTTACCTGGTTTGGACCTATATGTGACTCTGGTCCGCGCACCAAGGTGTCCGACTGTGAGGTGGCCTAGTAAGCCAGGCTTGGTTGCACCAAATCGATACCAGCAGTTTGTAAAGATAACACCACCATCACCATCTTGGCAGGGCGACTAGAGATTGGCAATAAATGCCAGCGATGGCCAGATTGAATAAAAAGAAACGGATCAGGCATGAATGGTTCGTGATTCCGAAACCCTGGAGCCACAGATTAAAAATTTTACGATGCTCCACCAATTGAGCTGCCCAGTTTCCAGATCATGGCAATTCCCCTCTCCCAGCTCACCCACATCCAAATCACCTGCCAACATTTGGTTGCCCAGCCTACCCGGAGAACAAGCAAGTGTTGGTAACCATGGAAACATCGGGCCACAAAGCCTTCATGGAATGAGGGAATCAAGGAAAAGGACAAAGCAAGGCCAGAGCATCCCATAAACCCACCGAGGTTGCTATTATATCACTGAGACGTTGTCTGTGGTGCAACCACACTTCTCGATGATCATGTTGGGGAACTCTGCCACCTCGATCTCGGTGTAGTCGCCCCTCTTCACCAGGTACATCACAGGCAGTGAGGCGCTCTCCACCACCGCGCAGCTCCTCTCACCATAGTCGAAGGGCCACTGCGGCTGCTTGCAGCCCCCCCCACAGTGAAAGGCCTGGTAGCCGGGGGGCTCGATGATCCAGTACTGGGTCCAGGTCAGCTCCCTGAAGTTGATGAAGTATTCCTGCCTGCAGCAGGTCCCACTCCTCCGGGTTCTGCTCCCTCCACAGTCCCCAGCAGCTCTATAAAAATAAAAAAGGAAAAGAAACAAAGGTTTGTAAAAGCCACCATTTATTGCCCATTCCTAATTGCCCTTCAGAAGGTGGTTGTGGCAGTGTTTTTTGGTCACACAATCTCTGGATCGTCAGTTCAGTAATGTAACCATTACACCACCAGACCCCACAGCAATACAATACACGATGGAAAATAAACTCATTCTCCCCGTCCCTGACACCCCACTCAAACAATTGGACTTACTGCTCCCATTAGGTAAATGATTCCAATCAGCCTATAACATCCTGTTCACCCCTCTGCCCCTAAATCCCCCTGCCCAACCCCTGACCCCCACCCATCCCCCTGCTCCAGATCCCCGTGACCCTAATTCCATGTCCTCAAGCCCCTTGACCATCCCTCTATCCCTGATTATATCTCCTCTCTAAATTTCTGTGTCACAGTAGCAGTGGATGGACCAGACGGGAGTGTAACTGGGAGTTCCCAGACTTATTTGCTGCCAACTCCACAGCAGGAGAAAGCACACAGTAAAATCAGGTGGACCCCATTCAGCCTCATTCGAAACAATGAGTCTTTCAACTTCATGCCTGCCAGAAATTTCTTGTTCTACCGTCTTGTCTCCAAATGTATTTCCAAGTATGCTAATGGCTCACACACTAGTATCTGTACATTAATACTCACACACTAGTATCTGTACATTAATACTCACACACTAGGATTTGCAGCCTTGCACCTACACACTAGTATCTGTACATTAATACTCACACACTAGGATTTGCAGCCTTGCACCCACACACTAGTATCTGTACACTAGTAATCACACATTGGCATTCATAGACTTGCACTCATATCTGTAAACTAGTATTAAGATACAGAGGTTCACAAACCTGCACTGTCAGACTGGTATCCACACATTAGTATCTGTACACTAGTATCTGTGCTTTAGCATCTGTACTAATATCTAATTTGTGCACTAGTATCTGCATTCACACACAAGTATTCACACACTTGTATCTGCACGCCAATCTCCACCCTGTGTTGTTTGAAAGCTGGAGTGACTCGTTTTTTTACACAGGGAGTGTTGCACTAATATCTTCAAGTTGCCACCCACCGGCATTATCCTGGAATCTCCAGGAATTACAAATTAATTTCTTGGACACTGCTGCGAGCAAACCAGGAGAAGAATCACTGAGGCGTTACATGAAAATGGCGTACTTTTAATTGCCTCCGAACTAATTTCTTTATGCGAGAAATATCGGAGATGCAGTATTTCGCTAAAAGTCAAGGTGAATCCAGTCGGAAAATAAGAACTCTGCCTGGCTTTCCAATTGACCATGGGAAGATTGTGCAACTAGATGGCCAACCTATGGCAGGAGGTCATGTGACTAGATTTGGCTACCCTCGGGAGGGTCTTAAACTCTTTTAATTCTGCGAGGGCTCCCTAAAAGATACGTACCCATACTCGCTGAAGTTGAGGGTGTACAGGACCAGCTCTGGTTTTCCCAGCTTCCGGTCAGCAGGATTCTGGGAAGTGAAGCTGACGAATCTGGCCAGCTCGGCCGCGTGCCGCCCCGGTCGCTCAGCTTCGATCCAGACCTCCAGGAACATCTCGCTCTCCCTGGTGTTCTGCCAGTAGTGGACGGCCTGGGTGACGTCGAACATTTTCCAGCCAGAGTCGAGAATGGGGACCAGCCTGTCACAGGGTGGGGAGACACAGCGTTATCACATCAGCACAGAAGCAACTCGCATTTGGAAGCTGACGCTTCAAAGGGGCCTAAATCCAAACTAAATCTGCAGGAACGATACTTCGGCGAGCCGCTAGTTATCTATCACTGAAACAGGTGAAACTGGCGACTCTGAACCTGTTTCCCAAACTTCTCCACTGCTCGAGTTGTCCCCACCCCACAACTGGGACTGTTCGAGACCAATTGATAGAGGTCAAGAACTCCATTATTGTTGTATCATGTAATTATCAGGATGACTGAAAGTGAACTAGATGGATCTCTTCTATATGAATCTCCTTTCAACACACCTAATCCTCATTGGCAGACACTCCAAATCTGCCTCACGGTAGCCCCGGCAAAGGGGATTGTTAGCCAAATTTCAGAGGGGATGGCTGGAGAGAAGGAGGAAAAGTTCTTACCTGGAGTCTATGAGTGAGGTCCTGTTACTGCCGTCAGCCAGAATCTTGACCCAGTACACGCTGACCCTGGCGTTGTTAACCGGCCGGCTGTGTCTCCTGGGAGGGAGCTCCCCCTTGTGGATGCCTTTCTTGAAGAGTTTGAGCTCCGCCATGGTCACCTCGCTGTTTTCGGGGATCAGCCCCTTCATATCAAAAACCAGCCTCTGCCTGCTGGGGTCCGAATAAAGCACGTCTCCTGTCGTATCTGGGGAAATGGAGCAGAGCAATGTCAAGGGTGAAATATGTTTGTGAGGAAGAACAAGACATAAAAACTAAGTGGAACAGGAGTAGGCCATTCAGCCCCTCATGCCCGTTCTGCCATCCCATTAAATCATGGCTGATCTCAATCTTATCCCCATCTACCCCTCCTATGTTCCTAGTCTTGGTTCCGTAACCCTTTGAGCACCTTGCCTGGCACAAATCTATTGATCTCACTTTTCACCAACCTTTGAAAACACTTGTGACTGTTGTAGAATTTTAAAGGGGGTGCAGGAACAGAGTGACCTAGGGAATTTATATATACTTAATCATTGAAGGAGGTTGGACAAATTGAGAAGATTGGTCCTTGGCATTATAAACAGAGGCATAGAATGCAAAAATAAGGATGTTACATTGACCTTGATAGAGAGCTTTACAGCTTTATAGCTGGAGCATTGTGTTCAACTCTGGCACCACACTTTTAGGAAGGGTGTCAAAGCCTTGAGGAGGGTATGGAAAAGATTTACCAGACAGATGTGGGACTTCAGTTATGTGGAGAGACTGCAGAAACTGAGATTGTTCTCCTTTAAGCAGAGACGATTTTAAGGAGAGATTTATTAGATGCATTTAAAATTATGAAGTGTTGGAGAATTGAAGAGGACACCAAAAGAATTGGCAAAAGAACCAGAGGGGAGATGAGGAGAATGAGTCATTATGATCTAGAATGCAATGCTTGAAAGGGTGGTGGAGGCAGATTCAATAATAACTTGCAGTAGTGAGTTGAATACTGAAGGAGTTACAATTTGCAGGGCTATGTGGAAAACTTGGGAGTGGGACTAACTTAATGGCTTCTCTGGAAGCATTGGCACCGGCACGATGGGCCCAGTAGCCTCCTTCTGTGTTGTAAAATGAGACAGGCGGTTTATAATCTCGTTTCCAGCTTTATTGTCCAGGAATATTTGTGTCTTTTCTTCAGAAGACGTCATGTTAAAATTCTGAGAGTAAACTGTGCATTCCAGACAGTGCAAAACCTGCTGAAGCCTTTGTAATGCGTCAGGCTGTGTGAATCACTCAACAATTTGCAGCTATAATTGCAAAAAGCCCTTTCAGACAAGGCTGAGGCTGTGTGTGTGTGTGTGTGTGTGTGTGTGTGTGTGTGTGTGTGTGTGTGTGTGTGTGTGTGTGTGTGTGTGTGTGTGTGTGTGTGTGGAACACGTTTGTTAGTAACTGATTAGATTTACACAAGCTTTACACCACATTAGAAAATAAACTTGTGAAGCCTAGACCAAGTTGGCCCAGTCCAAGCCTCACAGTGGTCTCAATGGGCTGGGATGGGACAGCAGGGAAATCAGACAGGTTTCTCATTCCCATTGGGGCGAGGCAACACTTGGTTGACGAGACCAGTGAAACTGTCCCTCACTCTGATGTGAGTCAATGATATTTAGGCAAACTTTAGCCAGGGTGGGGAGGTCACAAAAACTTTTTTTTTTAAAATGAAGCTAGGGACAGATGTTTGACAATTATTCCTATGGGATGGTAAAAATAAGTATCTTTTCATTCGAAGGAATATTAAAATTCGAATGTGTTACTGCAAGTGACAGTCTAAATCAAGTCAGGACATTTAAAAGGAAATTAAAGCCTGAGGAAATTAATTATAAAGGATACAGGGAATTGGATTAGATTTTTTTTTTTGGAAAAGTTTACTTTATTCATAAAATATCTGGAAGAACATACCAAACCATTTCAAAATCATCATCACAAAGGTACAATCAGGTTCAACTTTTACAACATGTATCACAAGGTGCATCTATACAATAAATATTACAATCATTTGCAGACATTCATTTTGAGCTGTACAGCCCGAGGGGCTCTCAACAGTTCCCAGCCCCTCGGTGCACTGTGGCAGAAAGGTCTTAGACAGCGACCCTTCCCCATTGCGCCTTTGTGGCGGAGTTGGATTAGATATCCTGACTGGGGGAACAAGCACACACAGGGACACGGTGAAGCTGAACAGCTTCAGTTCTGCACTCTTTATCTCCTTGTCCTAAACTTAGAGGAGATTACAAACAAATTGAAAGATTTGGCCTGTGACTGCATCCATGCTCCCGAGCTACATGCACAAACTCTTGAGTTGGTAGTACTCTTGCCTCTTCGGCAGAAGTTGTGAGTTCAAATCCCACTCCAGAAATTTAAAGGCGTAATATAGCACCGAAGGGAGTGGAGCACAGCAATGTTGGAGATGGCGTCTTTCAGATGAGATGTTAAACTGAGACCCTATCTGCTCTCTTGGGTGGGTGTAAAAAATCCCTGAGTGATATTTGGTCAACATTTAGTTTTCAACCAACGTCAAGAAAACAGATTAATCATTCATTTCATCGCTGTTTGTGGGATCTTGCTGTGCACAAATTAGCTGCTGTGCCTCCTACATTAAGACAAGTGACTACACTTCAAAAAAAAACTTCATTGTCTGTAAGTCGGCGAAAGGCGCAGTAAAAGTGTAGGATTATTCTTTTTACATGCACGCATTCACTCCCTGGATTAAGGTGATTAATAATGGCAGAGATATGAACATTATGAAAAGCATTACTTACCTGAATTGCCTGGAACTCCTCTTAAGATGCCAGCCAGGCTGGGCAGGGCTCTCCGCTTCCTCTCCTTGTCCTTGTGGATCTTAAGCATGGAGATGTACTTGTTCCTCACATGAGCCGGGACCACCACGTTCTCCAGATCTCTCTTGGCGAGGCGTGGAGCCTCCGTCAGCCCCAGTTTCCCAAGCATGGCAGCCTTGACCTCCTCAGCATGGCGATGGTGGTGGTAGTGGTGGTGGATCCCATCAGACAGCACTGACCAGAGTAAGGAACAGAGGACCCCGAGCGACAGCATATTCCAGCCGATAACCATTTTTTTAAACCAAGGAGGGATTTCCTTTAACTTCTCAGGGGCACGCAATACAGGGAGAAGATTCCCTTTTCTGTTATACCTGCCTGTTATAGCACAGCTCCTGGGAAGAGCAACTTTACTAAGACAGTCCACAGTCTGACTGAGAGCGTTGGCAACAGCTTTTAAAGAGAGGGCCAGGCATTGATCTCCAGTCCAGACAGAGGTGGATACACAAAAATTGAAAGGAGGCACTGAAACATCAAAGAGGCAGGAGGCTTAACAACGACCCCCACTTAAAACAGAATGACTGACAGTTTTCACCTTCTGTAGAAATCCTCCAGCATTAACTCAATCATGTGTCCCTTTCCACTTTTCACCCATGCAGATTAACAAGACTGAAGCCTCAAGCAGATTTTTCTTTTATTTTTAAAAAATACTCCCAAAGATCTTTAATGCTTTTTAGCAATCCCTCTCCATCAGGATGCTTTAAGAGCTGGCCTTCCCAAGCAAGCTGCACTTCTCTCTGTCTCATCAAAGTAAATAATTGGTGCAGTTGTTGATGAATCTGGTGCAAGTTTGTGCAGCAAGGGATTTGACCAGGATTGGCTTGGAGGTGGTGTACCACAACAACAACAGTTTACATTTATATAGGGCCTCTAAATGGTGAAACACCCCAAGGCCCT
Organism: Carcharodon carcharias; assembly: GCF_017639515.1. Classification (NCBI taxonomy): domain Eukaryota; kingdom Metazoa; phylum Chordata; class Chondrichthyes; order Lamniformes; family Lamnidae; genus Carcharodon; species Carcharodon carcharias. The sequence goes on from NC_054471.1 coordinate 26,338,801, forward strand.
TAACAGGACCGTAAATCGGACAAAAAAATTCACACCGAGTCACGAAACAAGACAGTGCAGTTGACCAGAAGTTCGGGCAAAGAGGTAGCTTTAAGCAGTGCCTTAAAGGAGAACAGGAGGGGTACACAGGCAGGGAGGCTTAGGCTGGGAATTCACGGGTTTAGGGCCCAGGCCACTGAAAGCACGGCCAATAATGGTGGAGTGAAGAAAATTGGGGATGCTCAAAAGGCCAGAATTAGAGGGGCGCAGATATTTCAGAGGGCTGCAGGGCTGCAGGAGATTACAGAGATGGGGGGGAGCTGGGGGAGATTACAGAGATAGGGGGGCTGGAGGAGATTACAGAGATAGGGGGCTGGGGGAGATTACAGAGATAGGGGGAACTGGGGGAGATTACAGAGATGGGGGCGCTGGGGGAGATTACAGAGATAGGGGGGACTGGGGGAGATTACAGAGATAGTGGGGGCTGGGGGAGATTACAGAGATAGGGGGGCTGGGGGAGATTACAGAGATAGGAGGGGCTGGGGGAGATTACAGAGATGGGGGGGCTGGGGGAGATTACAGAGATGGGGGGGCTGGGGGTGATTACAGTGATAGGGTGGCTGGAGGAGATTACAGAGATAGGGGGCTGGGGGAGATTACAGAGATGGGGGGCTGGTGGAGATTAAAGAGATGGGGGGGCTGGAGGAGATTACAAAGATGGGGAGCTGGGGGAGATTACAGAGATAGGGGGCTGTGGGAGATTACAGAGATAGGGGGCTGGGGGAGATTACAGAGATAGGGGGGGCTGGGGGAGATTACAGTGATAGGGGGGCTGGAGGAGATTACAGAGATGGGGGGCTGGAGGAGATTACAGAGATGGGGGGGCTGGGGGAGATTACAGAGATAGGGGGGACTGGGGGAGATTACAGAGATGGGGGGGAGCTGGGGGAGATTACAGAGATGGGGGGGAGCTGGGGGAGATTACAGAGATGGGGGGGTGCTGGGGGAGATTACAGAGATAGGAGGGGCTGGGGGAGATTACAGAGATGGGGGGGCTGGGGGAGATTACAGAGATGGGGAGCTGGGGGAGATTACAGAGATAGGGGGGCTGGGGGAGATTACAGAGATAGGGGGCTGGGGGAGATTACAGAGATAGGGGGGGCTGGGGGAGATTACAGAGATAGGGGGGCTGGGGGAGATTACAGAGATAGGGGGGCTGGGGGAGATTACAGAAATAGGGGGGCTGGGGGAGATTACAGAGATGGGGGGGCTGGGGGAGATTACAGAGATGGGGGGGCTGGGGGAGATTACAGAGATAGGGGGACTGGGGGAGATTAGAGAGATAGGGGGGCTGGGGGAGATTACAGAGATGGGGAGCTGGAGGAGATTACAGAGATAGGGGAGCTGGGGGAGATTACAGAGATGGGGAGCTGGAGGAGATTACAGAGATAGGGGGACTGGGGGAGATTACAGAGATGGGGAGCTGGAGGAGATTACAGAGATAGGGGGGCTGGGGGAGATTACAGAGATGGGGGGACTGGGGGAGATTACAGAGATGGGGGCTGGGGGAGATTACAGAGATAGGGGGCTGGAGGAGATTACAGAGATGGGGGGCTGGGGAGATTACAGAGATAGGGGGGGCTGGGGGAGATTACAGAGATAGGGGGGCTGGGGGAGATTACAGAGATAGGGGGGCTGGGGGAGATTACAGAGATGGGGGGGCTGGGGGAGATTACAGAGATGGGGGGGCTGGGGGAGATTACAGAGATAGGGGGACTGGGGGAGATTACAGAGATAGGGGGGCTGGGGGAGATTACAGAGATGGGGAGCTGGAGGAGATTACAGAGATAGGGGAGCTGGGGGAGATTACAGAGATGGGGAGCTGGAGGAGATTACAGAGATAGGGGGACTGGGGGAGATTACAGAGATGGGGAGCTGGAGGAGATTACAGAGATAGGGGGGCTGGGGGAGATTACAGAGATGGGGGGACTGGGGGAGATTACAGAGATGGGGGCTGGGGGAGATTACAGAGATAGGGGGCTGGAGGAGATTACAGAGATGGGGGGCTGGGGAGATTACAGAGATGGGGGGACTGGGGGAGATTACAGAGATGGGGGGCTGGAGGAGATTACAGAGATGGGGGGCTGGGGGAGATTACGGAGATGGGGGGACTGGGGGAGATTACAGAGATGGGGGGCTGGGGGAGATTACAGAGATGGGGGCTGGAGGAGATTACAGAGATGGGGGGACTGGGGCATATTACAGAGATGGGGGGCTGGGGGAGATTACGGAGATAGGGGGGGCTGGGGGAGATTACAGAGATAGGGGGCTGGAGGAGATTACAGAGATAGGGGGGCTGGGGGAGATTACAGAGATAGGGGGGACTGGGGGCCATGCAAGGACTTCAATGCGAAGACAAGAGTTTTAAATTTGATGTGTTGCCAGACCAGGAGCCGGTACAGACCTGTGAGCACAGGAATGATGGATGAATGGGTACTTGGTGCAATTAGGATCCGAAACATCACATACACGAACTCTCGAAATCAGATTAAAAAAGAAACAAAAGTATGTGCTGAGTAAATTGGTCTCACTTGCAAGCCAGGTGGGTGTGTAGTGGTAGCAACGCTAACAATGGTCATCGCCAGCCCCCCCACCAACCCCCTGACCCCCCCATCCCCCCACCCCCCCAACCCCCCACCACCCACCCCCACTCCCCCACCACCCCCGACCCCCACTCTCCCACAATCCCCCCACCGCCACCCCCCCCCCCCAACTCCGCCACACCACCCCCGACCCCCACTACCCCCCGGCAACCCCCCCACCCCATCACCCACCCATCCCCCAGTTTGGGAAGGAGCGGGATGGGGGGTAAGATTTGTCTTTGTCAACATAATCCATCTGCCCCCTACTGGAAGGTGCATAATCAGATGAGGACGAGACCAGCCTTGACTATGATGCAACCTGCGGTGGAATAGCCAACTGCCTATAAAGGCTTCGATAGGATTATTACTTGGGAAGCTCCTAAGGGATAACTGCTGCAAATGGAAACACATCCCAGCTACAAGAGGATGGACAGGGTTAGGGAAAAAAACCTCTAACTTAAATTGAAATGAATTTTGTTAAAACAAACTGTCCTGACACAGTTTATGTTAACTCACACAGAGGGTTGTAAACTCCTGGAATTCTCTATGGAGTCTCTGTTGTTAAGTATATTCAAGACAGAGATAGATGTTTGTATATTAAAGGAATCAAGAGATAAGGGGTTAGTGCAGGAAGGTGCAGCTGAGGTGGAAGATCAGCCATGCTGTTATTGAAGGGCCGAATGGCCTGTGCCTACTCTTATTTCTTGTGTTCTCATCAGGTGTGAGTGGATCTAATGCTATTTAGCTCGCAGTTACCGTGGAGTCTGGAACACGGTTGAATGCTAATCTGATCTTTCCCTATTTATGTAAATCCAGGCAATTACAGTCACTTGTAAACTGCGGAGTTCATTGCTTGTAAAGGTCAGATTGTCATGACTGCCAGAAATATATCAGATAATGAATGCTAGTGATCTGTCTGTGGCTTTGGCTGCAGACAATTGCTGAAAAATATATACGTACATATATTTGTACAAGGTATTGGCAGGGTTGAAAGCGAGATTTCGTAAACTCACTCCACAGAGTGAGGAATAACAACAGCATTATTCACCCATCGCCCCAGTGTTCACAGAATGTTACGGTGCAGAAGGAGGCCATTCAGCCCATCAAATCTGCACCAGCTCTCTGAATGAGCATTATGACTCAGTGCCATTGCCCTGCCTTTTCCCCATACCCTTGCACATTGTTTCAATTCAAATAATCATCCAATGCCCTCTTGGTTGCCTCATTTGAACCTGCCTCCACCACACTTCCAGGCAGTGACTCCCAGACCCGAACCACTTGCTGAGTGAAGAAGCTTTTTCTCGCGTCATATTTGCTTCTTTTGCAAAACACTTCAAACCTGTGCCCTCTCGTTCTCGATCCTTTTACGAGTGGGAACAGTTTCTCCCTATCTACTCTGTCCAGCCCTCTCATGATTTTGAAAACCTCTATCAAATCTCCTTTTAGCCTTCTTCTCTCCAAGGAGAACAGTCTCAACCTCTCCAACTTACCTTCATAACTGAAGTTTCTCATCCCTGGAACCATTCTTGTAAACCTCTTCTGCACTCTCTCCAATGTGTTCACATCCTTCCTATAGTGTGGCGCCCAGAGCTGTACACAATACTCCAGCTGTCCCATACAAGTTCAGCATAACCTCCTTGCTCTATGTCCCTATTAATAAAGTCCAGGATACTGAACAAAATCAATGATAGCTGACATGTTCAGCATTACTGAAAGTAGCCTTCAATTCCAGCTTTTTAATAATTGAATTTAAATCCTATGTGCTACTATGGTGGGATTTGAACCCATTTCTCCAGAGCATTAGCCTGGGCCTCAGGATTTCTAAACCAATGACATTACCACTACACCACTGTCTCCTCACTGAGCTACCCAAATTCTCATTTCAAATTCTTCCATTGCCTGGTCCCTCCCATCTCCCAAACCTCCTGCAGCCCCATAACCTTCCGAGATCTCTGTGCCACAATAATTCTGACCCCTCGTGTGTCCCCAATTTTAATCACTTCACCATTCCTCAGCTGCTAAAGCCTTTAACTCTGGAATTTCCTCCCTAATCCTCTCTACATCTCTGTCCTCCTTTAACACACTCCTTAAAACTTACCTCTTTGACCAAGTTTTTTTGTCATCTGCCCTAATATCGCCTTATTTTGGACTCATGCATCTGTTCTTATTTTCTATGACATCCTTCAATTTGATAGTATTTATAATTCTTACAGAAATAAGACTCATTTATTGGAGGAAAGGCATTTGTCTGCAGTATTGGTTGAGGAGTTGGGAGGCATGCAATTGATACGAATGGTGGGATGGTGTAACTACAGTGTGACATGTTTACATAGATATTTTCAATTACAAATGATGATCAGATCATCTGTTTTAGTGACATTAATTGAGGGATCAATGTTGGCCAGGATATCGAGTGAGAACTTCCCCTTTTCAAAATACTTCTGTGGGATCGATTGTGTTCACCTGAGGGTACAGACAGGGCCTCAATTTAACATCTCATCTCAAAGATGGCATCTCCAACTGTACAGCACCCCCTCAATACTGCACTGGGAGCATCAGCCTGTATCTTGTGCTCAAATCATTGGACTGGGAATTGAACCCACATTCTCCTTACTTAGTGGAGTCCCATGTTGAGGCTGCTGCTTCACTGCTGGGATACAATTCCACAGACATCTGCTGTCCAATGAAGTACTCACTTGGTGTCAGCCAGGGCATGGAGTTAAGTCAGGCGGGTTATTTAAGTGGAGGATGATAAGGAGCTGATGTCTGGTGAGTACAGTTGGTCATATCTGACAGGAGTAGCTTATTAATGATCACTGTCTAGTAACATGTTCAGTCAGTTGGACAGGAGCCATATCTCAGCTAGATTGAGCACCTTCAGGAGATCAGCATGAGGGAATGGGGCGGAGAGGAGGGTGGTGAGGAGAGTAAAAGTAAATGAAATTTTATGTAAATAGGCACACTTTGATTTCTTAAGCCTGAGATCCACTGAGGTGAAGCCAAGACTCATCTCTCAAAGTCGTGTTTATTCATGAGGCGTTTGTGAGAGTATATTTGTACTTCTTAAGCCTCCCACATGGCATCCTCTTGATGCGAGGGAGGTGTTGAAGGGAAGCTGGCTGCTTCTCAGTGGGGAAGGGGCAATATTTGCCACCCTTGGGCCTTCCAGCAGTGAGGTCAAACTCCCAGCTTCCTTCATACCCATTAAGATGCAGAGTGACCACACTTAAAACAGACAAGCCTTAGATGAACGTGTTTGTGTAAATCTCACCTTGATCTCTCCAGGTTCACCAGCTTACTGAGAGGTGAGGAAGCTCATCATTGTACGCTTGAGTGATGAAAAGCAGCTACTCCACAACTAACACCATATAGAGTTCCCGCTTGCTTGATATGAATTTCACATGCTGTCCCTCCAGGAACACATACTCCACCCATTAACCCCCAACTCCGTCCCTTCACCCACTTCCCTAAAGACAGGGGCAAGCTGGCCATATGGGAAATTAGGAGATTTCCCAAGTATCATGGTGAATCTTCACAACACCATATTTTGATATTCCCCTCCTTTGAGGTGTAGCCTTCATTTAGTTCTGGGCTCTGCACCGCAGGAAGAATATATTGGTCAGAATATTGGCCAAGACGAGAATGGTTAAATTATGAGGATGGGTTGCATAGACTTGGCTTGTATTCCTTTGAGTTTAGAAGATTGAGGGACATTCTAACCGATGTGGTTAAAATGCTTAAAGGATTTGATCGGGTCGATAAAGAGAAACTATTTCCTCAGATGGGTGAATCCAGAGCAAGGAAGCATAATCTTCAAATTAAAGCTAGGCTGTTCACACAAAGGGCAATAGAAATCTGGAATTCTCTCTCCAAAAAGACCGTGGATGCTAGGAAAGGTCAATTACATTTTAAAGACTCACAACAATGGATTTTTGTTCGGATTATCAAGGGATATGGAGTAACTGAGTTGAGGTCAATGGAGTAACAGGCCTGAGGGGCTCAATGCTTACCTCCTGTTTCTATCTACCATGCCCTTTTGGAGAAGCCTGTCTGTCCTCTGTCTAAACTTCCGAGAATGCAGGCACAGGTTTGTTAAGATCCTGCAGAGGTATTGCTGGAGAGTGACATGCTAAACTCATCAGCTTACTGGCACGGAACACTGGTTAGTCTGGAGTGAAAAGGGAAGAATCCTTAGCCCCCGATTAACAGGCCCATCCCTCCGCTTCCCATCACCAGGTACTTTTAAAGAAAGAAGGAGAAAAATACTTAAATTTCTATAGCACCTTTCACAATCTCAGGAGGTTCCAGACCACGCTGCAGTCAATGAAGTAATTTTTGAAGTGTAGTCACTACTGTTATATAAGAAACAAGACAGGCAACTTGTACGCAGCAAGCTCCCACAAACTGACAAGATCATCCAATTTAGTGATGTTGTTTGGGGGATAAATATATAAATATAGGAACATATTAAATAGGAGCAGGAGGAGGCCACATGGTCTCTACAGCATGCCCCACTATTCAATAAGACCATGGTTGATGCTCCACCTCAGCTCCTCTTTTGATTCCCTTAACAGTCTAAAAATCTGTCGATCTCAGCCTTGAATATACTTATAAGCTCAACAGCCATGGTCTCCGGGGTAGAGAATTCCAAAGAGATGAAAATCTCTGAGCAAAGAAATTTCTCCTCATCTCTATGAAATTCCCAGCCTCTTGTCCTGACACGGTGACCTCTAGTCCTAGACTCCCCAACCAGGGGAAACAGCCTCTCAGCATTTACCTTGTCAAGCCCTCTCAGAATCTTATATGTTTCAATGAAATCACCTCTACAGAATATAGGCTGATTCTACTCAATCTCTCCACATAGGACAACCCTCTCGTCCCAGGAATTAATCTAGTGAACTTTCGTTACACCCCCTCTGACACATGTTCTTTCTTTAGGTATGGAGACCAAAACTGTACACAGTACTCCAGTTGTGATCTCACCAAAGTTTTACACAATTACAGCTAGACTTCCTTACCCTTAAACTCAGTTGCCCTTGCTTTAAAGGCCAACATCACATTTGCTTTCCTAATTGCTTGCTGCACCTGCATGTTAAATTTTTGTGTTTTGTGTACAAGGACACCCAAATCCATCTGGGCATTAACATGTAAAAAATATTCTGTTTTTCTATCCTTCCTACCAAAGTGAAGAATCTCATATTTCCCTACATTATACTCCACCTTCCCCACTCATTTAACCTACCCTTTGCAGACTCTGTGTCCTTCTCACTGCTTACTGTCCTGCCCAGCTTTGTATCATCAGCAAACTTGGATAAATTACACTCAGTCCCTTCATCCAAGTCATTAAACCAGACTGTTAATAGCTGATCCTTGTGGTGCTCTGCTAGTTACAGCCTGGATTATTATAGGTCCGGGACTCCAGGAAGAACTCCCCATTCTTTGAAATAGTGACCCATCCACCTGAGAGGGTAGATAAGGCATCGGTCTGACAAGGCAGGTATGATGTGGTGGGCATCATGGAGACATGGCTGCAGGGGATTCAGAACTGGGAGCTAATATACATCCTATCAAAAAGATAGGCAGGTTGGCAGAGGGGGTAGGGTTGCTTTGTTAGTAAGAAATGAAATTAAATCGATAGCAAGAAATGATGCAGGGTCAGATGATGTAGAATCGGTGTGGGTAGAGTTGAGGAACCGCAAGGGTAAAAATAAACCATAATGGGAGTTATGTGCAGACCTCCGAACAGTAGTCAGGATGTGGGGCACAAGATACACCAGGAGATGGAAAAGCTGTGTGAGAAAGGCAAGGTTACAGTGATCATGGGGATTTCAATATGCAGGTAGACTGGGAAAATCAGGTTGGTAGTGGATCCCAAGAAAAGGAATTTGTAGAATGTCTACGAGATGGCCTTTTGGAGCAGCTTGTGGTGGAGCCCACTAGGGAACAGGCAATTCTAGATTTAGTGATGTGTAATGAGGCAGATTGATAAGGGAGCTTAAGGTGAAGGAACCCTTAGGAGGAAGTGACCATAATATGATAGAATTTACCCGGCAATTTGAGAGGAAAAAGCTGGAATCAGATGTAACAGTATTACGTTGAATAAAGGCAACTACAGAGGCATGAGGGAGGAGCTGGCCAGAATTGGCTGGGAGATGAGCCTAGCAGGAAAGACAGTGGAACAGCAATGGCAGGAGTTTCCGGGAGTAATTTGGGAGACACAGCAAAAATTCATCCCTAGGACGAAGAAGCATACTAAAGGGAGGACGAGGCAACCATGGCTGACAAGGGAAGTCAGGGACAGCATAAAAGCTAAAGAGAAAGCATACAATTCGGTGAAGAGCAGTGGGAAACCAGGGGATTGGGAAGCCTACAAAGACCAACAGAGGACAACTAAAAAAGAAATAAGAAGGGAGAAGATTAAATATGAGGGTAAACTAGCCAGTAATATAAAGGAAGATTGCAAGAATTTTTTTAGATATATAAGAGATAAGAGAGAGGCAAAAGTGGATATTGGGCCGCTGGAAAATGACGCTGGAGAAGTAGTGGTGGGGAACAAAGAAATAGCGGAGGAACTGAATAGGTACTTTGCATCAATCTTCACAGTGGAAGTCATGAGTGACATCCCCAAAGTTCAAGAGAGTCAGGGGGCAGAGGTGAGTATGGTGGCCATTACCAAGGAGAAGGTGCTAGGAAAACTGAAAGGTCTGAAGGTGGATAAATCACCTGGACCAGATGGATTATACCCCAAAGTTCTGAAGGAGCTAGCTGAAGAGATAGTGGAGGCGTTAGTGGTGATCTTTCAGGAACCACTGGAGTCAGGGAGGGTCCCAGAGGACTGGAAAATCACTAATGTAACCCCCCTGTTTAAGAAGGGAGTGAGGCAAAAGACGGGAAATTACAGGCCGATTAGCCTGACCTCGGTCGTTGGTAAGATTTTAGAGTCCATTATTAAGGATGAGATTTCAGAACACTTAGAAGTGTATGGCAAATTCAGGCAAAGTCAGCATGGTTTCACCATAAAGGGGAGGTCATGCCTGACAAATCTGTTAGAATTCTTTGAGGAGGTAACGAGTAGGTTAGACAAAGGAGAGCCAATGGATGTTATCTACTTGGACTTCCAGAAGGCCTTTGACAAGGTGCCGCACAGGAGGCTGCTCAGTAAGATAAGGGCCCATGGGGTTAGAGGCAAGGTACTAGCATGGATAGAAGATTGTCTGTCTGGCAGGAGGCAGAGAGTGGGGATAAGGGGGTCCTTCTCAGGATGGCAGCTGGTGACTAGTGGAGTTCCGCAGGGGTCAGTGTTGGGACCACAACTTTTCACTTTATACATTAATGATCTAGATGAAGGAACTGAGGGCATCCTGGCTAAGTTTGCACATGATACAAAGATAGGTGGAGGGACAGGTTGTATTAAGGAGGCGGGGAGGCTGCAGAAGGATTTGGACAGGTTAGGAGAATGGGCAAAGAAATGGCAGATGGAATACAACGTGGGCAAGTGTGAGATCATGCACTTTGGTAGGAAGAATAGAGGCATAGACTATTTTCTAAATGGGGACAGAATTCAGAAATCTGGAGTGCAAAGGGACTTGGGAGTCCTAGTCCAGGATTTTCTTAAGGTTAACTTGCAGGTTGAGTTGGTAGTTAGGAAGGCAAATGCAATGTTGGCATTTATTTCAAGAGGACTAGAATATAAAAGCAGGGATGTGCTGCTGAGGCTTTATAAGGCTCTGGTCAGACTATATTTAGAATATTGTGAGCAATTTTGGGCCCCATATCTCAAGAAGGATGTGCTGGCTTGGAGAGGGTCCAGAGGAGGTTCACAAGAATGATCCTAGGAATGAAAGGCTTAACATATGAGGAACGTTTGAGGACTCTGGGTCTTTACTTGATGGAGTTTAGAAGGATGAGGGGGGCTCTGATTGAAACTTACAGAATACTGAAAGGCCTGGATAGAGTGGACATGGGGAAGATGTTTCCACTAGTAGGAGAGACTAGGACCCGAGGGCACAGCCTCGGAGTAAAGGGAAAACCTTTTAGAACAGAGATGAGGAGAAACTTCTTTAGCCAGAGAGTGGTGAATCTATGGAATTCATTGCCACAGAAGGCTGTAGAGGCCAGGTCATTGAGTGTATTTAAAACCGAGATAGATAGGTTCTTGATTGGTAAGGGGATCAAAGGTTACGGGGAGAAGGCGGGAGAATGGGGTTGAGAAACTTATCAGCCATGATTGAATGGCAGAGCAAACTCAATGGGCCGAATGGCCTAATTTCTGCTCCTATGTCTTATGGTCTTATGGTTTAACGTTTCACCCAAAAGACAACACTTCTGACGCTGCCGCACTCCCTCAGTAGGGTGTCAGCCTAGATTTTGTTCTCAAGTCTGTGGAGTGTGGCTTGACTCAAAGGTCGGTGTTAACCATTGAGACAAGGCTGACGTAAAGCCTTTTGCAGCCAAAAAAAGGTACTATTTAGTACAGTTCTACAGTTAGCAGAAGGTGTCCACAAGAAACCATGCCCAAGTCTTGTGGGGAAAGGAGAGGAACATGATGTTGGGGGTCGGGGGGGAGGGGAGAGGGTTATTGGGAGGGGTTAATTAGAAGAAAAGGAATCTTTGGGGCTCAGTGACTCCAGCAAACTTTTGATAGCGAAAGTGTTACTATGCTCATTCGCACCAAGTGTTTGCCTTTCACTGTTGTGGGGCGGAAGGTCCTGCTGTTTCACATCATCCGCATCAAGCCCACCTCTGTTATAATTATTCCAGCAATGCCTCACACACACCTACCCACCACCCACCCCCCTTCCCCATCCCCTCAGCAGCCCATCGCTTCCAAGTCCAAAATGCTGCCCAAACAGACAGGGATGATTTCCAAGAGCAGGAATGTGAACTGCCGACTTCACAGGATGGTGCTGATCCGCTCCGATTGCAAGGATTTGCCAGTAAACTCTTTATAGTGCAAACAGAGAAAGTCAAGAATGGAGGCAGCTGTTGGAACCAATGTGTATTGAGGCCACATTACACACGGGGATGCCAGACTGATTCTGGGGTGGGCAGACTGACCTCAGTAAAGCCTAGGATTTTTTGTAAAACACCAAATTATTTATTTATTGCAGTTTTCTCTAAATGCCTCTCCCAAAGGCACCAGTGACTTGCCCAAGCAACGCTGCTTCTCAAGGTGCCTTTAACATAGTAAAATGTCCCCAAGTGCTCCACAGGAGCAATTGTCCTCAAATCATGATATTTACTTTCCAGAATGGATAGCAAAAAGAGCAGGAACCCTCGTCTGTTTTACTCTCTCGTTCCACCCCGACCCCACAGCACCCGGATCCCTGCTCTAGGGCAGCTTAGTGGTGATATCTCACTTGCTGTCCTTGCCTGTTAACTGCTAGCTCAGCACAGGTTAGGGTTTGCTGTATTACACCAAAAACAACATACATGCAGTACATGTACACCCAAAGAGTCAGGGGACATTTAATTTTTCTTTAGCCACTAGGGAGTGGTAGTTCGATTAAAGAGGTAGGTTTTAAGGTGTCTCAGAAGAGAAAAGAAAAGTAGAAGGGCAGAGAGGTTTAGGGAGGGAATTCCAGAGCTTAGCACCTCAGCAACTGAATGCATGGCCACCAATGGTGGAGAGATTGAAATGGGGGATGCTCAAGAGGTCAGAATTAGAGAAGCACAGATATCTCAGGGGTTTGTGGAGTTGGAGGAGATTACAGGGAAAGGGAGGGACGAGACCATGGAGGAATTTGAAAACAAGAATTTTAAATTTGAGGTAATGCCGGATATGGAGACACTGAGTGAGCACAGGGGTGATGGGTGAACAGGATTTGTTAGGATACTGGGCAGCAGAGTTTTGGAAGACCTCAAGTTTATGGAAGGTGAGAGCATAGTTAGCCAGGAAATCACTGACATGGTACAAAACATCACAAGATGCCTCACAGGAACATAAATCAGACAAATCCTGACACCAAACCACAAGGACAGGTGATCAAAAAGTTAGGTGAAGAGGAGGTGGTGCCAAGTCTTTTGATTTCCACCAGTGAGAGGATAAAAAGAGAAGAGGAAGGTCAGATCGCATACATCTTAGAGAAGGGATTAGAGAGGCAATCTTTCAGGATCATGGAATGTAATATTAACAGAAAGAGAGAGAGACAAGTCAAGTTATGACCTTGATGCCAATAGTCTGAGATCACGGCGCTGCCCTATCTTATCCAGCCCAGTATGATTCAAAATGTTGGATTCACACGTTGGTCTCTGCACAACTTGGAATATTCCACTCCCCTCCTCCCCACCCTTAGTTGGTGTCATCCAGTCAACTGAGAGTCTCTCAAGATTTCTGGGACAATTTCTGGGTAAAATAGATGTAAGAAAGTTAGTGTGATATCATGGGATAAGTGTACATTGGTGGTGCAGGGACAATTAGACACATCATAACTGCTTTTACACTGGTGCATCTTATAGTTTGCATTCTGGCACCCATAAAACCAGATGTGCTCACATTCCCAAATCCCACTCCCTGTGCCCACATTCCAAAATTCCACTCCTTGTGTTCACATTCCCAAATCTCACTTCCTGTGCCCACATTCCCAAATCCCACTCCCTGTGCCCACATTCCAAATCCCACTCCATGTGTTCACATTCCCAAATCCCATTCCGTGTGCCCACATTCGCAAATCTCACTCCGTGTGTCCATGGGATACACTTGTATTAGAAACAGTTCAGAGATGGTTCACTAGTGCAATTGAATGAGGGATTGTCTAATGAGGAAAGATTGAACATGTTGGACCTGTATCCATTGGAGATTAGAAGAATGAGAGGTGATCTTATTGAAACTTTTAAGATCTTGAGGAGGCTTGACAGGGTGGATGTGGAGAGGATGTTTCCCCTTGTGGGGAAATGAAGAACTAGGGGGCAAAGTTTAAAAACAAGGGATCTCCCATTTAAAACAGATGAGGAGGAATTTCTTCTCTCAGAGGGTTATTAATCTTTGGAATTCTTTATCCCTATCTCTGTCTGGAATTCCCCAGAACAGTGGAGGCTGTTGCATTGAGAATATAATCAAGGTGAAGTTAGACAGATTTTTGATCTACAAGGGTGTCAAAGGTTATGGGGGTAGGCGGGAAAGGGGAGTTATGGCCACAATCAGATCACTCATGATCTGGCAGAACAGGCTCGAGGGACCAAATGGCCTACTCCTTTTTTTATCATTTTGCCTAATTCTAAATTCGGCTCCCTGTTTATACACTCCCAAATCTTTCTTAAAAACAAAAAACTGCGGATGCTGGAAATCAAAACAAAAACAGAATTACCTGGACAAACTCAGCAGGTCTGGCAGCATCGACGGAGAAGAAAAGATGAGGACTCGAAACATCAACTCTTTTCTTCTCCGCCGATGCTGCCAGACCTGCTGAGCTTGTCCAGGTAATTCTGTTTTTGTTGTGCCCAAATCTTTCTTGGTGTTCATAATCCGAAATCCCACTCCCTGAGTTCACATTCCCAAATTCCACTCCCTGTGTTCATAATCCCAAACCTAGTTCTCTGGCCTGCAGCTGAACTGCCTACTGGAAGCGCCAGTGTAAACACAGCTAACACCAGGCTAAACCTATCCAGTAATTTCAAAGCAGAGCAATAGTGCTCACCCCCGAGAAAGCAGTGCAGCTGCCTTTTGTATAATGTGACATGTGACGTTGAAACCATTCCTCAATATTGCTGTATCTGTCCAGTCTCTCTAAGTGAATTCACGCTCAGTGTGTTTGCTTCGAGTCTGAACGGAGTTGAGTCCGCAACCTCTCAAGGGCCCTCACATCCTTCCCAAAGTGTGGTGCCCAGAACTAAACAAGTCTAGTTGTGGCCTAACCACTGTTTTATAAAGGTTCAGCATAACTTCCCTGCTTTTGTACCCAATACCTCTAATAAGTCAAGGCCTCTTAATCTTTGATGATTACTCGCTCAATCTGTCCTGCCACCTTCACAGATCTATGCAAAAGAACGCCCAGGTCCCTCTGTCTCTGCCCACTTTAGAATTGTGCCATTAAGTCTCTTGCCTCTTCCTGAGGTCATCCATGAAGGTCCCATCTTCTCAACCTCACCCCTCGCCTGAGGTGTGGAAATCCTCAGGTTAAACTCACCACCAACTGTCTCTCTCTAATGAGAGCAGCCTATGATCCTCTGGGACTATGGGAACTTTCACTTTGCATTGCCTCTCCCTATACCTTCTGCAAAATACATCACCTCACACTTCTCTGTATTAAATTGAACCTGCCACATCCATTCTGCTAGCCTATCTATGACTTGGTTGCTGTCGGTTGATATCATCCTCACTGTTTGCCACGCCTCCAAGTTTGGTTTCATCAGGAAACTTTACTTTGTGCCCTAATCTATAAATTATTCATATCCATCAAAAAAGCAGTGTTTCTATCCCTGATCCCTGGGGAACAGCACCTGCTATCATCCTCCAGTTTAATAAAACAAACTTTTACAGTGACTCGCAGTTTTCTGTCAATTTTTTTTATCCAATTGGACATTGAACCTCCTATTCCATGAGCATCAATATTGTTAACCAGCCTTTTATATGGTACTTTGTCAAATGCTTTCTTAAAAGCCACATAGACAACATCCACCGCATTCCCTTCATCAACCTTCTCTATTACTTCATAAAAAAAATCAAATAGATTAGTCAAACACGATCTGCCTTTTACAAATCATGCTGGCTCTCCTTAATTAACTCAAACCTCGCCAAGTGCCTGTTGATTACTCCCTACTTGTTGATTGTAAAACCTTATCCACCATTGATATTAAACTGACTGCGCTGCATTACTAGGAATGTCTTTACACCCTTTCTTAAACAAGGATGTCACAATTGCTACTTGCCAATTCTCTAGCAACCTCCGTATCTGGGATAGCAAACCCTTCCGCTATCTCCACCCCCACCTTCCCTTAGCAACCTGGGAGGTAAACCATGGGACCAGGCAACCTATAGCCAGCCTTTCCAGCACATCCTGCCTCTCAATTTTCAATCCATCCAATACCGCTACCATCTCTGTTTCTACTGACATTTTGTCAGCATCCAGCACCATTACTAAACATTAATACAAAGTACTTATTAAGTTTTTTTTTAGATATATAAAGGGTAAGAGAGAGACAAAAGTGGACATTGGGCCGCTGGAAAATGACGCTGGAGAAGTTGTAGTGGGGAACAAAGAAATGGCGGAGGAACTGAATAGGTACTTTGCGTCAGTCTTCACAGTGGAAGACACGAGTAACATCCCCAAAGTTCAAGCGAGTCGGGGGCAGAGGTGAGTATGGTGGCCATTACCAAGGAGAAGATGCTAGGAAAACTGAAAGGACTGAAGGTGGATAAATCACCTGGACCAGATGGATTACACCCCAGAGTTCTGAAGGAGCTAGCTGAAGAGATAGTGGAGGCGTTAGTGGTGATCTTTCAGGAATCACTGGAGTCAGGGAGGGTCCCAGAGGACTGGAAAATTGCTAATGTAATTTGCTAATGTTTAAGAAAGGAGTGAGGCAAAAGACGGGAAATTACAGGCCGATTAGCCTGACCTCGGTCGTTGGTAAGATTTTAGAGTCCATTATTAAGGATGAGATTTCAGAATACTTGGAAGTGCATGGTAAAATAGGGCAAAGTCAGCATGGTTTCATCAAGGGGAGGTCATGCCTGACAAATCTGTTAGAATTCTTTGAGGGGGTAACGAGTAGGTTAGACAAAGGAGAGCCAATGGATGTTATCTACTTGGACTTCCAGAAGGCCTTTGACAAGGTGCCGCACAGGAGGCTGCTCAGTAAGATAAGAGCCCATGGTGTTAGAGGCAAGATACTAGCATGGATAGAAGATTGGCTGTCTGGCAGGAGGCAGAGAGTGGGGATAAGGGGGTCCTTCTCAGGATGGCAGCTGGTGACTAGTGGAGTTCCGCAGGGGTCAGTGTTGGGACCACAACTTTTCACTTTATACATTAATGATCTAGATGAAAGAACTGAGGGCATCCTGGCTAAGTTTGCACATGATACAAAGATAGGTGGAGGGACAGGTAGTATTGAGGAGGCGGGAAGGCTGCAGAAGGATTTGGACAGGTTAGGAGAATGGGCAAAGAAGTGGCAGATGGAATACAAGGGGAAGTGTGAGGTCATGTATTTTGGTAGGAAGAATAGAGGCATAGACTATTTTCTAAATGGGGACAGAATTCAGAAATCTGGAGTGCAAAGAGACTTGGGAGTCCTAGTCCAGGATTCACTTAAGGTTAACTTGCAGGTTGAGTCGGTAGTTGGGAAGGCAAATGCAATGTTGGCATTTATTTCAAGAGGACTAGAATATAAAAGCAGGGATGTGCTGCTGAGGCTTTATAAGGCTCTGGTCAGACCACATTTAGAATACTGAGAGCAATTTTGGGCCCCATATCTCAAGAAGGATGTGCTGGCCCTGGAGAGGTTCCAGAGGAGGTTCACAAGAATGATCCCAGGAAAGGCTTAACATATGAGGAACGTTTGAGGACTCTGGGTCTATACTCGATGGATTTTAGAAGGATGAGGGGGGTATCTGATTGAAACTTACAGAATACTGAAAGGCCTGGATAGAGTGGACATGAGGAAGATGTTTCCATTAGTAGGAGAGACTAGGACCCGAGGGCACAGCCTCAGAGCAAAGGGAAGACCTTTTAGAACAGAGATGAGGAGAAACTTCTTTCGCCAGAGAGTGGTGAATCTATGGAATTCATTGCCACAGAAGGCTGTGGAGGCCAGGTCATTGAGTGTATTTAAGACCGAAATAGATAGGTTCTTGATTGGTGAGGGGATCAAAGGTTACGGGGAGAAGGCGGGAGAATGGGGCTGAGAAACTTATCAGCCATGATTGAATGGCGGACTCAATGGGCCAAATGGCTTCATTTCTGCTCCTATGTCTTATGGTCTTATTCCAGACTTTGCCTGTGCTCTAAACATATATTGCCCTCTTTGTCCCCAGTAGGATTAAACTGACTCATTTTAAAATCCCTTAGGGCAAGAAGCCTGCCTGTTTTATCCTGTCTGGTCTACACGTCTAAGGTCCTGCACTAGGTAGTTGACTCCCAATACCCTCAGAGTAATAAGGGATGTTCAACAAATGAGACCTTGCCAGAGTGCCCACATCCCAAGAGCAGGGAAAAAAAAACATTGCAACCAGTAATAAGAAACTCATTGTACGTGAAGTGCCTTTCTACAGATACTAGTCTTTACCTTTATGTATGGATTGGCATCTGTGGGAGTTTGCTGTGTGAAAATTGGCTGCCATGTACCCTACATTACAACAATAACTGCACTTCAAAGTACTTCATTAGCTGTAAAGTTTCTTGACAAGTCTTGAGCACATAAAAAGCTCTTTAGAAATGCAAGTTCTTCTTTCTTTGCCTGAGTAAAGCAAATTGCATGGAACCTGAACTTCCCTTTTTCCCAGTACTTAACTCTGGCCCACTCTGTTCCCCTTTGAGATACCCAATTGGTGGCTGTTCCTTATAAGATCATAAGAATTAGGAGGAGGCGGCCATTCGGCCCATTGAATCTGCGCCACAATTCACTAAGTTTATGGCTGATCTGGTTGCGCCTTTCATTCCAGTTTCCTGCCTGTTCCCATAACGCTCAACTCCCTTGTCAATCAAAAACTGCAGTGTTTGCAGGGTATTACTGAATCATGCTGTTTAGGGATTAAGACATGTAGGAGGCAGCCTGGTGCTCTCACACACCTACATCAGCCTCTCATCTTCATCGTTTGAAGTGCCCCAGCTTCAGCTGTTAAAAAGCCTTCAATTGACTGAGGCCCAATCTCAGAAATGCCTCCTTTAAACACCTCCACCTCTTGCCCCCTCGTGAGATCCATTTTGAAACCTAGCTCTGTGATGAACATTGTGGCCTCCCCCCTCCTTAAATTGCCTCGGAATGTTCACCTTGCAAGTTGTTTTTGGCATTCGAGATTATGGGGCAGTTCAGAAGAAACACATCCACATCAATGTTTACTCTCGACAGGGAGGGAGTTTTCATCCTTAAAGCTTGTGAATCATTCCGAGCAGTGGGTAACACGTTTGAGGCTGGTTTGTGTTATCCTTTAGTCTGATGGAAGTGTGGTGTTTGTAGAGTATTACTGAATCATGCTGCTTAGGGATTAACACATGTAGGAGGTAGGCTGATGCAACAGGTTAGTGCTCACACACCCACGTCGGCCTCTCATCTTCTTAAAGTGTTAAGAAGAGAAAGTGCAAAAAACAATTATACATGTGGGGAGAAAAGTGGGGAAATAGGGAGTGTTAATGCGAGTGTAATTTTAGAGAACATCAAGATTCATAGCAAATGCAATCCAGGCAATAGGATTGCCAACCCTCCAGGATTGGCCTGGAATCTCCAGGAATTAAAGATCAATCTCCAGGACATTGGTGTGTGCAAACCTGGAGAAAAATCATAAGCACCATAAAAAAGATTGGGGTTGTTTTGGTCATTTACTATGCATAGTTATCTTTACCAGGTACCAAAATATTGAAAATGGGGGAAAAAGGCTGTTTGATTGATAGTCAAGTACCATTCAGTTGGGTAATGAATGTGCAGGAAGCCAGTGCGTCACATGGATGGATGTGTTGACCGACTAATGGCTGGAGCGTGGGGACAAGTCATGTGATGAAACCTCCAAGAATACATGTAATCAGAGTTGGCAGCCCTAGGCAACACCAAGGCTTCTTTTGCAAAGAGAACACCAGGACAGCAATGGTCAATAACTTGGCCCCATGCAGCTAACTACATTTTGATCATTAAATTAAATAAGTTAATAATAGGCACAGTGATTGGCAATGCGATCTCAATACTTTATTCACATGGAGCACGTGAACTTTAACTATTTTTGTGTGTTTGTCGGTACAAGGTTGAGAGGAAAATAAAGAGTTTGAGAGTATTTTTTGTGTCCTTGGTCACTTCTTAAGCCCCTCTGCTAAAATGTTCATGTGCAAAACAGGTTAAAAGACTAGACTTAATCCCCTTGAAAATGCTAAAAACACATCATAAGTAGAGAAGAGCATCATAGGGGTTAGATTGACCACAGTAACTGCTCCAGGCCAGAACTCAGCCCAACCAATGAGTGATACTAACAAGCATTGTATGGTAAAGGGTGAAGAGGATGTAACTGCACCGGAGAGCAAGGATGGGTCTGGATGGAATGGAGGGGTCCAGATGGAGAGCAGGGAGGGGTGGGGGGAAGAGTCCAAGTTGGGCAGGGAGGGGAAGACTCCGGTTGGAGAGCTGTGGGGGGGGGTAGAGTCCGGATGGAGAGCTGGAGGGGCAGGTGGGGTAGAGCCTGGATGGAGAGCTGTGGGCAGGGTAGAGCCCGGATGGAGAGCTGGGGTGGGGGGGTGGTGGGTGGGTAGAGTCCGGATGGAGAGCTGTGGGGTGAAGGGGCTGGATGGGGAGCGGGGGGGAAGAGTCCGGGTGGAGGGCGGAGGGAAGAGTCCGGGTGGAGGGCGGAGGTAACAGTCCGGGTGGAGGGCAGAGGTAACAGTCCGGGTGGAGGGCGGAGGTAACAGTCCGGGTGGACTGCGGAGGGAAGAGTCCGGGTGGAGGGCGGAGGGAAGAGTCCGGGTGGAGGGCGGAGGGAAGAGTCCGGGTGGAGGGCGGAGGGAAGAGTCCGGGTGGAGGGCGGAGGGAAGAGTCCGGGTGGAGGGCGGAGGGAAGAGTCTGGGTGGAGGGCGGAGGGAAGAGTCCAGGTGGAGGGTGGAGGGAAGAGTCTGGATGGAGGGTGGGAAGAGTCCGAATGGAGGGCGGTAGTGGGGAGGGTCCAGATGGAGAGCGGAGGGAGGGTCTGGATAGAGAGCGGAGGAAGAGTCCGGATAGAGAGCATGTGGAGTGCAGCTGGAGGGTCCAATGGAGATTTGGGGAAGGGTCTGGTGGGTCTCATTTTATGACTGAACATTCCATGAAGTCAAGTACGACCCATAAATATCAAAAAAAAATCTAGAAGCTGCAGGAAGGGGCAATATCTCGGGAGAATTACAAATTTTGGTAAAAGAAAGACTGCAAAGCTTTGCAGTGATAGGAGGTAGATGTTAATTGCAGGTTGAGTAGGTTTATTATGTAAGGTATTTTCTCTTAAAATTAGTTCACCTGCCAAACCTGTCTTGCTGTAGCTATGCCTGTGGTTAGTCAGTCATTCCAATTGGATAAAACTGCACTGGGACCTACAAAAGCCAGTCAGCGACTCAAGTCCCATTCCAGAGCCTTGAGCACAAAAATCAAGGCTGACACTCCTCTGCAGTACTGAGGGAACGCTGCACTGACAGATGTGCCGTCTTTCCGATGATACAATAAACTGAGGCCCAGTCTACTCCCTCAGGTGAACGTAAAAGATCCCATGGCAATATTATTTCTACATTACGACTGTCACAACACTCAGAGTGCTTCATTGTCTGTAAAGCGCTTTGAGACACCCTGGGGTTGTGAACGACATTATATTAATGTAAGTTTTTCTTTTGATATTAAGCAAACCATCACAGAATCTAACTTTATTTTGAATGTTTTACAGCTACCATTTCAGATATTTCACTGAGTCAAATATACAGGTGTCAGCCTTGGCTCAGTAATAGAACACTTGGGTCAACTTCAAAAGGTCACCAATTCAAGCCACTATTATTTCACTAAGTTAGTTCTTTTGAACAAACAGCGGCTTTGGAAAAGAGCAGGGGAGTTCCCCCTGATATCCTGGTTAATATTTATCCCTCAACTAACATCTCTAAAATCATTAGCACATTGTTGTTTCCGGGATTATGAAGTATGCAAATTGGCCACCACGTTCCCAACATTACAACGGTGATGACATTTCAAAATTAGTTCATTGACTGTGATACACTTTGGGTCATGAAAGACACACCAGGAATCAATGTCTTCCTTTTTAAAGCACTGAACAATCCAAAAAGCTTAATTTGCTTTTTGAATTGGCATTTTACCAAAAAATGCACAAAATTAAAGTTCACATAAATACGCTGTTCCAATACAAGGTTTGTGAACATATGACTATTGACGGCATCTATGAATCATTTTTTATTCACTAATCAGAGTACAGTTAGCCACATATGGCTTGAGGCTAATACATTTGTACATTGTCCTTTAAAGGCTTCTCTCACACTTTTGTAGGGCGAAGAACTTCTATGTCTGTTTTTTAAAATTCTTCCATGGGATGTGGGCATTGCTGGTGGGGCCAGCATTTACTGCCCGTCCCTAATTGTCCTTGAGAAGGTGGTGGTGAGCTGCCTTCTAGAACCGCTGCAGTCCACGTGGTGTGGGTGCATCCACAGTACTGTTAGGAAATTCCAGAATTCTGACCCAGTGACAGTGAAGGAATGGTGAGTCAGGATGGTGAGTGGTGTGGAGGGGAACTTGAAGGTGGGGGTGCTCCCATATATCTGCTGCCCTCGTCCTTCTAGCTGGTGGAAGTTGTAGGTTTTGAAGGTGCTGTCTAAGGAACCTTGGTGAGTTACTGCAGTGCATCCTGTAGTGGGTCCGCACTGCTGCCATGAGCGCTGGACCAAATCGCACTCATTCAATGGCCCAGAGCACATCAATGTACCAGCCTAAGTCAACGCTCCCTGAAACCTCCCTTTGCTGTGACCGGTCCATTCCTTGGTCTCTTTAAGACACATCTTAAAGGGAGTGCTGCCTGTTTGCAGCCTGTTAGTTCCCTGCATGGCACATTCCTGATTGGTGGGCAGCCGCACATCCACACAGCTAAGAGGGAACGTTGGTCTAAGGAGCATTTTGTTATGCTTGACTTGCACATTGCCAGGGTGACTTATCTCTGGTTTTTAGAGCCACACAACTGACTACCATTTGTAAGCCTGTCTGGCCCAGCTCTACATAATCACAGACTGGGCTCCAATTGCATGCTAAGCCACTGTGACAAAGACCAATACTTAATCCATTTTATAGGCAGACAAGTGGATCCGGAAAGCACAGGGACTTGGTTTAATTTCAGGAGTCTCCCACTGTTCAAACCTGGTTTTTCAATACTCTGTGTGTCTGACATGCTGGGATAGAACTGGTGTCTGAATCAGTGGCTGGCTGCAATACAAACAAGGCAACAGTGGGATCCTACTGTGCAAACGATGAAGGGGCATTATAAAAACAATCCAAATACATCACTGCATTTTAATACCAGGTGATGGGTTCATCAATTGCTTAAGTGAGTTCATACAGTTGCATAGGCTAGACTTGTATTTGCTCGAGTATAGAGGATCAAGGGATGGTCTAAATGAGGTGTCTATAAAAATATTTATATAGCGTCATTAACATAATGAAACGTTCCAAAATCTTTCACAGGAGCATTATAGAATAAAGCAAACTGACACAGCCACATGAGGAAATAGTTAAAGCTTGGTCAAAAAGGTAGCTTTTTAGAAATGTCTTAAGGAAAGAGAGGCAGAGGTGTAGAGGGAGGGAACTCCAAGCTTGGGGCCTAAGCAGCTGAAGGCACAGCCACTAGCGGTGCAGAAATTAAAATTAAAACTCAAAAGGCCAGAGGTACAGGAACACAGGTATCTCAAAGGGTTATGGGGCTGGAATAGATTACAGAAATAGAGAGGGGTGAAGCCATGGAATATCTAAAAACAAACCTGAGAATTTTAAAAATGAGGCATTGCTCAACTGCAAGCCAATGTAGGTCATCAAGCGCAGAGGTGATAGGGGACCAGGACTTGGTGTGGCTAAGGACAGACAGCAGAGGTTTGGATGACTTCAGGTTTACAGAGGGTAGAATGTGGGAAACCAGTCAGAACTGTACTGGAATAGTTGAGTCTTGACATGCAAGAGGGTTTCAGCAGCAGATGAGCTGGACGGGGCAAAGTCGAACATTTATAGAGGTAAAAAACAAGCAGTATTAGCGGTGGCGCAGATATGTGGGGCATAGTAGCATTGTGGTTACTGTTACAGTATAGTAATCCAGAGGCCCGGGCTAATGCTCCAGAGTCATAAATTCAAATTCCGCAACAACAGCTGGAGAAATGAAATACAATTAATTAATAAACCTGGAAGAAGAATAAGAAATAGGAATAGGCCATTCAGCCCCTCGAGCCTGCTTCACCATTCAATAAGGTCATGGCTGATCATTGTGTTTCAAATTCCACATTCCCATCTGCCCTTTGCCTAACAAGAATCTATCTACCTCTGCCTTAAAAATAAATTGTTAAACATGATTTTCCTTTCACAAAATCATGCTGACTCTTCTCAATTACTTTGAACTCTTCTAAGTGCCCAGCTATAACATCCTTAATGAACCATTCCAACAACTTCCCCACGCCAAACATCAATCTAACTGGCCTGTAGTTTCCTGTTTTCTGCCTCCCTCCCTTCTTGAATAGAGGGGTTATATTTATCACTTTCTATTCTGATGGAACCTTTCCAAAATCTAGCGAATTTTGGAAAATTAACACCAGTGTGTCGACTACCTCATTAGCCACCTCTTTAAGACCCTGAGATGTAGTCCATCAGGACCCAGAGACTTGCCAGCCTGTAGCTCCATCAATTTGCTCAGTGCTATTTCCCCAAGTTCCTCTCTCCTGTTCACCACCTGATTTGCAGCTATTACTGGTATGTATCCTCTATAGTGAACACAGAAGCAAAATATTTGTTCATTTCTTCTGCCATTTCCTTATTAACACCCCACTGTCACTCTCTAGAGGACCAACACACACTTTACTTACACTTTTCCTTTTTAAATACCCGTTGAAACTCTTGCAATCCATTTTTACATTTCTAGCTACTTCATACTCAAATTTCTTTATCCTGATTAACCTTTTAGTCATTCTTTGCCATTCTTTATATTCTGTCCAATCAGCTGTCCTGCCACTTACCTTTGCGCGGTTATATGCTTTTTCCTTAAGTTTGATGCTTTTCTTAACTTCTTTAGTTAACCACAGAATTTTTCTTTATAATAGGAATGTCCTTATTCTGAATACTCTGAAATATCCCCTTAAATGTCTGCCACTGCTTCTCTATTGACCTATCCTCTAGCCTAATTTCCCAGTTCACTTCAGCTAGCTCAGCTTTCGTGCCCACATGGTTGCCCATTTTTAAGTTTAAGATACTAGTCTTACACCCACTCCTCCCTTTCAAACTGGATGTAAAATTCAATCATATTGTGGTTGCTGCTACCTAGGGGTGTCTTTACTCTTGAGGTCGTTAATTAATCCTGTCACGTTACACAATACCAAGTCTAATATAACCAGCTCTCTGGTTGGTGCCAGAACGTGCTGCTCTAAGAAGCTACCTTGAAAGCATTCTAAGAATTCCTCAACCAGGCTTTTACTGCCAATCTGATTTTTCCAGCTTATATGTAGATTAAAATCACCCATGATTATTGCTGCCCCTTTATCACAAGCACACGATATTTTCTCTTGAATACTTTGTCCTACACTGTGACTGCTGTTAGGGAGCCTGTAGACCACTTCCACTAATGACTTTTTCCCCTACTATTCCTCATCTCCACCCAAACCGATTCTACATCCTGATCTCCTGTACCAAAGTATCTCTAACTATTGCACCAATTCCCTCTTTGATTAACAGTGCTACCCCTCCACCTTCATCTAGCCTATTCTTCTTGAATGTCACATACTCCTCAATATTAAGGACCCCAATAAAATGCTAGCCTCATTAATAATGATCAATGAAACTACTTGAATGGCGTAAAAACCCATCCAGTTCAGCAGTGTGCTTCAAGGGTGGAAACCTGCCATCCTCACCCAGTCTCCTCTACATGTGACTCCAGGACCCACAGAATGTGGTTGACTCATAACTGCCCTCTGAAATGGCTTAACAAGTCACTCAGTTGAATCAAACCACTACAGAAAAGCAGTATGGATGTACTTCCAAAATGAGCATCATCTTGGTCCCGAGGATTTTGGACATCGTACCTGTAGAAGAAACTTCCATTTACGTAGTGTCGTCCATTGCCTCAGTGTCTGAAAGCCAATGAAATGTTTCTAAATTTTAATTGTTGTTTTAATGCAGACAGACTCCAGAGCCAACAAGGATACATGAAACCAAATTTTGTTTTTGTAATGTTGGTTGAGGAATAACTGCTTGCCTGGATGTGGGATGAACTCCCCTGCTCTTCTTCGAAACAGTGTCACAGAATCTATCACAGCTCCCCCGACAGGGCCTCGGTTTAACGCCCCATACGAAAAATGGAAACAGTGCAGTGCTTCTTCAATATTGCACTGAGCGTCAAACCTAGGTATGTGTTCAAATCCTGAACTCCAGCCTTCTGACTGAGAGGAAGAAGTGATATCAAGTATAAAATTGCAAAGTTAAAAAGAAATGTTTACATAAAAGGTTATTAGAATACAGAATAGGTTTCCACAAGGGGTTGTTGAAGACAAGTGGCAGAACATTTAAAAGAGAACTAGATAAAGATTCCTAGTGAAATATTAAAGGGGGCAAGGAAATGGAACAAGAGTAATATCTCCGGTGTGGAACTCATTCTCAGGGTCAGAGAATGGTTAATGCACAGGAGACTATTAGCCCCGATCGTCTGTGCTGGGTCTCCAGAGGCAATTCACCTGGTGCCATTCCCCTACTTCTACCCACAGCTCTGCACACATTCCTTTTCCAATAATAATCCAACTTCCCCTCAAATGCCTTGATTGAACCTGCCTTCACAACACTCTCAGGCAGTGCATTCCAGATCCTAACCTCATGGTATAAAAATGTTTCACATTACTCCTTTTGCCAATTACCTTAAACCTGTGCCCTCTTGGTCCCAATCCTTATAATGGGAACATTTTTTCCCTATCTACTCTGTCCAGACCCTTCATGATTTTGAATACCTCTATCAAGTCTCTTCTCAGCCTCCTCTTCTCCAAGGAAAACAATCCCAACTTCTCCAATCTATCAACATAACTGAAGTTTGTCAGCCCATTTCGGTGAATGTTTATGAATTATGTTCTGAATCTGGAGTGGATAGCTCTAGTATGGAGCTAGGACTGGGATTGGAGCAGAAAGTTCCAGTGTGGAGCTAGAACTGGAATGGGAGTTGGTAGCTAGCTCTGGTGTGGAGTTAACATAAGTCTGATGAACTGTGCCAGAACTTTCAGAATTCTAATTTTTGTGATTCTTAGAGATTTCAGGAGTGGAGGAGGGTAAGAATGGAAGCGATAAAACTTAAAATCTGAATCAGGGACTGGGATATCTGTTAGAAGTTTGGTTGACTTGATCCTGAAACTTTGCTTCCAATAGTGAAATTCTGATGCTGTTCT
The DNA here is from genome assembly GCF_017639515.1 of Carcharodon carcharias. Classification (NCBI taxonomy): domain Eukaryota; kingdom Metazoa; phylum Chordata; class Chondrichthyes; order Lamniformes; family Lamnidae; genus Carcharodon; species Carcharodon carcharias. The sequence goes on from NC_054471.1 coordinate 26,365,682, forward strand.
TTTCAACCAATGGGTTACATTCATGGCCTCATGACATCCCTAAAGTGTTGTCATTGCTGAGACGTGGGAAAATGCAGCAGCCGATTTACAGACTGCAAGGCAATAAGCATCCCATTAACTTCATCCCAGAGGTTTTGCATTACAGATACGCAGCCATCACTGTTGCATATACGTTAGCCCCACACTCTACAGTGAACAGGAAGACTCCAAAACCCACAAATGCAAGCAGAACAAATCTCAAATGGAAGACAGCACTGCAAGAGATTGTGGTCCCTGGACCTGAATCAAAATATGAAGTGTAAAGCCTCTTCAATATTGGGTGCTATTTTCATGTGGGTTTGGGGAGAGCAGTGCCAGTCAGCTGGCTTCCAGCTGCTCTTGTACATTAACGTAGCTCTCTAGCAGATGCAGCTTTTTGAGATAAGGACACTGACAATGGCAGGAATTTGGCAAAGTGGACAATGAGTCTACTGCCAGTAGTACAAGACTAGTGCCTCAGGAACTGGTAGTACCAGCACTCCTGTGACGCCAGTATAAAATCTGCTTTCGGGGGGGGTGGGGATGGAATACTCTCTCTGTGCCCAGCAGCCAGCAGGCACGTGCCTCAGTTGGAGAAAACATGGGACAGTTTGCTAAGGCACTGCTTGCAAACACCAGCAGAGAGACTGATCTCTTGAAGCATCGATATTTAAATGATTAAAGTGCTCCCTAAGGAGGTGCAAAGTGCCAATCAGCATGATGCTTAATCACATCTCAGCCTGTGTAATGCAGCTCCCAAACATCCCTCAATCTCTAATGTGATCTCCCTGCAGTACTGTAGTTTTAAGTGCAGAGTTAACCAACTTTGTAATTCTATGATTCATTTAGCACAATAATCACACTGTAATGAGGTTAACTTTCTACAAGGCAGCTTTATTATGGATACCTCCCCATTGCTGTAAATGTTCATTGTCCACCTTATAAAAGCAAGTAAAAAATAAAAACAAAAAACTGCGGATGCTGGAAATCCAAAACAAAAGCACGTGTTGTACATCTTCCCATGTTACATTTCCATTTCCTCCATTATTTTCCAGCAAAGAGGCAAGGAGAGGTCAGCCAGGTCTTTGACCCATCACCACACACTCAAGTCTTCAAACCAAACCAGTGAGCCCACACCAACAGGGTTTCAGTTTGTCCAATGTGAAAAGCACACATGCGTCCCATAGGGACAAGTTGGTTAAGGCACAGGAACAGCCCTCCCACCCCCACATTATCAGTGGGGTTTACCCAAGTAGCTGATAGGACATGGAGACTTCTTTCTCACTGCTGGGTCAGAGCTAGCTGGAGCAGAGTTGAATGAAACCTTGTCTTGTGTGGGGACAGACCAATGAGTCAGGCCTGAAGTACAGAACTCCTGGCTGGTTAGACAGCGCAGGTGAGTGAGTAAGGCTCAGTAGAGAATGGCTCGGTTCCTGGGGCCCATGGAGTCAGTAGTGGCTGGCACCCATGGGGCTGCACCCCATCAAGGAATCAATGGAGCTGGAGATGGAAAAGAAAGAAAACAGAAGAAAAATGAACTTTCTTTGCTTCTTTTCAGCATTTTTATGAAAGAAATTAAAAACATAACCGACAGTCTTAACCCACAGCTTTCATGTGACTCCAGCTCCAAGCACGGCCCACCGTCAACAGGCAGCTGCCATCAAGATACAGATTCAGAGAGGCTAACATTATGAGTGGATTGTCTGGAAAGTAAAGGCGATGCATTGAGAAGAGATCTGAAGAGCCATTTACTAACTGTCCAGCACAATGAGCTGGTGAAGCTGGTGTCAACACGTTCATCATGAAATCCCAGTTCACATCATTGAAATAGTTCAGGAGATTCTGACTTACTGGACAAGTACTTATCTAAAAGGATTCTGGTGTGGAAATAAATTTGATTCTTCTTCCTTTAATTGTCATTTATTCTGGACTCCTCAGTAGGAAAACGTGAAAGCCTTCAAAAAAAAAAAATCAATTCGTCACTCTTACTTCTTTTTCCCTTTGACTGATCTGGCAAACAGCGTCGGATCAATTTTTTCCTTGGTCAGTCCCTTCACGGAGAAAAGCCTTGCTGCACGCTCCTGTAAGGTGCCCCCACACTTTAACCCCAGCGTCATCAGCTCACTCTTGAGTCTGTCCAGTCCTAAACTTTCAAGCTCCTCCACAGAGTTCAGTGCCATCCAATTTTTCAATGCAGGTTCCTGAGGGATGGGGGGAGAAAAATAAAGCACCGTTCAGTCAGTTACTAAAAATTAAACAAAGGATCGAGGAAGAAAAATCACTCACACCACCTGAAAGAACTCAAAATGATAAGTAAGCATATTGTATCAGGAATGGAAAGCACAGGGAACTCTCCTGATTTTTCAGCACAGATTCATTTGTCTTGAGCCAGAACCATTAGGAATTGTGGAGTAACACAACAGCTCCCTGAAGGTGCAGTGAATTTATTCAGGGATTTATTTAGCATAGGGACCAGGAATGCACCAAGTTTAATCCTGTGTTTGTGCTGAGCAGTTAGGTGGCATCTATGGTCAGGTCATCTGCGGCTGTCACAACAGCTGAGGTGCAGGAGGAATTCTCCTCATTCTCAAAACAGTGCCATGGGATATTTTACATCGTCCTGTGAGGGCAGACGGTCTCAATTTAACATCTCATCTGAAAGACCCGCTGCAGCACTCTCTCAGTCTGCACTGGGGTGTCACCCTGGGCTTTCTGAGCTCAGACTAGAGTGGGAGGCAAACCCACAACTTTGTGACTTGAGAGCTGAATGTGCTACCCACTCACTGAGAGATAAGCTCAGAGTTAACTCCATCATAAGTGAAAATACCAGTAACTCAGCTGCACTGAGCCATTAATCCAGCTGACAGCAGGTTCTAGGCAGGTTTCTGTAACATTCACTCAAATTGAGTCCACAGCAGAGTCCAATCGGCACAAGGTGCTGTGCATACAGATGGAAGAACTTTAGAATAATGCACAACGGCTCCTCTGGAGTAATCTATTCAGGGATTAAGTGAGCACAGAGACCAGGAAGGCTCTAAATTCAATCATCTATGCTGAGTCAGTCGAGTTGAGTTCAGTCTGAGATTGGGAACAGGTAGGAAGGTTGTGATGGTGAAACAGGCAGAAACCAGAATGTGCACTGGGGACAAGGGTTCAAATCCCATCACGGCGATCGGTGGATTTTAAATTCAATTAATTGTCTGGAATTGAAAAGCTAGTTTAGTTATGGTGACCATGAAACCATCGTCCATTGTTGCAAAAACCCATCTGGTTCAGTAATGTTCTTTAGGGAAGGAAATCTGCCGTCCTTACCTGGTCTGGCCTACATGTGACTCCAGACCAACAGCAATGTGGCTGACTCATAACTGCCCTCTGAAATCGTGTGGCATGTCACTCAGTTCAAGGGCAATTTGGGATGGGTAATAAATGCTGGCCTTGTCAGTGATGCCCACATCCCATGAAAGAGTAAAGAAAACAAAATGACAGAGCTCCTGAATGGCTGACTCAACGCAATGGGGTCAAATTTCCAGTCCAGCTACCTTTTGGAGCAGTTACTGTGGGTGGCATAGTTTTTCTGAACACACTTCAGAATCCAGGCCAGAGCTTTCCACTAACCTTCAGGTGTGCACCACCACCTAGTGGGAAGTCTGAGAATAAACTCTCCAAGTTTCCCCCACTAATCAATCTCCCCCATGCTGCCAGTATGTGAGGGACTCTAAGATGCCTCCTGCCACATTGGGGGTGCTTAATGAAAAAGTGAGTTGCTGTTATATTCCAACCTGAGGCATACAACTCTGAGTATGTGCTCAGTTTTCTAAATGAAGACCTATTTAAAGAAGAAAACATGAGCCTGACAGCATAAAGCAGCAAAGGCTTCCTGGTTAATATTACAAACATTCCTTGTGGAGTGAGAGACAAGAGCCTGTGATGCCTTCCACAGCTGAATGATCTGCCAACACCCACTGTCCAGATGTACATATGAAGAATGACCACTTCAAACAAGACACAGGACGGAGATGTGGGATGGGCAGCTTCAGAACAGCAGATTATAAAACATGTACTTACAACCAAACTCCCCCTAAACTGTGCATACACAACAGTCCCATTTAAGTCGCACACAAGTAGGATCCTTTAAATTACAGCACATGCAAGGCCACACAAGAAAATTTAAAGGGGTTACATGCTTAAATAAATTGCCACACACTCCAGAATAAATGTAGAGGGGACTTTGCTTACAAGCTAATTACAATCCTCTGCCACTCGACAAACTCCTTCCAGGAAGCGTTTGTCATCTCACACCCTCCCCTACTGGAGGGAAAAGGCCGAGTTCAGGCTACAAACTCCCACACAAAACCCTTGCACTCCCAGTCCATAGTGCAGGGCCATATTGAGTTATGTTGCACTCTCTTTGCCAAGGTAGAAAAAGAACTGATGTATGGCAGATGGTTTAGTGAATCTCTATCTCAGGCACATTCCTGAACTCAACCCTGTGATCATAGGAAGAACAACTAGACAGTAACCAAGCACCTCATCCCAGCGGGGAGCTGAAGAGAATAGCCACATTGGACATGATCACACAGCTCTCTTAGTCCTCACTTAGCAGTACTGCTGGAGACTTATACTGCGTCTATCAACAACCTGCATACAAACCTGGAGAGAGTGCACTGCAATATGCAATGGCTTTCAAAATAGGAAGATAGTCAAGACTGAAGAGCCAGATAGGAATTCAGAAGATTTCCCAAGTACAAATGAATGGTTCCATCCTTTTGATGAGCTAGTCCACTGATGGTGAATATTTTACTTGAAGAATAACTGTGATCTTACTCTGTATGGAAATAGGTTCATCGTTGTGGAAGACGGAGGGATTTATGAGTGGTGTTTGCGGGGGTTGGGGGGGGCGGGGAGAGAGAGATTCACAGGACGTTAAAGGCAGCACCGTGGGATGATGCAATTAAACTAATAGCCAAGGCTAGGTCAATTGAAAATTTCAAACTTTCATTTATTTTTCATAAATGAAGGTATTAAAAGGTTGCCAGAACCAAAGAAGGGCAGGTGAAGCTAAGATAAAGTCATGATCTAACTGAATAGGGAATTAGGCTAAAGGGCTGAATGGCCTTCTCTTGTTCCTAATGGAGCTAAAGAATATAAACAAGGTGATGGATGATACTATATATTAATGAGACTTCAGGTAGACCAATGTGCAGAATATAGGGCTGCATACCAAAGGAACAATGTACAATGTAGATTCACCAGAATTCTGCCTGCTGTGACAAAATACAGGAATGAAGACAGACTTGGAAAGTTGAGTTTTCTTTCACACTCAAACTGATAGTAAGAAGAACATAAGAAATAGGAACAGAAGTAGACCATTCGGCCCCTCGACCTGCTCAGTCATTCAATAAGATCATGGCTGATCTTCTTGTGTTTCGATTTCCACGTTCCCATCTAACCCCTATAACCTTTGATTCCCTTGCCTAATAAGAATCTATCTACTTCTGCCTTAAAAATATTCAATGACCCCACCTCCATCACCTTCTGAGGCAGAGAATTCCAAAGTCGCACAACCCTCAGAGAAAATATTTCTCTTCATCTCTGTCCTAAAAGGGCAACCCCCAATTTTAAAACAGTGCCCCCTGGTTCCAGGCTTACCCACAAGAGGATACATCCTTTCAACATCCACCTTGTCAAGGCTGTTCAGGATCTTGTATACTTCAATCAAATAGAAAATAAATCAAAATAATCAGATAGAAATAATTGACATTTTCCCTTGTTAATGCAGGAACGCATTCACAATACCTGTCCACTCCATCCAAGACAATCTAATGCATTACTGTCCATGGAGCTTTCTGGTCTGCTTGGTTCTGCATCGGTCCACAGAGGGAGCCTGCTCAATGTCTCATGCACTAAAAAACCAGAGACATCTGAGCACCACTCATCCTATGTGAGCACCAGTAGGTTGAAGTGGAGTTCGGCAGAATGTTTCCTTGTAACTTTTGGGATTTAGAAACAAATTAATTTATTTAAAAAAGCACCTTCCCCACAAAAAGATAAACTATTTTCAGACAGCTGATTGATGAATATGCTAGTCGACACAGTATACATTGTGCACTGCTTCCACGTTCGAGGCACAAGCTACTAAGACACAATCCGAGACTATGGCCTTCAACTGTGAGGGTGGGTCTTTAATGGGGTTTAATGAGGCAGCAAAAAGGACAAAAAGGTTCAGGGAATATAAGAAATCAATGGTCAATACACAGAAACTAAAACGAACACATGCACAAATGCCAAGAATGAATTAAAACAAGGATTTATAATGTTTAACGCCTCACTAACCAATACAACTGTGGAAAGATAACCACTGAAAGGATATTACAAATAGCTCCAAAATGGAACATCTGATAAGGACGGTTATCAGCAGCTTCCTTTCATATTAACTTTATCTTGGTGCATTTCCTAAAGCATCACTGATCCAAACAAATGCAAATGTTAACATGACTGCAGCACTATCATGTATTGCAGTGTTAAGTACATCAGTCACACAAGCTGAAAACTGCTCTGACCCTCACACAGGCACCATTAGAGTGGAGGTCTTAGAAGCACTGCCACAATGTGTAAGTGCTGCTGTTATTCCAAATTCGACCCATTTTGCAAGGTCAAGCCCCAGCATTGAAGCAACTCATCCACTTGCTCAAATGTTGTGAATGTAACCCAGTTTCCAACTACGCACGAGATAGGGTTAAGCTTAGATCTGTGATAGCCCATGTAGTTGAGCTGCCTGCAAGTATGCTTACTCATAGCCTCACATAAAGAATGGCCAGGTAGATGGGGTACTGGTGCTCACAGACTCATAGCCTAGAAAGGAGGCAACATCACAGACGGAGAGGGAAAAGAAAATCAGAAAAAAGGGAGCCTTCAGATATACATTCTAGAATGCCCTCCTTAAACCTCTTCAGTTTGTCAAGTTCCTGCCTATTTTTAAAAGCCTCCTCGTAATCAGTCACTAAAATTAAATCCAGTCCCACTTGGCCTGTCCTCTCATAAATGAGGCACCTTGGGGCATCTTACAACATTAAAAGCACCAGACAAGATGCAAATCATTTATATCAGTTATGGAATCACAGAATGGTTATATCAAAGGAGGAGGCCATTCAGCCTGTCGCATCTGTGCCAGCTCTCTGCAAGAGCAATTTAGTTCATCCCAATCCCCCATCTTTTCCCTGCAGCCCTGCAAATTTTCACTCTTCAGGTTGCCATCCAATTCCCTTTTGAAAGATATAATTGAATATGCCTCTACCACACTCTAAGGCACTGTACTCCAGATCCTAACCACTTGCTGCGTAAAAATGCTTTCCCTCATGTCATTGTTGGTTCTTTTGCCAATCTGTATTCTCAAGTTCCTGACCCGTCTATCAACTTCTCTCTATCTTAGCAGAAATCATTGAAGGTGGCAGTGCAGGGTTAAAAAAGTAGTTAAAAAGGCACTGGGAAATTTATACCCTGCCTTTTTTTGGCTATTTACTTTCGTAATGTTTTGATTCTTGTAAATGCTCCTTATGTGTTGCTTTTGAAGAGTTTACTCTGTGATTTTGAACACCTTTATCAAATCTCCTCTTAATCTTCTATGATTAAGGAGAACAAGCCCAAAGTCCCTCATCCCTGGAACCATTCTTGCGAATCTTTTCTGCCCCCTCTCTCAAGCCTTCACATCTTTCTCAAAATGCAGTGCCGTGAATTGGAAACAATAGTCCAGTTAAGCCTGGACCAGTGTTTTAAAGAGTCCTTACAGCACAGGAGGCTATTCGACCCATCGAGTCCATGCCAGCTCTCTGTAGAGCAGTCCAATCAGGTTCATCATAACTTCCTTGCTTTTGTACTTTCCGCCTCTATTTATAAAGCCCAGAATCCCACTTTAATCACTGTCTCAAACTGCCCTGCCACCTTCAATAATTTCTGAAGGGGGCCTGTGATAAAGCCAGGTTATAAATGGGCAAGTGAAACCCCAAACACTCCATTCCATGTTCTATTGGATAGCTACAGTTTTCCTGCTACATTCTGTCCTCAAACTCCCAACTATCATTTGTTCCTTATTGCTTGTATTCCCTCACAGGCTGTCCTGCACACTGCCCAGTGGAAATCTCTTCCCAAGCCTCTTTGTTGAATGCACAGGAACCCCTCTGTAAATGCAAGTGTTTGAAGCTCAGCCCATCAGCATCAAGGGATTTCAGGAAGATAGAAAAAAATTGGTAAAGTAAATGCCAAGAAGAGTCAGACCCCCATCTCCCCTCCAGCTGACTGGAGGATACAATAGTAAGCACACAATTTTTTGCACCGTTACACCTTTTGCAACGTTTGCGGAAATGTTATGTGGGTCATTAATATGTTATGAGAGCACAAAGGTACAACACGCATCTTGCACTAACACCAATACATAAAAAATACATAGGTGGGGCTCACTATCCTAAATTTTGTATCTTGTGGAAACATAACTGGAGCACAGGATTTCAATCCTGACACCCTGAACTCCAGGGAGTCAGATTTGTGTATTCATTACAATAAGCACATTTGCTTTCTGCAATGATGCAGTTCTACTTCTTTGGTTAGCTGATATGGTCTTCTGGAACTTCGGGCATGGTGTCCTGGGAGTATGCAAGCTGAGCGCTAGGGTCAGTTATCTGCCCCTCCATGTGGTAGTCTCATCACTGCCCTGTATGACACTGTGCCATACACTCAGCATACCTGCAGTCAGACCAACACACCGGATTCAGCATTAGTTAATGCTGGAGACAGTCCGTGGCTATGCTGGAGAAGACATCCCCACTGCCCCAACAAAGAGTGAAGTCTACAAGACAGGCTCTACCACCTTGAAGAACAAGGGCAGCACACACACGGGAAAACCAGGTTGACTCGTAAGTATGTCACCATTCCTTTATCATCACTGAGCCAAAATCTTGGAATGCTCTTTCTAACAGCACCTGGAGAAAATCTGTACCATATGTACATAGTGGTTCAAGAATGGGTATAGCAGTTCACCATCAACTTCTCGCCACCTAGGGATTGTCAATGAACACCAGCCTTGCCATGATGCCCACATGCCGAGACTGAGTATCAAAAGCACATTTGGGCACAATTAAAGTCCTGATTACAGCTTTGTGAACTGTGAAATGTCTCAGTGTTGTCAATGATGTGCTGAATTCTATTGTTAATGGGGTAGAATTTAAGCACTGGCAGTTTTGACATATTGCAAACCCCAATAATTTGTTTGAGTAAAGTGCAAGTCTCTTAATGCTCTTCCATCAGTGAAACAGGGCTTGACCATTCAGCCCCTCGAGTCTCTTCTGCCATTCTATTAGATGGTTGCTGATCTGTGTCTTAATCCCAGTTAACCACCTTGATTCTATGTCCCTTGAGACCCTTGTCTAACAAAAATCTATCAATTTGTGATCAGAGATTTTCAAATGATCATCAACATTTTTTGCGAGAGTTCCTGATTTCCACTGCGCTATTGTATGAAGAAATGCTTCCTAGTTTCAATACTGAATTTAAGATTATTCCCCCTTGTTCCGGATTTCCCCACCACCACACGAGGAAATAGATTCTCTGTCTACCCTATCCAACTCATTTGTTAGAAAGCTTTCCTTCAATGGTGTATGAGTTTGTTTTTCTCTCAGGACACTTATTTGCACACGTTAGTTTTCACTCTGCATCCCAAAGTCAAGTCGGAGTAGTTAGCAACAAAACGCCAGACCAATTGCTGATGTCTCTCAGCCCCTCATCAAACACAAGTGTACCATGTGGATGCGTATTCCAGGAGCTCCCAAGTTAGACGGGGATATTCCTAGCAGCAGGAATGTGGATTGCAGGCTTTCACAGGCTAGTGATTATCCTTTTTGATTGCAGGATTTGTGAGCAGTCTTTTGTAATGCTAACGAAAAGTCAAGAATTGATAATAGTGAAGCTACTCCTTACTGTGCTTGTGCAGCCAAGTAATGCTGCTTGTATTCTGATTCCATTTTTTAGGCAAATTAGAAAAACACGTGTTTTTGGCAAAAGCTTGTGTGTGCAGATGTTTTATATACTGTAAACCAGGCAAAATCTGGCATGGAGTTGTCATCTTTACCTCCCAGTCTAAAGTCACAGAGGCATAGGCTATGAGATTTGAGTTGATGAATACAGATGAAAATGATCTTTCAAAATTAAAAGCAGAGGGAAAAAAAAGACGCTTGCTATCCTGACAGGTCAGCCTGTATCGGAGTTAGAAAGGCACGCCCTTCATGTGTGCCTTTCGCAACTTCAGGGTGTCCCAAATGGTTTTACAGACACTGAAGTGCTTTCTAAAGCACAGATGTAATATAAGAAATGTGCCAGCCAATTTGCACACAGCAAATCTCCCACAGGGCATTGATTAGCACAATTGGCTAGAAGGCTAGCATGTGGTACAGCATACACCAGCAATGTGGCAAGTTCAATCCCCGTAACGGCTGAAGCAGTTCTTAAGGCCTGCCTTCTCACCTTGCCTCAGTGATATCATGGCATAAGCCACGATTAGCAATCCCTGGACAATGAAGACACTACATGAAGAGAGAGAATCTCCCATTGACAGCTGTTTTTAAAGTGTAGTTGGTTGATGGATAAATATTGGCCAGGACACTTAGATAGAGCCTTGGTTTAATGTGTTATCCAAAAACAGCACCTCCAACACCGCAGAACTCCCTCAGCATTGCGCTGACCATGTTTCAAGCACCCCTGTTAAACCTTCTTTCCTTACTGCTCAGAGTCTCGCTTTGGCCACTGTGACGAGCCAGTGTTTTAAAGATACTATTCTCTTCTCTATTTCATCCATCTCCCTCTCTCTTTGCAGGTTGCAACAAAGTTCAGAAAACATTGCGAGTTATTTTAAGGAGTCAAATATTCCTCCTCTATCATTTTCCTACTTGCAGCTCTCCGTGTTATAGGCCTCTGCCCATGATATAATACAAGTACCTCCCAAATAACACTGCAACAGCATGTGTCAACAACAACTTGCATTTATATAACCTTGCACCTTATATAAGTTGCACCTTTAAATAGTAAAATGCCCCAAGGTGCTTCATAGAAGTAACTATCAAATGAAATTTGGCACAAAGCCACACCAGGAGACACAAGGCAGGATGATCAAAGGCTTGGTCAAAGAGGTAGGTTATAAAAGGAGGTAGAGGAGGAGCGGTTTAGAGGGGAAATTCCAGAGCTAATGGCCCAGACAACTGAAACCTTGACTGTTAACAGAGGAGTATTTATTTTAGGGACACGCAAGAGACCAGAATTAGAGGAACACAGAGATCTCAAAGGGTTATGGGGCTGGAGAAAGTTACAGAGATAGGGAGGTATGAGGGCATGGAGGGATTTGAAAATAAGGATGAGCAGTTTAAAATCGTGTTACCAGACTAGAAGCCAAGGTAGGCCAGCAGCCACAGGGTACATGAGCATCCTCACTTTGAGCACCGACATTGGTTTATTTCTCACCCCATTTCTAGCCCAGGGGTACTGATACCAATCACAGTACTCTGACTGCTGCCCCAAATGAGATCAGTTAATTCAGCGCACACTGGCTCAGAGATCAATCGTGGATCTTTTTGGCCTCGTGCTTTTCAGCCTCGTTAGGTAAACTCAGAGCCACTGGCAGTGTTAAGTTTATCTTTATTACCCTTTCATTAACAGCTGTTGATCATTTGTGGCCGACTGACAAAAGACATTCCCTTTACAACAATGTATATTTGAACAGTTGGTAGACAGTCTAAAGCAGTAATTTTAATTGTAGTATATTGATTTGCTACTTCCTAATTCATTGCCAGTCATCTATTGCCTTATTTTTAATTATTTTAATGAAGCATTAAGAGTCTGACAACATTAGCACCATATTCAAAAATGGTGAGAAATGGATTGAATATATGACTGTATATTCCACTCCTTTCCTGGGTCAGACATACCATGGAATCGGCAACTGGCTTCCCCACAGTTGAATTCTCTATCACAAGTAGTTAAGGTGACTAGCATGCAAGAGGAATCTAGATAAGCATACGAAGAAGAAAGGAATAGAAGGTTATGATGATAAGAATATATAAAATTTGGTAAGCAGAAAGCTCCTGTGCAGTATAAACTCTGGCACTGACCTGTTGAGCTGAATGGCCAATTTTAACATTGTAGATACAATACAATTCTATGTAATTCGCAGCCCCTCTCTGACGAGGCAGCAGTAGAAGTGAATTTTCATCACTATTGATTGCAAGGAAATTTGCATCAGCACAGCAGTGTGATAAAATACTGAGCTGCTCTCATCTTCAACCACCTCTCCCCAGTCCACATCAGATCATAGCTACTTAGGCAGATGCAATTGTTCACACAACAAAATTCATCTTCCATGTGAAAACCTTTAACTTAATTGTATACAGAATGTAGTGCATGCTACATTTATTCCCTGCTACCTTTAGACCCATCTAAACTGCGGTGTTGGCAGCATCCTGGCCAAAGCTTTGCCAATATCATGAACTGGCCACCACAGTATGGGCAAAAGCAAAATTTGCCTCCCCTCTACTGTGCTGCTCCATTGATAGTAACTTTGTGATGTTACAAACACTCACTCAAGTGTCACAGTCAACTTCAGAACCCCACATTATCAAAACTTCATAATTCTGTTTGTCCATGGTCCTCTCTCTGTGCTTTGTGCGTATTGCTTAATATGTAACTGTTTCATGTAGTCTCAAGTTCCCATATTTATCTGATCTAGGCTATGACAATACAAGTAGCCTCAGTGCCCCTCAGTTAGTAAGAAGGGAAAAGAAAAACAGCTTAAGTTTCTGCTTCTGGTCACAATCCAGAACCTTTGCATGTGCGTTAACACTGGTTATAGATGGGTAAATTTGACACCAACATTAACATCGATTTAAAATGGGCAGATCTGATGTGAACGCCCCCTTTGCAGCCAAGCAGCACTCACTGACCTGGGTCACATATGGATCATGGATGCTTGGGCTAGAGAGCTAACAGGTCCTGAGTCACTGTACCTCAGCACAAGCCACCACACCTTTAAGGAGAGGCAGATGTAAGGGACAAAAATAGAATTACCTGGAAAAACTCAGCAGATCTGGCAGCATCGGCGGAGAAGAAAAGAGTTGACGTTTCGAGTCCTCATGACCCTTCAACAGAAGGGTCATGAGGACTCGAAACGTCAACTCTTTCCTTCTCCGCCAATGCTGCCAGACCTGAGTTTTTCCAGGTAATTCTGTTTTGGATTTCCAGCATCCGCAGTTTTTTGTTTTTATCTCAGATGTAAGGAACAATTAAAGAAAAGGAATATAGACAGACATACTCTCACAGATTTTTGCGTTTGCTATAAATTTCACATGGGCTAGCGCAGTCCTTTGTAAACATTCAATGTTTTTTAATTAGCCCAGTCCCCTGTTTAATTTGCAATTTTCAGAGGTTAGAAGGTGTCAACCAAATTTAACGGGTGTGACTTTGACGCCATGGTCTTTGATGTCTGGTCTCGTTATATAATCCGTTTTGTCTGGAGTACAGCAGCTCCTTTAAAAACTCAAGGGCAACCATCAGTTTGAGAGAGCAGGCAGCCAGCACTTTTATTTGGCAGCTATATGAGGGGTGGGGGAAAGGTGAAGTCCCCAGTCATATCGGACCTTCCAAGAACATGGCCAGAACCAACAACAGCTTGACCATTGTACTGCTTGGCTTTGTCTTGCTCATGCTTCAGGCAAAGCAGGTGAGTGGAATCTCCCATGACAACATTAAGCATGCCATGCTTCACAAACTGGGGCTAAGTGAAGTGCCGCAGATTGAAAAGAGAGACCTGGAGAATGCAATGGTCCCAGCTCATGTGAGGAACAAGTATATCACCATGCTGCGGCTCCACAAGGACAAGGAGAGGAAGCGAAGAGCTCTGCCCAGCCTAGCTGGCATTTTACGAGGAATTACAAGCAATACAGGTAAATTGGTTTTAATTCATTGGTTTATTTCTGGATCCGAGGACATTAACTTCACCAACCCACACATCTTTCCCAGGGGCACTGCATGGCTTTGGGAAATGGCTTATGGTAAGGCACTACAGCCAGCGTAGGAAGATGCGGGTGGGTATATGTTAGAGCTCATTCCTTGAGTTTATGCTGCGGCAGTCTCCCCACTGTCAACTGCACTCCACAGCATAAACGCCAGGAAGAAGCTCTAACATAACCTCAATGCATTAAGTGGGTGTAAGAGTGTCAGTTTGAGTAGATGCAGAAAGCTAGCACCCTGGTTCCTGCACCTGCGCAATGACACATCACTTCCCTGAAAAGTGAAAAAGATACTTAGAGAATGGATCCCCAGACAGAAACGGTGTGAACTCAACATCTTAAAAGATATGTTTCTAGGTTACCTCATGCAGGTGGTCATTCATTACATGCTGGTAGGATGCTCAACTATGGAAGGCATCACAACTGGTCCTGTCCTCATCTGGACAGGAAAATGGTCATGGGTGGGAACTCTGGCTGAAATTTGTCAACACAGTAACTATCAACAATGGAGCTACTAAGTGCTTCAAAATAAGGGTGTACTTTAAGTGTCTTTTTTAAAAAACTGTCAAGGATTACAATTTGTTGATAACAAATGACTTATTCGAACTCCTCAGCCTTGTCTGGGGCTGGGGTAACAGGAGGCAAGAAGTATGGAAGAGCTTTACAATTAAGAGCTGCAAATTGATGAGTGATTCACAGCTAGGCGAATTATAAAGGCTGCAGCCAATTTCACACTGTCTGGGATACGGTTAATTATCAGAAATCTTTTGAGGCAATATTCTCAGGCAATCGAGTGGAAACGAGATTACAAACCGCCTTATCTGTGCTCTGTTCCATTTCCCCAGATATGACAGGAGACGTGCTTTATTCTGACCCCAGCAGGCAGAGGCTGGTTTTTGATATGAAGGGGCTGATCCCCGAAAACAGCGAGGTGACCATGGCGGAGCTCAAACTCTTCAAGAAAGGCATCCACAAGTGGGAGCTCCCTCCCAGGAGACACAGCCGGCCGGTTAACAACGCCAGGGTCAGCGTGTACTGGGTCAAGATTCTGGCTGACGGCAGTAACAGGACCTCACTCATAGACTCCAGGTAAGAACAAGAATAATGTGGGAATATAATCTGATGTTTGGCAGATCTTTAACAAAAGGCCAATTTTTGTTTTTTTAAAAGAAAAGTACCTGACATTAAAGCTGACCTTTGTCTCTTATTTGTCAAAGGTTTTTTTAATCAATCATTTGTGACTCATTCTGTACTTGGCAATGTTTTTTAAATCTATTAATTCTCAAGGTAGTGGGCATCCTTTGATGCCTAAGTGATGGGCCCTTTTTTGAACCACAGTGGTACAAAGAGCAGGAAAGGATAACAACAGATTGTATGATACAAAGGTGCAAGAGATTTCAAAATCAACACAAACAATTTTTACAATTATATTAGAATACTGATAACTGAGGTTACCAATGAAAATAAGAAAATAGCAGACATAGTAAGTAATGACTTTGAGACCATAAAACGTTGGAGAAGTAGGCCATTCGGCCCATCGAGTCTGCCCCACCGTTCAATAAGATCATAGCTGATCTGATAATCCTCAACTCCACTTTCCTGCCTTTTCCCCATAACCCTTGATTACCTGACTGAATAAAAATCTGTCTATCTCAGTCTTGAATATACTTAACGACCCAGTTTCTACAGCCCTCTGCGGTAAAGAATTCCAGATTGACTACCCTCAGAGAAGAATTTCCTCATCCTCTGTTTTAAATGGGCAACCTCTTACTCTGAGATTATGCCCTCTGGTCCTAGACTCGCCCACAAGGGGAAACACCCTCTCAGCATCTACCCTGTCAAGCCCCCTAAGAATCTTATATGTTTCAATAAGGTCGCCTCTCATTCTTCTAAACTCCAATGAGTACAGACCCAACTTACTCAAACTCTCCTCATAAGAAAATCCCTCCATATCCGGGATCAACCTAGTGAACCTTCTCTGGACTGCCTCCAATGCCAGTATATCTGTCCTTCGAAAAGGGGACCAAAACTGCTCACAGTATTCTAGATATTGTCTAACTAGTGCCTTGTATAGTTTTAGCAAGACTTCCCTATTTTTATACTCCATTCCCTTTGAAATAAAGGCCAACATTCCATTTGCCTTACCTCTTACCTGCTGAACTTGTATACTAGCTTTTTGGGATTCATGCATGAGGACCCCCAAATCCCTCTGTGCTGCAGCTTTCTTCAGTCTTTCTCCATTTAAATAATATTCAGCTTCTCTATTCCTCCTGCCAAAAGTGCATAACCTGACACTTTCCCACATTATATTCCATCTGCCCACTCACTTAACCTGTCTACATGCCTCTGTAGACTCTGTGTCACTCTCACCACTTGCCTTCCCGCCTATTTTTGTGCCATCTGCAAACAGTCATTCATTTCCCTCATCCCAGTCATTA
Source organism: Carcharodon carcharias (assembly GCF_017639515.1). Taxonomy (NCBI): domain Eukaryota; kingdom Metazoa; phylum Chordata; class Chondrichthyes; order Lamniformes; family Lamnidae; genus Carcharodon; species Carcharodon carcharias. The sequence continues at coordinate 26,382,177 of NC_054471.1, forward strand.
ATATATATTGTAAATAATTGTGGCCCCGGCACTGATCCCTGTGGCACTCCACAAGTTACAGGTTGCCATCCTGAAAATGCCCCCCGTATCCCACAACTCTGTCTTCTATTAGTTAGCCAATCCTCTATCCATGCCAACACCATGGGATCTTATCTTAAGTAGCCTAATGTGTGGTACCTTATCAAACGCTTTTTGGAAATCCAAATAGATTACAGCTATTGGTTCCCCTTTATCTATCTTGCTTGTTATCTCAAAGAATTCTAATAAATTTGTTAATCATGATTCCCCCTTCGTGAGGCCATCCTGAGTCTTTTTTAATTCATTTACGGGGTGTGGGCATTGCTGGCTAGGCCAGCATTTATTGCCCATCTCCAATTCCCCTTGAGCTGTTGGTGGTGAGCTGCTTTCATAAACTGCTGCAGTTGAGGAAAAGGAGAGTATATTGAACATCCCAAGGAAACTAATATTGAATCAGGGCAAGGGACTCAACAAAACTAATGCAAGCAAATAGCAATAATGAAGAAAACGATGGCAGTAAAGAGTGACCAATCCCCAGGGTCTGAAGGTTTCCATTTATGCTTTAAAGGAAGTCTGAGTGAGAATATTGGAAGATTATGATTAGTGCAAGTACAAAGTTCTTTTGATTCTCGATCCTTCAGATCGGAAAACTGCACATCATTTTGCCATTTAAGGAGATGACAGAGAAACCAAGGAATTATAGATCAGTTAGCCTAAAATCTGATTACAGGAAAGAAATTTCTTCTTACCTCAGTCCTAAATGACCCTTAACCCTTATTCTGAGACAGTTACCCCTAGTTCTAGACTCTCCATGCTTTTTGTTTTTCACTCTTCCTACCAAAGTTGGATATAATTTCACACTTCTCCACATTATACTCCATCTGCTACTTCTTGCCCAATCACCTAACTAGCCTATGTCCCTTTTCAGCTTTATGCATTCTCCCCACAACTCACTTTCCCAACTCGCTTTCTAACTTCAACCCGGATAGATTAGATTCATTTTGATGAATCTGTTCTGATGAAGAGTCATGTGGACTCGAAACGTTTACTGTATTCCTCTCCGCAGAGGCTGTCAGACTTGCTGAGTTTTTCCAGCTATTTTTGTTTTTGTTTTAGATTCATTTTCCTCGTCTTAAGTCTCAAGAGAGCAACCAAATAGCAGGAACATGCGCATTTAAAAGGGCATTGGGGAAATACTCAAAACAGGACAAGGAAATTTTTTTCCTCCTCAGATGGGCCCTTTGCTGAGATCAGCAGGGATCTTAACAGCTGAGTCCAATTCTATCCTCACAAGGTCCTCTGTCCCTCTCCTCCTCACATGCTTCAGTAAGATCCACAGGGTATAATAAAGAGGAAGGATATCAGTCAATCTGTTTTCCCCTGCACACAACTAGTATTTTAAGTTTTGTGTTTGAATTTTTGCTCAACATAGTTTTTTTTAAAATGACACATACGATGTTCTCCCCTCCAACTTTGAAGGCACCAACTCCTTGTCAAACAACTAGGCACACTCTGGGTATCCTTCCAAAGTGACTATTATTCACGTGAACTTTACTTGGAGGTATCAGAGCTCTATTTGACCACCTAAACATAACAGCTAAGACCATCCCATCCTCAAACAGGGTCAATGGAAGAGCAATCAGGAACTGGAAACTCTGGGCAAGTACATTTCCTTTCCTAGCCTGAGGCTAAGCAACGACAATAACAGCGTCCCTAGAGTTCATCATAAATCAGGTTGAAACTTGCTCCTTTTTTGATGGTACAGCTAGTCCCTGAGCTATTGAGAAAGATTGGTGGACTCAACTTTTCATTTATATCAAGAGAACAAAGATAAATAGCTGATAAACTGGGCCTTGTCAAAGGATTTTAAAAATACATGGTGTAGGGTTTACATGAGGTAAACCCGAAGTATTACTTTAAAATGAGGAAGGGTAGTAGACAGCAAGTATAAACTTGTGGAAAATAAACAGAATAGAAAGGTGAATTTTATTTTACACAAAAGAACTAGAGGTAAGGTGTGAATATTACATGTATCACAATTGTATTGAAGCACCTCAAAATGCAACACGATCTATGTAGACAACTTAATTACCATTGCACTGTCTGACTGTCTGTTATGACCATTATGAAATGTCTAATGTTCATTGATTGCACTCAATGGTACGCACCTCAGGGTACGACATAATCTATGTGGAAAACTTTAATATGATTACACTTTTTGTGATGGCCATTCTGCAATGCTTTGTAATGTTCTTTCAGATATTTTCTGAATAAATTATATTTTTGCAAAAAAAATACAGAGGTAAAATGAGGAGAATTTTATTTATGCTGTAAGTTACGAGTGTTTCGGATTCTCACCACCACGCCCCCCAACCACCGAAAGGTTCCTAGAAACAGTCGTGGGCTACAAAAGCGAATTGGATAAATACTTGGAGGGGCAAAATCTTCAGGCTTGCCATCTACTACTCTTCCTCATTTTAAAGTAATACTTGGGATTTACCTCATGTAAGCCCTACACCATGTATTTTTTAAATACTTTGACAAGGCCCAGGGAGTGGGACTAACTGGATAGTGCTTTCAGAGTGCTGGCATAGACACAATGGGTTGAATGGCCTCCTCCTGTGCTGTAGGATTCTACAAAAAGTCATGACAGAAATTAAAATGAGAGAGACACAACGTTCAGTGAGCCATGTTGTCCTTTTATTTTACCCATGTTGGTAATCTGGCCACTCAAATTTAGAGAACGACATGGAACACGGGATTGTTACTTACGTCTTTTGTGAATAATAGCTCAGCAATGTGGTGCAATATTTGGTTGCTGGCTGATTGTGTTTTTAAACTGGAAAGGTGAGGGAAAAGTGTGTTTTTAAACTGGAAAGGTGAGGGAAAAGTAATCAACTAAACAGCTTTCGGTTTTGCTGCAATTTGCAGGTTAGTTCCAATCCTCGACTCTGGGTGGAGAAGTCTAGATGTCACTCAGGCCGTGCACTACTGGATGACGACTACAGATAAGCCCATGTACCTGGAGATCTGGATTGAGGCGGAGCGAATGGGCAGCTACGCAGCTAAACTGGCCAAACTGGTGCACTTTACCACACAGAGTCCCGCTGACCAAGTCCTGGGCAAACCAGAATTAGTTGTCTACACTCTCAACCTTGAGGAATATGGGTAAGCCTTCAGTCAAAGCCATTTTTTCTGGAATAACAGCTAATCCTCTCTCCCAAACAACTTACTCCAATAAATCTCAATTATTACACCTGCATGGTTTTATTTATTTATCTTTTCATGGGACACAGGAATCACCAGCCAGCATTTGTTGCCCATCCCCAAGTGCCCTTGAGCCAAGTGGCTTGCTAGGCCATTTCAGAGGGCAGTTAAAAATCAACCACATTACTGGGGATCTGGGGTCACACGTAGGCCAGGTCAGGTAAGAATGGCAGGTTAGTGAACCAGATGGGTTTTCACAACAACCAATCGTAGTTGTTATGGTCACCATTACTTAGATAGCTTTATATTCCAGATTTATTATTTGAATTTAAATTCCAACAGCTGCCATGGTGGGATTTGAACCCATGTACTCAAGAGCATTAGCCTGGGCCTCTGGATTACTAGTCCAATAACATTATCACTACGCCAACTCCTCCCCCTCATAACGACAGGAACAGAGGATTTTCTATCACATGAAGTTCTCCTTCCTGTCCCACCAGCTTGACTGGTTTATTTTAAGTGTTTACTTTTGGAAACATTTACGTCATTCACTCTTCTATTCCTTCCATTTCACTCCATTTGTGCACAATGTAAGTCAGCCAGGGGAAATCCATGGAACATGTTGAATCCATGAGGTCAGCGTCAGAGATTAGTGCTTAGAAAACAATTATTCCCCTCTTCCTTCTCAGCATTTGAGACTAGAATAAAAAAGCTCTCCCCCTTGCTGCAAAAATAAAAACAAAACTTAGTCTCTGGTCAGTTTCTCTGGTCAGTTCCCAAATAACACAGGTAACGCAGTCTTTGTTCAGTTCCTAACTGACAGACAGCAATGAAGCAGAGAAACTTTTAAGTGGTTCTTCCACTTTGTAAGTGTTTGTTTTAAGTGTGTCTGTTATGTTCTGTGGAAAAACAGATAATCCCTGTACAACAGCAGGGCCCGTTTCATCTCAATTTAACTACAGTAAAATGGTGCAGCAACACAACTCTGAAACGTTTAGTGACCAGTTCTAATCAACAGAGCCTCAACCTTCCCTTTGCATAACATTAAAACTGCATAGTCACAAAGAAGCAGCAGGCAGCTAGCTACCAGTTATTTCAAGGTTACAATCCAATTAAGAGGTCTGAGCCACTAAATCTCCCTTCCTACAGTTCGGAATGTCACTTACATTTTATTGAATTACAGCCTTCTGGGTCATTTAAACCAGCCATTATCCTATATTTAATCAGTGTGTTGTGTGTTTCTTAGAAATTAAAAGGCCATCTCTTCCAACCAAATAGCTGCAAATTAGTTTCTCAAAGGTAGTCACTAACTATTGTACTTTTTATTTCGTATTTAACACTAAACTAACAAAACAGTTCATTGCAGTCTATTCTATGCAATTTACTCCTGCTTTGTCTTCCAGGCAATTTTTCAACTGACTAATACATTTTTGCTATTTTTTTTCAATATCTAGGAGTACTGGGGAATGCGGTGCAAAGCAAGGTGGGACCTGCTGCAGGCAGGAATACTTCATCAACTTCAGGGAGCTGACCTGGACCCAGTACTGGATCATCGAGCCCCCCGGCTACCAGGCCTTTCACTGTGGGGGGGGCTGCAAGCAGCCACAGTGGCCCTTCGACTATGGTGAGAGGAGCTGCGCGGTGGTGGAGAGCGCCTCACTGCCTGTGATGTACCTGGTGAAGAGGGGCAACTACACCGAGATCGAGGTGGCAGAGTTCCCCAACATGATCATCGAGAAGTGTGGTTGCACCACAGACAATGTCTCAGTGATATAATAGCAACCTCAGTGGGTTGATATTTCCTCGCAGAATGCGCTTCTCTTAAAACAATGCAGAGATGCACAATTCAGAAGCACTTTATGTAAATATTGTAATTTGAAAATGTATATTTTTGCTATTTCTGTTCCTTTTCACAGGAGACAGTGATATCAATAACATTAAATTCAGCTATCAGTCTGTGTTATAATTCCCTGCAGGGTAACGAAGGGGCAGGCAGGACATGTGAAAATTTAAACTGCACCAGTAAAATCCTCTTTTGGTCCTGTCCTGAGCTCATTCTTGAAGCTTTCTTACATACCGAGCAGTATCAGATGGGGAAAGAGAGAGAGGATAAAAGTTTCTCCACACGGAGGGGACAGATGGGCAATTTTATTCCTCCCTGATTAGCACTGTCCTTGTCCAGCTTCTTCAGTGTTGCCATAACACGGACGGTGCAAATTCACAGCACCAGCAGCTTTAGTGCAGTGCAGAATGGCACAATTGGCAAGCCATCTGGATATTACACATTAATCCAGCAGAACACAAGCAAAGTCTGTACAACTATTTAATAAACACAACTAACTATAATGTGGGGATTGAAGTCAATAACTGAATCTGCTGGGATTTTACAATGGGGCAGCAGATTTTTTTTTAACCATTTCTGTTACTGGAGCTAGGCCACAAATCACCAGATTCACTGAATTTGCCAAGGTGAGCTTTCAACTTTAAGCTTTGGGTTGTTCATCCAATACCATATAGTATATCCATTCTGAACATGTTAGGAGTAGAACCTGCATTTTTACTAAGGAAAGGAATAAATGATTTCAGGAATATTTTGTTCATGACCCTGCAAATCCTTTCTGCCATTTAGTCATGGCATTCCTGTGCTAGGTTGCAGTTATCCGCATTTGTAGAAAGCAGACAACTGGATTCACATGATAGCAGTAGGTTTGTACATGCAGAGTCTGCGAACACATCGCAGCAAAGCAGGTCAACTGTTAATCCATTCGCCTCAACTTCTGTTTACCAGAGAGCTTCTTGTGCATTCAGCTAATTCCCTGCGACCCCATCCGTGGGCCTCAGACAGCCTATGTCATCTCCATGCTAAATTGACTAAACTTGCTAAGACAGGCAGACCTAGGAGTACATTAGCTGGGTTTTCCTGTCTGACTGAAGGTCAGCAACATCAACTTTCTCTCTCTCTACTGGTACTAGCTGATCTGCCAGGTGCTGAGCGGTTTCTGTTCTGGTTTCAACATAAATACACAATCTGCGTAAATTATCAATATTCACTGCATTCATCTAAAATTCAAACGCCATGTCAGGAATTGATTCAGGCTGACACTAGTGTAGGGCACTGCTGCTTTGATGCAAGTGCCTGGCTTCAGCTGGAGGGGTAAACCGCAGGCCCCAATGGGTTTATTACTCATGTGGACATTAAAGATTAGACAGCACTATTCAAAGAGGAGAAGCAGTTCATTCTTCTTTCAACCCACGTAAAAAAAATGATGGCCACTCATCTTGTTGCCATTTGTGGCATCATGCTGTGCGAATTGAAAGCTGGCCAGCGCATGTGCTCTGACGCTATCTCAAAGCAATTGTGAAGCACTTAAGAGATGGAGAGATGTCAGAAAGAGCCATATAAATAATCTTTCTCAAATTACTGTGCAAATACAATTATGTAGGAGTCACTTATAGAAGCTTTTAAAATATTAAAACAGCTTCTTCAATCCACAATCATATTACCTTTAACAATTATCTTGAAATAATCACCATTACACAAATTAGGAAACTATAGGACACGAGTACTTACATTAACCTTTGGTGCATTAACATCTTGTGTATTGACTATCTTGTCTTCAGAACTTTCTCTGGCACCCTCTTCTGTTAAAAGCCTGTGGCTGTCCTGTGAACTCGAAATGTTTGCTGCTGCTTCGCTGCTAGCTCCTGGTTCTGTCTGGTTTAGAGTTTCCCGCTGTACTGAAGCAGGCTCAGGCACATACAAGTCAGCAAGGGGCCTGGCAGGCGAGTCCCTCATGTCATCAACGCTACTGTTGTCCACACTTGCACTCCCCAAGGAGCTCTCGGAATGAGGTGTAGCCTCATTGGAGGAGCAGCTCCCTGCTGTGCTCTCTTCATCAGAGCTCCCAGATTCTTCTAAATCCTCTGTTCCCATCCTGTAAGAAATAAAACCCAGAAAATTTACTGAGCACACAAAAACTGAACTTTTAACCACAGAATACTACAGCACAGAAAACAGGCCATTTGGCCCTTCTAGTCTGTGCCGAAATATTATTCTGTTAGTCCCATTGACCTGCACCTAGTCCATAACTCTCCAGACCTCTCCCATCCATGCTTCTATCTAATTTAGTCTTAAAACTTAAGAGTGAGCCCGCATTTACCACGTCAGATGGTAGCTCGTTCCACACTCTCACCACTCTGAGTGAAGAAGTTCCCCTAATGTTCCCCCTAAACCTTTCCCCTTTCACCCTAAAGCCATGTCCTCTTATGTTTATTTCTCCTAATCTAAGTGGAAAGAGCCTACTCGCATTTACTCCGTCTATACCCCTCATAATTTTGTAAACTTCTATCATATCTCCCCTCATTCTTCTACTCTCCAAGGAATAAAGTCCTAACCTGTTTAATCTTTCCCTGTAAATCAACTCCTTAAGACCCAGCAACATCCTAGTAAATCTTCTCTGCACTCTCTCAATCTTACTGATATCCTTGCTGTAGTTAGGCGACCAGAACTGCACATTATACTCCAAAGTTGGCCTCACCAATGTCTTATACAACCTCACCATAACATCCCAACTCCTATACTCAATAGTTTGATTTATGAAGGCCAGTATGCCAAAAGCTTTCTTTACAACCTTGTCTACCTGTGACACCACTTTCAAAGAACTATGTATCTGAACTCCCAGATCCCTAGGTTCCTCCGCACTCCTCAGTGCCCTACCATTTATTGTGTATGTCCTACCTTGGTTTGACCTTCCAAAATGTAACACCTCACACTTTTCCGCATTAAATTCCATCTGCCATTTTCTGGCCCATTTTTCCAGTTGGTCCAGATCTCTCTGCAAGCTTTGAAAACCTTTCTCGCTGTCCACAACACCTCCAATCTTTGTGTCATCAGCAAACTTGCTGATTCAATTCACCACATTATCATCCAAATCATTGATATAGACAACAAACAACAATGGTCCCAGCACAGATCCCTGAGGCACACCACTAGTCACAGACCTCCAGTCTGAGAAGCAAGCATCCACTACCACTCTCTGTCTTCTCCCACACAGCCAATTTCGAATCCAGTTTACAACCTCTCCATGGATACCAAGTGCCTGAACCTTCTGAACTAACCTCCCATGTGGGACCTGGTTCAAGGCCTTACTAAAGTCCATGTAGACAACATCCACAGCCTTTCTTTCATCTACTTTCTTGGTAACCTCTTCGAAAAACTCTACAAGGTTCGTTAAACACGACCTACCACGCACAAAGCCATGCTGACTATCCTTAATCAGCCCTTGGCTGTCCAAATAATTATATATCCAATCTCTCAGAACACCTTCCAATAATTTACCTCCTTCTTCCTATCCACGTCATTGGTCCCTACATGGACCACGACATCTGGCTGCTCACCCACCCTCCTGAGAATACTGAGAACTCGATCTGAGATATCGCAGACCCTGGCACCAGGGAGGCAACAGACCATCCGCGATTCTCAATCTCTCCCACAGAACCTCCTATCTGTCCCCCTATCGAATCCCCTATCGCTACTGTTCTCCTCTTTTCCCTCCCTCCTTTCTGAGCTGAGGGTCTAGCCTCAGTGCCAGAGACACGATCACTACAACTTGTCCCTGATAGGTCATCCCCACCAACAGTATCCAAAACATTATACCTATTGTTGATGGGAACGGCCACAGGCTGCTCTGCTCTTTCTGTCTATTCCTCTTCCTTCTCCTGACATTCACCCAGCTACCTGCCTCCTAACTTTTAGGGGTGACTGTCTCCCTGAAACTCCTGTCTATTACTGCCTCTGCCTCCTGTATGATCCGAAGTTCATCCAGCTCCAGTTCCCTAACTCGGCTTCTCAGGAGCTGCAGCTGGATGCACCTTCAGGGACAATTGTGCTGTCCATGACTTCCCACATGCTGCACTCGACTGCCCCAACTGCTGCCTCCATTACCTACTCCTAATTTACTTAAAGGACTTTACCCGGCCCTATCCCACTGGGAGCAAACTCGTCCTCAGCTTCTGCTCGCCGAAGCCTCTCGAGCCAAAGCCTCAAAGCTCCACTCCTTCGCTGGGCCACTCACATACTGGCCGCTCCTCTTCAGCTTCCCCTCCTTTTATTTTCAATCTCCGCGCTCTTTTTCAACTGACCTGCCTTCAGATTACAAAATGTTTTGACTTATGGGGTGTTCATGGGGTGATAAATCCATTAAGAAATTCAGGAGAAACTTCTTTACCCAAAGAGTGGTTAGAAAGTGGCTTGCTAACACATGGCAAATAGCAAAGATGCATCTGAAGGTAAACTAGTGAGGTCCATGAGGGGAAAAAGGAATAGAAGAATATACTGATAGGGTTCAACACAAGTGTCCTCTCAGCTTACTTCATCAAACCCCGATCCTGCTCGTGTTCTCCTCCCCCAGCCGCCTTATTCCTGAATCTGAGATATAGGCTTGCGAGTGCTGGGTAACTTCCACTACTTTTGCCAATTAATTCATAGTATTTCCAACACAGAAACAAGCCATTTGGCCCAACTGGTCCATCCTGGTGTTCACGTTTCACACATTGATAAATCAGCACAATAGCGAATGCCAACAGATTGTTTCACTGTGAGGGGATGTGTTATGAGTGGGTGGAGGTGGCATCCCACAGACAACACCAATCCCATTCTCACAAGGCATTCACTTCCACCAGTCATCTGATGTGGGGAACCCTCACCTTAAACTGGTAATGTTACGGACTTAGAATGACAGCTGGTGTGAAAAATAGAAAATATTGCACAGGTGAAGCGGGGCATGTTATCCAGGTGTACAGGTCATTCCCTATGGAGGGCTGTCAAGCAGCTTGTATGTCTTTAATATAAATTTTTCACATTTTGTAATCAGTGAGGGAAATGTCAGATTTAACACTTGTTGGGCATGGTCCTTCGGGTATCAGCAGCCCTCTGTTAAACATTCCTCACGAATGCTCCTAGTGCAGCACGGCTCAGCAAATGATTAGGTCACGGGGACCTTGACCCAGGCTGACTCTGCTCTCACCCAAAATTCCAGTCATGCCCATGGCAGGTTCAGGAGCCAGAATCAGGCCAATTTCAATTCTGCAAATTATAGCACTCCTACTACTAACCAGCAAAGATCAGCTCCCAAAAATAAATCTCTCAGATATACTCTCACTCTCTTGGTCCAACTGACAATTCACCACTTATTTGCGTACAATTCTTGGAATCACACTTTAGGAAGGATATCAAGGCCCCCGGGAGGATATAAGGAAGGTTTATCAGGATGATACCAGGGATGAGGGTGTTCTGTCATGCAAAAAGATTGGAGGAGCTGAGATTATTCTTAGAACACAGAAGGTCATGAAGAGACCAGTTAAAGGTATTCAAAATCAATTTTGATAGAGATCCTATGGCAAATGTTTTGGTAAGCAAAGGTCATAGATTTAAAATAATTGGTAAAGAACTAGGAGGTGAAACGAGGAGAAATTTCTTCACACAAGTGTTAAAAACTGGGATACACTACCTGCAATTTGTGGCGGAATCAGGTTCCTTAATAACTTTCAAAAAGCAACTGGACTTATACCTGGTGAGGACTAATTTGCAGGGTTATGGGGAAAAAGCTGGGATGGGGACTAAATTGTTTTTTCCAAGATGCTAATACAGGTATGGCGAGCCAAATGGTCTCCTTCTGTGCTGTAAAATTCTATGTCTCTAAAGCAAAAATATCTCGGCAATACCCCTTTGGCTTAGTGTGCCACGCAGGAAGATCCCTGGTTCAATTCTTGGTCTGTGCATGGGTTAACACAAAACAAGGCCAGGATCTGGCTCAAGTTAATGCTGCTTGTCTTCCCCCACGGCCTGAAACTCAGTGGCCGCAGACACTTTGGGCAACCTGCCAGCTTGTGGATAGCAGAGGGAAAATGCATAGTAACAGCAGCAATCAGCAGGGGAGGTACAGCAAATAATGAAGAGCAAGAGAAAGTTTACATGCATTTACCAAAGACATTTTTTCTTTCCCTCCTTTGCCTCTGTATTTGTGGAAGGGTGTGCACGTTTTCGAACTGCTCCACCTTCTGCTGACACCACAGCACTTGATGATGCTTGCAAGCCTGGACAGAAATACAAAGTTATGAAGTGTTCACAGACAACAAAAACCACACAGAGAAAGATGCTTGGAAGGACCTTGCTTCTTAAAATTTGTAGTATGACTGTGTAAATGGTTCAGAAAGAGGCAGATTTACTGTCGCCCCTGCCCATGAGTACACATTCTATTCCTGAATTACAAATCAACAAATACTGATCTGTGCATCTCTTCAATCTTAATTTTTGTGGGAGTTTACTTTCTCAAAATAAACAGCTGATGGCGTCTTTTGTTTTGTAGGTACACATTAAATTCAGTTTCCCAAATATTGCCATTGAAAGTAAAGAAACTAATGTTGCTCCACTTGGCAGTTTAATGTCTTTACTCTACTTAAACTCAGTGCCCTCCTTATATTTCATAGCAGCACCCAGTCATATAGTCAAGGAGTGACACTGGATTATCCATCCTCAGACCTCACTCAACTTGTCACAGCCAGTCACACTGAAGGCTCCAAGAGTGGCTGAAGCTGATTTTGATCACTTGTGAGGAGTCGCTTTGCCTCCACTGTTAAGCACTGCACCCTATCCCCTACTTTCTCAAAGCATGGCCAAGATCTAGAATTGGACGAGGACTGGTCAAAGTGGCCAAACACTCCATGTGACAGTTCTTTTGGTAACACAACCGTGACAACGTTGGACACTAGTAGAGCACGGTTTCTGAACGTAGCTGTACCTTTAAGCACGGAGTCCTCCAGGCGCTCAGACATCTCATCCAACTGCTGCTCATACTGTGGGTCAGAAAAATAGTGCTTTGGCTCAGAAAGCTTGCGTTGTAATCGTTCCAATCGCCTCTGCTCTTTTTCTGCTTCTCGGTCTGCCTGCTTCTTTATCCATTCTGCCATACTGCACAAAGAAAACAATTATTGCAGGCCTTAACTTCTCCAATATCACAGTGACAGAGGCAAGTTAGGCTTCCTGTCCTCCTCTCATGTGCTGTTGATTTTTGTTTGTACACGAGTAAGATAACTTTCTGGCATATCAATAAACAATCCATATTTGAGCATCCAAAAACAGATAGTCTAGAGTTTCTATAGCACTTTTCATGACCTGAAAACATTATAAAATGCTTTACAGCCAATTAAGTATTTTTTGAACTGGAATCATTGTTATGATATAGGAAACAGAGGAGCCAATTTGCAAACCGTAAACTCCCACAAGAAGCAAAGTGATAATGACTATTCTTAGTGCAGTTGGTTCAGGGAAAAACATTAGTCGAGGCACTGGGGAGAATTCCCTTTGGCAGCTATTAAGCCTTTTATGAGAGGGCAGACAAGGCTTTAATTTAATTTCTCATCTGTAGGACAGCAGCTCTGCCATATCCCCCTCAAAACTGCACTGAACGGTCAGCCTAGATTTTGTACTCATGCCTTTGGATTGAACTGATACCTCTCTGACTCAGAGGCAGGCGTGACCAACAGAGCCACTGCTGACACTGACAGCATCTGTTAGCAAATTCTTCAGCCCAGTCTGTCCTCGCCTATTAGCCACAGGCTGGTAGCAGTAAGAGCAGGAACTCTAGCTGATTCCCTCATTAGCCAGGAATGTTGCAGCCACAAGTAACACCAGACTTTCCCTCGAAACTGCTCAGGTGTGTGACTGTGCAGCAGTCCAGAACTTATCCCACAGGGTACAAACAGGTCACGCATAAGAAGCGGTCCCTTTAAGATGTGTGCATGTGCAGCCGCGCAACATTCTTAATGGAAATGTGTAGTGCAACCAACAGGCTCCGCACAGTGAAAAGAAATGAAAGGGAACATTACTAGCACTCCAACTGAGATTGTCACAACTGGGGCTCCCTGGTCTCTATGATTTGATTTCACACCAGGTGGCAACATTTGGCCACCAAATATACCGGGTGAGTGTGAGACAAGCTTTTCATGTTGCTAACCAAATCTTTCAGTCAATGCAGCAAGGATTGCAGGTGCCACCTCACTGTCCAGCAGCGAGACATCAGCTCAAAGTCAAGCCCTTCAACACAGGGAAAGGAATTAAAAATTGGCAAGTAAATCCAAGCAACCCAATCCTGTAAGAAGAACAGAAAATACTGGAAAAACTCAGCATTTTCAGTTTTACCAGCATTTTTGTTTCAGATTTCCAGCATTCGCAGTATTTTGCTTTTATCAACCCAATCCTGTGCAGTGAAGGTTATCTCCAGTGTTTCATTATTGAAGTTGTCCCCAGTCTAATACAGCATGTCGGGACTGAAGGTGGTCCCCAGTCTAACACACAGTCATTAGCTGGAGCTCAATCCCAGCACAGAGTTTAGTCACTGAAGGTCAACCCAGTCCAATAGTGTATTTCACTAAAGAAAAAGTCCCCAGGCTAATACAGTGTATCATTACTGAAGGTCCTTTCTGGTCCAATACTGTATGTCTTTAGTAGAATCTTAGTACAGGAGGCAACCATTTGGTCCATCAAGCCCGTGCCAGCACTCCACAAACGCAATTTAGTTACTCCCACTCCCCTGCCTTTACAATTTTTTTCCCCTTCAGGCTCTTATATAACTTTCTTTTGAAAGCATCAATTGAACCTACCACCATGGAAACATAGAAAATGGGAGGAGTAGGTCATTTGGCCCTTCAAGCCTGCTCCACCATTCAGTATGATCATGGCTGATCCTCTATCTCAAAACCCTACTCCCGCACTCTCCCCATACTTCTTGTTGCTTTTGTAGTCCAGAAATCTATTTCCTTCTTAAATATATTCAGTGACTTGGTCTCCACAACCTTCCGTGGTAGAGAATTCCACAGGTTCACCACCCTTTGAGTGAAGATGTTTAGCCTCATCTCAGTCCCAAACCCGTATCCTGAGACTGTGACCCCTTGTTCTAGATCCCCCAAGCCAGAGGAAACATCATCCCTGCATCCAGTCTATCTAGCCTTGTCAGAATTTTATATGTTTCAATTAGATCCCCTCTCAATCTTCTAAACTCGTAAGTACAGGCCTAGTCGACCCAATCTCTCCTCATACAACAAGCCTGCCATCCCAGGAATCAGTCTTGTGAACCTTCGCTGCACTCCCTCTATGGCATGCATAAACTTTCTTAGGTAAGGAGAACAAAACCGCACACAATACTCCAGGTGCGGTCTCACCAAGGTCCTGTACAGCTGCAGTATGACATCCTTGCTCCTGTACTCAAGTCCTTTTGAAGGCCAACATACCATTTGCCTCCTTAACTGCCTGCTGTACCTGCATGCTTACTTTCAGTGGTTGGTGTACAAGGACACCCAGGTCCCTTTCTACATCAACATTTCCCAATCTATCACCATTTAAATAATACTCTGCTATTGTTTTTCCTACCAAAGTGGATAACTTCACACTTATCCACATTATACTGCATCTGCCATGTATTTGCCCACTCACTCAAATTGTCTAAATCACTTTGAAGTCTCTTAACATCCTCCTCATCGCTCACATTCCCACCACATTTTGTGTCATCAGTAAACCTGGAAGTATCACATTTGGTTCCCTCATCCAAATCATTAATATATATTGTGAATAGCTGGGGCCCAAGCACTGATCCCCAGCGGTACCCCACTAGTCTGTTACTCCAAAAAACACCCATTTATTCTTACTCTGCTTCCTGTCTGTTAATCCATGCCAATATATTATTCCCAATCCCATGTGCTTTAATTTTACACACTAACCTCTTATGTGGGACTTTATCAAAAGCTTTCTGAAAATCCAAATGTACCACATCCACTGGTTCTCCTTTATCTATTCTGGTAGTTACATCCTCAAAAAACTCCAGTAGGTTTGTCAAACATGATTTCCCTTTCATAAATCCATGTTGACTGTCTAATCCCGTTGATATTTTCAAAGTGTCCTTTTACCAAATCCTTTATAATAGGCCCCAGCATTTTCTCTACTACTGATGTCAAGCTAACTGGTCTGTAATTCACTGTTTTGTACCCCCTCCCCTTTTTTAAATAGTGGGATAACAGTTGCCACTCTCCCTGCCAGGACTGTTCCAGAATCTTCAGAATTTTGGAACATGTCAACCAAAGCACCCACCATTTCCATGTCCACTTCCTTTACTACCCTGGGATGTAGATTATTGGGCCCTGGGATTTATTGGCTTTCAGTCCCATTAATTTCTCCAGCCCTATTCAATTCCTCCTCCTCACTAGACACTTGCTTCTCTAGTATTTCTGGGAAGTTATTTGTATCTTGCTCTGCCATTTCCTTGTTCTCTATTATAAGTTATCCCATTTCAGGCTGTAAGGGACCTACATTTGTCTTAACTAATCTTTTTCTTTTTACATACCACAACCCTTTCAGGCAATGCATTCCAGATCATAACTAACCGCCATGCAAAATAGTTTTTGTGTATACGTGTACGCAGATCAGGTCACCAAGGGGTACTATTGCTGCACGTAGCAGTCATATTAATGTAAAGGAAGGTACAGCTGTGGGAGTCAGCCCCTCAAACTGCTCATGGGAACAGTGACACCATGATAACAGAGAAGGTATCCAGACGACCCCAATTCATGTTACCTATGATTCTTTTGCCATTCACCTGTACTCTCATTCTGGACCTTACACCAATAGGAAGAGTTTCTATCTATTCTGTCATGATCCCCATGCCCATTCCTAGTCGAATACTTCACTTCACCTTCATCAGTGCCTGACTGAAACAATCATAGGAAAATAGAGCAGTGTAATATTGGCATGTCTACCCATAAGAGTACACTATAAAAGAACTCTTCTGTTATGAACAGAATCTCTTACGCTTTCTCATGGTTTACATCTCGCAGCCTTCTTCCGCTTAAATCCCGGCAGGCCTCTCGGTTTGTAGTTTTTTCAATTTGCGCTCCAAGAGCACGAAGCATCGACCCAAAACCTATGCAATGACATAAACCCAAAAGTTTACAAACCACTTCTCCACCTGCACCATTAAAATTGTCTATAGTTCTTCATCTCTATTTTCCCCATCACCTCATTTTTGGAAGCAGGAAAACTGCATGGCAACAGGCTTGTTAGAGAGGAAGCATCATCGCCAAATCCCCTACTATCAACATCCTGCTGGTTGCTATTAGCCAGAAACTGAACTGGGCCAGCCATATAAATACTGTGGCTATAGAGCAGGTCAGAGGCTGGGAATTCTGCACAGAGTAACTCACCGTCTGACTCCCCAAATCCTGTGCACCATCTACAAGGTTCAAGTCAGGAGTGTGATGGAATACTCTCTACTTGCCTGGGAGAGTGCAACTCCAACAATACTCATGAAGCTTGACACCATCCAGGACAAAGCAGCCCGCTTGACTGGCACCCAATCCACCACCTTCAACATTCACTCCAACACCAACACACAGTGGCAGCAGTGTGTAACATCTACAAAATGCACTGCAGCAACTCACCAAGGCTCCTTTGACAGCACCTTTAAGACACATGATCTTTACCACCTAGAAGGACAAGGGTGACAGATGCATGAGAAAACCACCACCTGTAAGTTCCCCTATAAGTCACACACCATCCTGACTAGGAAATATATCGATGTTCCTTCATCATCACTGGGTCAAAATCCTGGAACTCCCTCCTTAACAGCACTGTGGGTGTTCCTACAACACATGGGCTGCAGTGGTTCAAGAAAGCAGCTCACCACCACCGTCTCAAGGGCAATTAGGAATGAGCAATAAATGCTGGTCTAGCCAGTGATGCCCACGTCCCATGAATGAATAGGCAAAGAGATTCAGCTGAGGATATTTAGAAGATATCTTGTTTAAGTTAATTAAGTAGACATAGGATATCACGGCATGTTCTTTGTTTTGTATTGGTTGTACTATTATGCAAAATAATTTGAAGGGATTAAATTGAATGATTCCCATCATAGGCTGCTTAATAGTTCTTACCAG
Source organism: Carcharodon carcharias (assembly GCF_017639515.1). Classification (NCBI taxonomy): domain Eukaryota; kingdom Metazoa; phylum Chordata; class Chondrichthyes; order Lamniformes; family Lamnidae; genus Carcharodon; species Carcharodon carcharias. The sequence goes on from NC_054471.1 coordinate 26,399,382, forward strand.
GCATTGTCTACCAAATATTTGGTCAGTCTGTTTGTAGGTAGATTAAAAACGTACATGTGCAAGAACATGTATAAGATCAGGGCACCAAAGGGTGCACCCCTCCAAGTCACTCGCCATCCTGACTTGGAAATATATCGCTGTTCCTTCAATATCGTTGGATCAAAATCCTGGAACTCCCTTCCAAACAGCACTGTGGGTGTACCTACACTACACGGACTGCAGCAGTTCAAAAAGGCAACTCATCACCACCTTTCCAAGGGGCAACTAGGGATGGGCAATAAATGCTGACCTAGCCAACGAAACCCACATCCCATGAATGAATTTTTAAAAAGCTTACCAGTCCTGTTAATGCACTGACAGGTACAGAGCTGTGGGAGTTAGCCCCTCAGGCTGCTCACGAGAACAGTGACACCACCGTAACCCAGGTGGTATCCAAAGCAGACCCAGATTCCTAATAAATGTTAAAATAAATGAAGCCATGGTCATGTTTAAACCTTACCTCCTTTCCCTCCAACAAGTCTTTGTTCCAGACTGTAAACTCCTCCATGTTGCAGCTCCCCTTCTTCATCAACCAGCTTTCCATTATATTTCAGGTAAACATCTGCAATGGGGAGGCCCTGTATGAAGAGAATTAAGTTGAAATAAATAAAGTATAAAACTCAGGTATGCTTATTTCACGTATCTATTTCATCCAATGGATATTTACCATTCATGCACACATTCACAGGTCAGGCAGTGGAGAGGTAAAGAACTTCCCCAATCTCTGGAATTCCTCACCTAAAGTTCTATATCATAAGAATATGAGAAATAGGAACTGCAGAAAGCCATTTGGACCTGCTAGGCCATTCAATATCATGACCAATCTTCTACCTCAACTTCATCTCAGCGCACTAATTCCCTCAGAACCCAAAACCCTATATGCCTCTGTCCTGACTATGCTCGATGACTGAGCATCCATAGCTCTCTGAGGGGCTGAAATCCAAAAGTTCACAACCCCTCAGAATGGTTCTCCTCATCTCTGTCCTAAATGGCCGTCCCCCCATATTCTGAGACTGTGACCCCGTCCTCTAGGGAGGTCAAAGGGTGGTCTTAAATGAGGGAAGAGAGATAGAAAGATGGGGGTTATCACACAAAATTAGGGCTCATGGGATTAGGGCAATATATTAACATGGATTGAGGATTGGTTTAAGGATGGAATACAGAGTAGGAATAAATGGGACATTTTTGGGTTGGCATGCACTAACTGATCAATTCTTGGACCCCAACTACTTACAATCTATATATCAATGACTTAGATGAGGGGACTGAATGTAACATATCCAAGTTTGTTGATGATACCAAGTTAGGTGGTGAGGAGGATGCAAAAAGGCGTCAGAAGGGTATAGATGGATTGGATGAGAGGACAAGTACGTGCAGATGGAACACAATGTGGGGAAGGCCGAAGTTATTTACTTTGATTTTTAAAAAATGAAGAGCAGAGTATTTTTTTGAATAAAGGGAGACTGGGAAGTGTGTGCCTTCGGACGGACTTGGGTTTCTTTGTATGTGATTCACAGAAAGGTAACGTGCAGGTACAGCAAGCAATTAGGAAGTCAAATGGTCTGTTAGCTTTTTTTGCAAAGTGATTAGAATGAAAGAGTAAAGAAGTTTTACTACAATTATCCGGGGCATTGGTGAGGCCATGCCTGGAGTAGTGAGGGTAGTTTTGGTCTCCTTAGGAAAAATATACCTTCCCTAGAGGAAGTGCTACAAAGGTTCAGTAGACTGGCTCTTAGGACAAATGAATTGTCCTATGAGGAGGCATTTGAGTAAACCAGGCCTATTTTCCCTGGACTTTAGAAGAATGAGGGGTAGTCCCATTGAACTACATAAGATTCTTAAGGCCTTGGCAGGGTAGGTGTTGAGAGGCTGTTTCCTCTAGCAGGGGAATCGAGAACAGATGCAGAGATGATGAAAGTGGGAGAGCAGCCCTTACAGGGTTTGAGGAACTGTATTCAAGGTAGCTGTGGGAGTCAGTGGGCTTGGATTGAACATTGATCAACTGACTATACCCAAAGATGGAGAGAGAAGTCAAAGAATGGAGGGAGAGAGGGGCGTCTCTCACTCTGGGGAGAGCAAGAAGAGCACACCATCGACCCCAAGGTGGCAGCCAGCACCCTCCCCGCCCACCCCGGGGTGGCAGCCGGGATCACACCGCCCACCCCGGGGTGGCAGCCGGGATCACACCGCCCACCCCGGGGTGGCAGCCGGAGCCCACACCGCCCACCCCGGGGTGGCAGCCGGGATCACACCGCCCACCCAGGGGTGGCAGCCGGGATCACACCGCCCACCCCGGGGTGGCAGCCGGGATCACACCGCCCACCCCGGGGTGGCAGCCGGGATCACACCGCCCACCCCGGGGTGCCAGCCAGCACCCTCCCTGCCCACCCCGGGGCGGCAGCCAGAGCCCTCCCTGCCCACCCCGGGGTGGCAGCCAGCATCCTCCCCGCCCACCCCGGGGTGGCAGCTGGAGCCCTCCCCACCCACCCCGGGGCAGCAGCCGGAGCCCTCCCTGCCCACCCCGGGGTGGCAGCCAGCATCCTCCCCGCCCACCCCGGGGTGGCAGCCGGAGCCCTCCCCACCCACCCCGGGGCAGCAGCCGGAGCCCTCCCTGCCCACCCCGGGGCGGCAGCCAGCATCCTCCCCGCCCACCCCGGGGTGGCAGCCGGAGCCCTCCCCACCCACCCCGGGGCAGCAGCCGGAGCCCTCCCTGCCCACCCCGGGGTGGCAGCCAGCATCCTCCCTGCCCACCCCGCCCACCCCGGGGTGGCAGCCGGAGCCCTCCCCACCCACCCCCGGGGCAGCAGCCGGAGCCCTCCCTGCCCACCCCGGGGTGGCAGCCAGCATCCTCCCTGCCCACCCCGGGGCAGCAGCCGGAGCCCTCCCTGCCCACCCCGGGGTGGCAGCCAGCATCCTCCCCGCCCACCCCGGGGTGGCAGCCGGAGCCCTCCCCACCCACCCCGGGGCAGCAGCCGGAGCCCTCCCTGCCCACCCCGGGGTGGCAGCCAGCATCCTCCCCGCCCACCCCGGGGCAGCAGCCGGAGCCCTCCCTACCCACCCCGGGGTGGCAGCCAGCATCCTCCCCGCCCACCCCGGGGTGGCAGCTGGAGCCCTCCCCACCCACCCCGGGGCAGCAGCCGGAGCCCTCCCTGCCCACCCCGGGGTGGCAGCCAGCATCCTCCCCGCCCACCCTGGGGCAGCAGCCGGAGCCCTCCCTGCCCACCCCGGGGTGGCAGCCAGCATCCTCCCCGCCCACCCCGGGGTGGCAGCCGGAGCCCTCCCCACCCACCCCGGGGCAGCAGCCGGAGCCCTCCCTGCCCACCCCGGGGCGGCAGCCGGGATCACACAGCCCATCCCGGGGTGCCAGCCAGCACCCTCCCCGCCCACCCTGGGGTGGCAGCAGGAGCCCTCCCTGCCCACCCCAGGGTGGCAGCCGGAGCCTACACCGCCCACCCCGGGGTGGCAGCCGGGATCACACAGCGAATGAGTACTCGTTCACCTCCTGCTGGCAGCAGCGCTGTTTGAGCTCCAGGCCGGTGAAGCCGTGCGGCAAAGTCACAACCCAGAGCCGGGAGTCCGGGTGATGGCGACGCAGGAAGATCTCCATGGCGGCAAGTTAGAGGCCCTGCGCCTGCACAACAGCCACGCAGCGTCCAGGCACCTACGTCCTGACGTCTCTGAACGCGCGACCAGCGCGCTGACGCACATCCCCGCGCCGCCACGGGACCGGGCCGCTCCCCGCGTTCCAGTCGCGTGACGTGCGAGTGACGCCACTGGCGCGGGAAAATCCAGCTTCACCCACGACCCGTGCTTGCTGGTGCTGAGGAAGGAAATGGGGATCTGCAGCACCTTGGCAGCACTGTTGGCATTCTCTAAACTCTTCCCCATCCCCGTCCTCAATGGCCTGCCCCTTACTCTGAGATTGTGTCCCCTGATTTCCATGGGTACAAAAGCAAACCCAGAAAGCTGAGTATTTGCAGCATTCCCTCTTTTCACTTCAGCTTTCCATCCTCAGCAGCATTTGACCATAGTACTGACCATCATTTTATGCAAATGATGCTGCGGAGGGCCGAGGGGGCCTTGAAACATTTCACAAATTAATGAACAAACTCCTGGCTTGCTTCAGGGAAACCGCAGCAAGGGGGGAGACATAGAAAGTCGGAGCAGGAGTCGGTCATTCGGCCCTTCAAGCCTGTTCTGCCATTCAGCATGATCGAGGCTGATCCTCCATCTCAACGCCATACTCCCACTCTCTCCCCATACCCCTTGATGCCTTTCAAGTCCAGAACTGTATCTGTTGCCTTCTCAAAAATATTCAGAGACTTGGCCTCCACAGCTTTCTGTGGGTAGAGAATTCCACAGGTTCACCACCCTCTGAGTGAAGACATTTCTGCTCATCTCAGTCCTAAATGGCCTACCCTGTATCCTGAGATTGTGACCCCCTTGTTCGAGAACCCCCCCCACCACCCCCCCCCACCCCCACAGCCAGAGGAAGTTTCATTCCTGCATTCAGTCTGCCCATCCCTGCTAGAATTTTATGCATTTTAATGAGATCCCTTCTCATTCTTCTAAATTCCAGTATATACAGGCCTGGTCGGCCCAATTTCTCCACACACGACAATCCTGCCATCCCAGGAATCAGTCTGGTGAACCTTCGCTGCACTCCTATGGCAAGTATATCCTTTCCTAAGTAAGGAGACCAAAATTGCACATAATACTCCAGGTGTGGTCTCACCAAGGCCTTGTGCAGCTGCAGTAAGACATTCTTGCTCCTGTACCCAAGTCCTCTCACAATAAAAGCCAACATACCATTGGCTTTCCTAACTGCTTGCTGCACCTGCATGCTTGCTTTCAGTGGTTGGTGTACAAGGTCACCCAGGTCCCTTTGTACATCAACATTTCCAAATCTATCACCATTTAAATAATACTCTGCCATTCTGTTTTTCCTATCAAAGTGGATAACCTCACACTTGCCACATTGTACTGTATCTGCCATGTGTTTGTCCACTCACTCAACCTGTCTAAATCACCTTGAAGCCTCTTAACATCCTCCTCATCATTCACATTTCCACCATGTTTTGTGTCATCAGCAAACGAGGAAATATTACAAATCATTGATAAATATTGTGAATAGCTGGGACCCAAGCACTGATCCCCAGCGGTACCCTACTGGTCACTGCCTGCCACTCTGAAAAAATGCATTCATTCCTGCTGTTTCCTGTCTGCTAACCAATTCTCAATCCGTGCCAATTTATTACCCCCAATCCCATGAGCTTTAAGTTTAGGCACTAGCCTCTTATGTGGGACTTTATCAAAAGCTTTCTGAAAATCTAAATGTACTACATCTACTGGTTCTCCCTTATAAATTCTGCTAGTTACGTCCTCAAGAAAGTCCAGTTGATTTGCAAAGATGATCTCCCTGTTATAATTCCATGTTGACTTTCTCTAATCCCATTGACATTTTCTAAGTGTCCTTTTATCACATCCTTTATAAAAGACTCTAGCATTTTCCCTACAACAGATGTCAGGCTAACTAAATCGCTGTTTTCTCCCTCCATCCTTTTTAAAATAGTGGGGTTACATTTGCCACCCTCCAATCTGCTGGGACTGTTCCAGAGTCTACAGAATTTTGGAAGATGGCAACCAGTGCATCCACTATTTCTATGGCCACCTCCTTTAGTACCCTGGGATGTAATTTATTGGGCCCTGGGGATTTATCAGCTTTCAGTCCCATTAATTTCTCCAGCACTATTGTTTTAGTAATACTTATTCCCTTCAATTCCTCCTTCTCAGCAGACCCTTGGCTCCCTAATATTTCTGGGAAGTTATTTGTGTCTTCCTCCATGAAGACAGAACTAAAGTGGTTGTTTAATTATTCTTCCATTTCCTTGTTTTCTCTATTATAAATTCTCCCATTTTGGACTGTAAGGGGCCTACATTTGTCTTCACTAATTTTTTTTAACATACTTGTAGAAGCTTTAACAGCCCACTTTTATGCTCCTTTCAAGCTTCGTACTCTATTTTTCCCCTCTTAATCAATCTCTTGGTCCTCCTTTTCTGAATCCTAAACTGCTCCCAATCCTCAGGCTTGCTACTTTTTTTTATAGCAACTTTTTATGGCCCCTCTATGAATCTAATACTATCCTTAATTTCTTATGTTAGTCATTGTTGGGCGCTTTTCCTGTTGTGTTTTTGCACCAGAAAGGAATGTATAACTGTTGCAATGCCTGCATTTGTTCCTTAAATATTAGCCATTGTCTATCCACCGTCTTGCCTTTTAATGAAGTTCCCCAATGTATCTTAGCCAACTCACACCTCACACCTTTGTGGTTTCCTTTGTTAAGATTTAGGAGTCTAGTTTCAGATCAGACTACTTCAATTTCCATCCTAATGAAGAATTCTATCATGTTATGGTCACTGTTCCCTAAAGGACCATGCACGACAAGATTATTAATTAACCCCTTCCACTACCAAATCTAGAATAGTTTGTTCCTGAGTTGGTTCCTCAACAGACTGGTCTAAAAAAACCATCTTATACACACTGCAGGAATTCATCTGCCACAGTATTATTGCTAATTTGGTTTTCCCAGTCTATATGTAGATTAAAGTCACCCATGATTAGTGTAATACCTTGGTTACATGCATCTCTAATTTCCCGTTTAATGCCGTCCCCTACCTCATCACTACTATTTGAGGCCTATAGACAACTATCACTAATGTTTTCTGCCCCTTGTTGTTTCTCAGCTCCACCCAGACTGTTTCTACATCTAAATTTTCTGAGCCAGTATCGTCTTTTACTATTTCACTGCTTTCATCTTTAACTAACAACGCCATACTACCTCCTTTTCCTTTTTGCCTGAGCGTCCTATATAGTGAGCTCCCAGCCTTGGGCACCCTGCAGCCATGTCTCTGTAATCACAATCATATCGAACCCGGTTACATCTATTTGCACTGTTAATTCATCTACCTTACTGCGAATGCTCTGCGCATTCAGATACAGTACCTTTAGACTTACCTTTTAAACATTTTTACAACTTTTTCTGTACTGTGGCCCTATTTGCTGCTAGCCCTTGTTTCCTCTGCCTTCCACTTTTGCTTTCTGCTTTTCTGCCATTCATTCCTGTCTTTGTTTCCCACTCTTGTGTCTCCCCGCTCAGGTTCCCATCCCCCTGCCAATCTAGCATCTGTGGACAGAGAGAGACAAAGTTAATATTTCAGGCCTTTCATTGGAACTTTCAACCTGAAACATGAACTCAATTTCTCTCTCAGAACTTCCAGAATATTTCCAGCATTCTCTATTTTAATTTCTGATTTCCACCATCCTTAGTATTTGCCTTCTGTACTGAGTCCGGGTGGCTGTGAAGTGCCTGATTGAAGGGTGAGGTGCTGTTGCAGAAGCTTCTCCTGAGCTTCATTTACTAGTGATTAACTACCATCAATTACCAATGTAAGAAGTGGAATTAAATAAAATAAAGCCTAAGAAATGCTGGAAAAACTCAGCAGGCCTTACAGCACTAGTGGAAAGAAAGACAGAGTTAATCTCCCCGTTAACTCTGTCTTTCCCTCCACAGATGCTGTCAGACCTGCTGGGTTTTTCCTGAATGTTTTGTCCTTGTTTCAGATTTCCAGCATCCACAGTATTTTGCCTTTAAATAAAATAAAGATCTCCCGGTATTAAAACAAAAGAGCTGGGAAGTCGTGACCAATATCCCTGAGCCGCCATCACTAAAACAGATTATCTGATCATTAAAACATTGCTGTTTATAAAATTGGTTGTCATGTTTCCTGCATGACAACAGTAACCACACTTCAAAAGTCAGGAATACTTCATCAGCTGTAAAGCACATTGTCTTGACATACAATAAAGGTACAATAAAAATCCAAGTCTTTCTTTTCAGAAAGAATACTGGCAAATATCAAGGCTATGGAAAGCTGATGGAGAACTTATAGAGGTAAACCACTTATTGAAGGGGACCAAATCTAAATTCGGCATGCCATGTGGAATGGATTTCCTGGCTACAGAGTAGGGCTGGACAGTGAACACCGTGTTTCCTTGCCTGATGTCAACACACATGAGCTATTCAGTGGAAGTGGAGAGTGACGGAAGGCAAGAACTACAGCTTTTTCACCCTCTGCAGCCCAAATAGAGTCCCATTGTCAGCTCAGTTAAAATCAGCACAGACTGGAACAAAGCTGGAACGTTCCTGGTTTGTAAGACAATCCTACTGGATCACTGGGAACTATAGGACATTCTGTGTTATTTGAAGAACAGAAAGTTCTCCTAACAACTGGGCCACCATTCCTCTCTCAATCAACATGGCCAAACAGATATTACTTTGTTATTTGTCTCAGTGATGGGATCTTGCTTTGTGCAAAAGGTCTGCTCCATTCACCCACACAACAACAATCACTGAAATAAAAACACAAAATGCTGGGAAAAAACTCAGCAGGTCTGGCAGCATTTGTGGAGAGAGAAACAGGGTTAACGTTTTAAGTCCATTTGACTCTTCTTCAGAGCTAAAAGTGGACTCTAAAGTGTCCTTTTCCAGCATTTTCTGTTTTTATTTCAGATTTCCAGTATCTGCAGTATTTTGCTTCTATAACAACAATTACTGTTTTGCAAACTAATTCTTTCTTTGTGAAAAGCTTTTGATGTTTTTGAAACACGCTCCTACTTTAATATGACGGGAAAAGCTCATAATGGGCCGTCTTGTTTGGCCTCTTGAGATGCCGAGTGGAGAAATGAGGTGCCTCCAGCAACAGATCTCAGTGGACAGGTCGATGTTATGTCTTCAAAGATCTTGTGGCTCATGGCCACAAATGCACTTCAGGTTATCCCTCATCTTCCACTCGTGGAGCGGGGGACCACATGGTCCATGCCCAATGCTGATTCCGATGAGTGCTGTCCATTTCCTTTGAATGAGTTTGAAGGCAGGATTCTCTGTTGTTAGGTCAGTGAGGAGGTATTGGTTCTTTAAGCACCATGCATCCTCCATACCACCCATCAGGATAGCGGGTCGATTCCAGCTACATGAATATTAGCTGCTGTTTACCAGAATGGCCTGCGTGATTTTAAGTACTTCCTCAATGAGCTTTTCAAGCCTTCAAGAATGGGTAGGTCCTTATTGCTCGTGACATTTTTCATTTCCCCAAGGATGATGGCAGTGCACTGAATTATGGGTGTGAAAATGTGGGACAGTAACGGGGGTCACACAGTTAGAGTGGACTTAAGCATCCCTGGCACTGTCCTCATGAAGTAACTTAACTATGACCTATGATCTTTGTTTGGCACCTGCAGGACCATAAGGAAAAGCAGCATTCTACCGCAGAGTAGACTAGGACCACTGTTGCGATGCAAAGTGCTTTAGCTGTACTTTCCCCATGACATTCCAGCAAATTTCTAGACCAAGTTCACCCTGGTGTTTACTCTTTGGCTGGTGGTGATGAGGTGAGGCCAAAAGGTGTGTGTCCAATCCAGGATGACACCCAGCTACTTTGGATGGAGGTTGTGGGTAAGTCGTCTTCCAGGGGTAACAGTCAGTTCTTTCCTGGGTCCAGGTCTCTGATGAGCGTCTTACTTGCTTCCACTAGCATTGATGCTTCACAGAATCACAGTGCACAAGAGGCCCTTCGGCCCATCGAATCTGCACCAACACATGAGAAACACCTGACGTACCTACCTAGTCCCATTTACCGGCACTTGGCCCATAGCCTTGAATGTTATGACGTGCCAAGCGCTCATCTAGGTACTTTTTAAAGGATGTGAGGCAACCCGCCTCTGCCACCCTCCCAGGCAGTGCATTCCAGACCGTCACCACCCTCTGGGTAAAAATGTTTTTCCTCACATACCCCCTAAACCTCCTGCCCCTCACCTTGAACTTATGTCCCCTTGTGACTGACCCTTCAACTAAGGGAAATAGCTGCTCCCTATTCACCCTGTCCATGCCCCCCATAATTTTGTACACCTCGATCAGGTCGCCCCTCAGTCTTCTCTGCTCCAACGAAAACTGCCCAAGTCTATCCAACTTCTCTTTATAACTTCAATGTTTCATCCCAGGCAAAGTCCTAGTGAATCTCCTCTGCAGCCCCTCCAGTGCAATCACATCCTTCCTATAATGTGGCAACTAGAACTGCACACTCCAGCTGTGGCCTCACCAAGGTTCTATACAACTCCAACATGACCTCCCTACTTTTGTAATCTGTGCCTTGATTGATAAAGGCAAGTGTCTCATATGCCTTTTTCACCACCCCCACTAACATGTCCCTCCGCCTTCAGAGATCTATGGACACACACGCCGAGGTCCCTTTGTTCCTCGGAACCTCCTAGTGTCATGCTGTTCATTGAATACTTGCTTGTCAAATTCCAAAGTGTATCACCTCACACTTTTCAGGGTTAAATTCCATCTGCCACTTATCTGCCCATTTGACCATCCCATCTATATCTTCCTGTAGCTCAAGACACTCAACTTCACTGTTAACCACCCAGCCAATCTTTGTGTCATCCACAAACTTACTAATCCTACCCCCCCACATAGTCATCTATGTCGTTTATATAAATGACGAATAATAGGGAACCCAGCACAGATTTCTGTGGTATCCCACTGGACACTGGCTTCCAGTCACTAAAGCATCCTTCTGTCATCACACTCTATCTCCTACAACTAAGCCAATTTTGAATCCACCTTTTCAAATTACCCTGTATCCCATGTGCATTTGCCTTCTTTATAAGTCTCCCATGTGGGACCTTGTCAAAGGCTTTGCTGAAATCCATATAAACTACATCAACTGCGCTACCCTCATCTACACACCTGGTCACCTCCTCAAAAAATGCAATCAAATTTGTTGGGCCTGACCTCCCTCTGACAAAGCCATGCTGACTATTCCTGATCAAATCTTGTCCCTGCAAGTGGAGATTGATTCTCTCCTTCAGAATTTTCTCCAACAGTTTCCCTACCACTGACATGAGATGCTTGTGTTAGCAATGCCTTGTAATCAGCTGGGATTTAGTGCAGGCCATATCAGCCATTATAGATGTTGAACAAGCCATTGTGAGCACTGATCCCTCTGGCAGGCCATTTTGAGCTGTCATTTGAGAAGGCATTATGTATATAAAAAATCTTTCTAACCACCACCTAATAATTAACTTGTTCTTTTCTCCCAGCGCATGGAGTTCAAAATCTTTGACTTTTTTTTTAAGTCCCTCCATGGATCATCCCACCTTACCCATTCCAATCTTGCCAACCTGTGCCCTCTTGTGATCTCTTGTGCGTCAAACCTCTCTCACTCCATCATTTCATTATTGTGGTCCTACTCTCCTGGACTCTTAGCCCCTTGTTACCTCTCTCCCTACCTTTAAAAACAAAGCCTCTGCTGCCATGCATTTGCACAGCTCTCTTAACTCTTCTGCCATTACTCACAGCCTGTATCTCAAGTCTCACACTGAGACATTGGCAAAAAGAAGCCGAAGTGACAGCAAGGTGTTATGTTCTGCATGAAAGGGTGATGGAAGCAGATTCATTAGTACCTTTCAAAAGGGAATTAGATAAATACTTGAAATGGAAAAAAAATGCTGTTCTGTGGGGAAAGGACAGGGGTGTGGAATTACTTACAGAACTCTATCAAAAAAGTGCACACACAATGGGCTGACTGGCCTACATCTATGCTGTAATATTCTAGGATTCTATGAAGTCATAGTATAAATGAAAGCACTTGTATGTACATCCATGAATTTTTCATTACGTTTTTCCAACTCATTTAAACTTATTATTTGCTTTTGTTTCTGTTTATGTAAACAGTTCCCAGAGATCCATTGGTTACGATTGTCCAATCGGGAGCCGGGAGATGAGAAACAATTTTGTGACTTTGTTACTTCTTTGCTTCATGGTTAAGTCCACCCACCGTGGTGAAATATTACACTTAGCAGATCTTTGATGAGTTTTCCCCTAGAGATGGGACCTGGCTGAAAATGAATAACTGATGTGCTAATGCACTTGTATAAATTTCCTACTTTAGCTAAGTTGTTATCCCATTTATCTTAAAGACATCTGTTTCCAATATTGCACAATCCAATCCCAAGCCCAAAGCTGTTTAAGATTACTCAATTTTCCTGCAGGTATTTTTTATATATTTTCATGGGATGTGGGCTTTGCTGGCAAAGTCAGTATTTCTTGCCCATCCCTAATTGCCCTTGAGAAGGTGGTGGTGAGCTGCCTTCTTGAACTGCTGCAGTCCATGTGGTGTGGGTACACCCATAGAGCTGTTAGGAAAGGAACTCCAGGTTTTGATCCAGCGACAGTGAAGGAACGGCGATATATTTCCAAGTCAGGATGGTGAGTGACTTGGAGGGGAACTTCCAGGTGGTGGTGTTCCCATCTATCTGCTGCCCTTGTCCTTCTAGGTGGTAGAGGTAATGGGTTTGGAAGGTGCTGCCTAAGGAGCGTTGGCAAGCTGCTGCAGTGCATCATGTAGGTAGCACACAATGCTGCCATTGTAGGCCGGTGAAGGAGGGTGTGGATGTCTAAGGTTATGGAGGGGTACCAATCAGGTGGGCTGCTTTGTCCTGGATGGTGTCAAGCTTCTTGAGCATTGTTGGAGTTGTGCTGGTCCAGGCAGCTGACTCTCCTGACTTGTGCCTTGTAGATGGTGGACAGGCATTAGGGAGTCAGGAGGTGAGTTACTCATCGCAGAATTCCCAGCCTCTGACATGCTCTTGTAGCCATGGTATTTATATGGCTGGTCCAGTTAAATTTCAGGTCAAGGATGTTGACGGTGGGCTATCCAGTGATGGTAATGTCATTGAGTGTCAAGGGGAGATGGTTAGATTCTCTCTTGTTGGAGATGGTCATTGCCTGACACTTTTGTGGCACAAATATTACTTGCCACTTGTGAAGCCAAGCCTGGATATTGTCCAGGTCTTGCTGCATTTGGACACGGACTGCTTCACTGTCTGAGGAGTTGCGAATGGTGCTGAGCATTGTGCAATCATCAGAGAACATCCCCACTTCTGACCTTATGATAGAATGAAGGTCATTGTTGAAGCAGCTGAAGATGGTTGGTCCGAGGACCACAACTATTCTGAGGAACACCTGCATTTCATGGTTTGGTAAATGCACCACATAGGATACACTTAATGACATTTCTGAGATGTGATAAAGCATTACATAAACATTAGTTACAACAGCTTGTCTTTATATAGTGCCTTTAATTCAATAAAATGTCCCAAAATGCTTCACAGGAGCATTATAAAACAAGCAATGACACTGAGCCACATAAGGAGATATTCGGTCAAATGACCAAAAACTTGGTCAAAGAGGTAGGTTTTAGGAAGCATCCTAAAGGAGGAAAGTGAGGTAGAGAGGTAGGGAGGTAGGGAGAGGGAATTCCAGAGAGGGCACAGCCAACAATGGTGGAGCAATTAAAATGAAGGATGCTCTAGAAGCCAGAATTGGAGGAATGCAGAGATATGGGAGGGCTGTGGAGCTGGAGGAAGTTACATAAATAGGGAAGGGTGAGATGATGGAGGGATTTGAAAGAAGGATGAGAACTTTAAAATCAAGATATTACTTAACTGAGACCCAGGGTAGGCCAGCAAGAACAGGGCTGTTGTGTGAATGGGATTTGGGGCAAGTTATTAAAATTCTTTCGTGGAATGTGAGTGTCACTGGCAAGACCAGCATTTGTTGCCCATCTGTAATTGCCCTTGAATGGTAGCACACAAGTAGCAGAGTTTTGGATGACCTCAAGTTTACAGAGGGCAAAATGTTTGTGGCAGATCAGGAGTGCATTGGAATAGTTAAATCTAGAGTTAACAAAGACATGAATGAGGGTTCCAGCAACAGATGAACTGAGACAGGTTTGGGGATGGACAATGTTACGGAGGTGGAAATAGGTGCTCTTAACGATGGCACAGATATGTGTTTGGAAGCTCATCTTGGGGTCAAATACAACAGCAAGATTGCAAACACTCTGGTTCAGTCTCAAACAATTTCCAGGTTGAGGGATGTAGTTGGTAGCTTGGGAATGGAATTTGTGGTGGGAACCAAACACAACGGCTTTGGTCTTCCCAATATTAATTGGAGGAAATATCTGCTCATCCGGTACTGAATGTCAGATACGCTGTCTGATAATTTAGCAACTGTGGAGGAGTCAAGAGAGCTAGTGGTGAGATAGAGCTGGTGTCGTCAGCACAGATGTGAAAACTAATGCTATGCTTTTGGATGATGTCGCTGAGGGACAGCGTGTTGATGAGAAAAGGGAGGGGACAAAGGATAGATCCTTAGGGTACAACAGAGCTAATGTTGCAGGAACAGAAAGAGAACCCATTGCAAGTGATACTCTGTTAATGATTAGATAGATAAGAATGGATCCAGGTGAAAGCAGTGCCACCTATTTGGGTGATAGTGGAGAGATGTTGGAAAAGGATGGTATTGGGGAGGCAGTAGCATAGTGGTAACGTTACTGCACTAGCAATTCAGAGGCTCAGGCCACTAACCTGGAGACACAGATTCAAATCCAAATCCCACTATGGCAGCTGGTGAAATTTAAATTCAATTAATAAATCTGAGATTAAAGGCTAGTCTCAGTTATGGTGACCAAGAAACTATAGCTGATTGTTGTAAAAACCCATCTGGTTCACTAATGTCCTTTAGGGAAGGAAATCTATTGTCCTTACCTGGTCTGGCCTATAGATGATTCCAGACCCACAGCAATGTCGTTGGCTCTCAATTGCCCACTGAAAATGGTGTAGCAAGTTACTCAGTTCAAGGGCAATTAAGGATGGGCAATGCCCACATCCTGTGAAAGAACAAATAAAAGCACATCAAAGGCTGCAGGTGGGTTGAAAAGAATGAAGAGGAAGAGTTTACCATTGTCACAGTCATATGGGATAACATTTGTGATTTCGATAAGGGAAAGAAAACACAAAAATTCATAGAAGCTACACCACAGAGACCGGTTAATTGACCCAATCAACTTGTGCCATTGTTTATCTTCCATGTCAGCAAATAGTCCTAATCACATTTACCTGCAGGCTTCCCCTATTCCTTTAACCTGCAACTCTTCAAATCTGGAATGCTGTTGGGTCAACTGATGCTTTCAAGAATTAAACTAATAGAATTTTATGGGGTAATGCTATCAATGGATATGGGTCAAAGATTGGGTAGTCGGAGTTGAGGTACAGATCAGCCATGACCTAATTGAATGGAAGCACAGGTCTCTTGAATGGCCTACTCCAGTTCTTGTGGAACCCTGTTTCTTTCAGCCCCTTACCCAATCTAATCTTGGATGTTGACACAGTTTCTCACAGAATCACAAAATTGTTACACCACAGAAGGAGGCCATTCAGTTCTTAGTGTCTGCATCCGCTCTCCTTAGGAGTAATTTACCTAGTGCCACTCCCCGCCTTCTCCCTGTAGCCCTGCACATTCTTCCTTTTCAGATAACAATCCAATTTCCCTTTGAATGCCTTGATTGAACCTGCTTCCACCACAATCTCTGGCAGTGCATCCCAGATGCTAACCACTTGCTTTATGAGTAAGCTTTTCCTCATGTCGCCATTGCTTCTTTTACCAATTAAGTTAAATGTGTGCCCTAGGGTTGCCTACCCTCCAGGATTGGCCTGGGGTCTCCAGGAATTGAAGATCAATCTCCAGGACACAGCTGTGTGTAATTCTGAAGA
Organism: Carcharodon carcharias; assembly: GCF_017639515.1. Taxonomy (NCBI): domain Eukaryota; kingdom Metazoa; phylum Chordata; class Chondrichthyes; order Lamniformes; family Lamnidae; genus Carcharodon; species Carcharodon carcharias. The sequence continues at coordinate 26,415,097 of NC_054471.1, forward strand.
AATATCAAAGGGGCATTAAAAATGTTTTTACTTAATTTTCTTTGAACATTACTTTTTATGAAATATAAAAATATTGAAAATGGGAAAAAGGCTGTTTAGCCTATCACCCAGTTGAGTAGAGTCTTTTTGCTCTCCAATTGGTGTAGCAAGGTAGTATGTCACAAGGATGGATGTGTTGGCCGACTAATGGCCGGAGTATGGGGCAAGTCGTGATGAAACCTCCAGGAATACACTTAATCACAGCTGGCAACCCAACTGCGCCTTCCTTTTTCTCAATCCTTCCACCAAAGGGAACAGTTCTTCCCTATCGACTCTCTCCAGACCTTTCATGATTTTGAATACCTCTCAACCTTCTCTTCTCCAAGGGAAACAGCCCCAACTTCTGCCTCAGCCTCCTGCTTGTCTCAGACTACAAGCGGTGCAGGTGGGTGCTGGGAGGAGTATAAGATCGGCTGCATTCTCTTGTGGCACACAGAGGTTATTAAAGTGATCTTTCTTTCTTAATCCAGGAAGAGCGGCTGCTTGGATCCACTAGAGTGGGTGCAATTAAAACATAGGCCAGGTTGAGTGGAGGAGAAGAGAAAAACTGGTGGTGGGAGTGAAATCGAGTTGCTTTAAGGTGTCACCATGTGTTGACAAGATAAATATTAATTTGTGCATTTATTTTTTGTCTTCATTTGCCATACAATGGAGGAGGGGGTGTGGATCCATCAATTGACACTGGCTGTTTGGTGCGGGGACAGACAGTAAAAGGTTTAAATTCCTCTCCAATTTCTATCACTTCGTCCTTCTACAGTCAGCATTGTGAGCTGTGCATTGCTTCCATTGCAGTGGGGGGGGGGGGGGGTGTATTTCTGAGAGACAGGCCTGGGCGCGGGCGCTCATGGGAAGGCCTCAGTCAGCCATATTCTTCAATTGTGTTTTGCGGCGAAAGGGGGAATATAAAATTATATAGAGGGGGGAAAAAAAACATTTGGCAAAAGAGGCTCGCGCTGGGCAAAAGAAACCAGGCAGAGAGGAAGGGAAAAATAAAGAGCAGGTAAGTGGCAGCACGTTGCATGAAGTGGCAACTTGTGAAAAATGTTGTACAAAGTATTCCCCTCTCTTTCCCCATTTTGCATTGACTTTGTATCCAGCTCTTTGTGAAGGCTGGAGCTGCTGTAACAAACTTTAAGGTATCCATTTTGTGGCAGCAACATTGTAGCAAATTCGCGCGAGCGCCCGGGTCAACGTTCCATTTCTGTCCCGCTCGCTTTTTGCTAGTTTTGTCTCCCTCTCTCTCTCTGTGCGTCCCTGTCTCTTGAATTTGGTTTTATCTATCCATTTTTTTGTGTGTTTTGCTGAACGGGCTTAATCTCGTCGAATAAGCCATATTAGATTTGGGATTTTTATTTCCGGAAAAAAAAACGCTTTGTTTTTACCTCGTGTTTGATAACAAATTCATTTTTCTTTTGCAAAAGTTTTGCCCTTCTTACCCCTCCCCCCCAGAACGAAGCAAAACGGGACATGCTTTATTTGTTTATTTATTTATAAATGTTGTTTCAGTCCCTTCGCCCCCCAGCTGTTGCAGTGCTTCACCATCTTTGTTCTGGCTGATCTTTCCTCCTGTATCGCCCATTTTAAAAGTAGGTTTGATTTTGAATCTCCAGCTCCCTCACTCCAGCCAGGTGGGATGATGATGATGATGGGGTTGGGTTGGGGGGGGGCGGGGGAGATTTTTTATTTTGTAAAGTGAGGAAAGGTTCAATTTGGAATTGTTTCACATTTTATATATAAAAAAAAAGAAACTTGACAGGAAATCCCCGAGGTCGCCAATGAGATTCTGAGCTGCCTGAAGACTGGGCGCTGGAGCAAGGTCTTTGCTTCCTGCTTTCAGGAGCTCCACTCCATGTGCACCAGGGTGAAAAGTTTCCCTTCTCCTTTTTGTTTTTTTTTTGTGTGGGTGGCTTTGGTCCTGTTCTTCAAAAGTCATGTTTGCACACCTAATGGAGAAGATGGGAAAGATCGATTTGACACCACATCGACAGCTGAGCCTGGTTTCCTATCATTATTAGTCACCAGCACAAGTGGCTCCTATTTACAAACAGTAGGAAGTGAAAACCCTCCTGAACGAGAAAAAAAATTGCTTTTGCCGAAGTTTCAAAAACCAAATAGGGGTTTTTAACGATTGACAACGCTTTATAGCTGCTTATGTCCCAAGTTTTTGGAATTTTCACCCCAGATTTCTTCACCACTCCTTCCTGTGATGCTCCTTAAAACTGATGAGGATTTTTAGTCACCTTGAGCCTATCTCCTCCTGTGGCTGGATGCAGGTTTTTGTCTGACCAGGTTCCTCTTAAGCGTCTTGGGATGTTTTATTATATTAAAGGGGCTGTAAAAATGTAAGTTGTTGCCTGTTCCCCCCCCCCCCCCCCCCCCCACTGTGGAGAATGCAGACTCGTTTATTAAAAGCAAAATATTGTGGATTCTGGAAATCTGAAATAAAAACAGAAAATGCTGGAAAACTCAGCAGCTCTGGCAGCATCTGAGGAGAGAGAAACAAGTGTTCTGATGAAGAGTTATATTGGACTCAAAACATTAACTCTGTTTCCCTCTGTACAGATGCTGCCAGATCTGAGTTTTTCCAGCATTTTCTGTTTAATGCAGTGTGTTTGTTTTCCCCGTTGCCTCACTTTTCACGCTATACTATAAACTTCTTTTGTTTCTTTTAACTGTTCTATGCAGAATGGTTGTGTGGGTTTGGGGGGGATTTTACATGTTAAGATGTTAGTCAGGCTCTGCTATCAGTCAATTTGGGCTGCTTCAGCATTTGAAGTGATGTGAATTGAGCTGAATGCTGCACAGGAAACAGCCTGATCTCTGAACTAATGACCAGAGGCAGATCATTGAAATGATGAAAGATAGGCTGACAACACTGTCCTGAGCAACATGCTGGGGCTTATCGTTCATCTTCCTTTTGTCAGCATTCAACTCCAGTCACAGGAGGAGTTCCTCTTTGATATGCATCGACCAACTTGATGCCATCCTTGGGTCTAAATGTTGGCTTGATCAGGAGGGTAGCTAATCTCTTGCCTCTCCTCTGGCATTCCGTTCTTGTGTCTGGATTTGATGGGGCCTGGAGACGAGTGGTTTTGGCAGAACCCAAACTGAGCATTGATGAATAGTTTGGTAAACATCACTTGATGGCATTACAAGTATTATTATCATCACTGATTGGGTAGTAGTTATTCATATGCTAGCATGGATGCTGGTGGTAGGCTATTTGACTGTAGAGGGCATCATGCTCAGTAGGGGGGGCCTAGTTTTATTTGGCTGCCGCCTAAAGTCCACACAACCAGCAGGAGGCACTGGACAGCTGTCATTCTAGCAGCACTCTGCACTTGTACAGGATCTCTCCTGGGATCTCCCTTGCCTGGTTTGGTTTATGTTGTATCACTTGATGCATTTTCCTATTGAGCCATGAAGGGAGAAGCCTGTATGACTTCTTCAGAACTAAAGGGAAGTATATTTCACCACTTTTACTTCTCTTCAGTTCTGAAGAAGCGTCATACAGGCTCAAAAAGTTAACTCTGTCTTTCCACAGATGTTGTCAGACCTGCTGAGTTTTTCCAGCACTTTTTGTTTTTGTTATTGAGGATTATCAGATCAGCCATGATCTCATTGAATGGTGGAAGAGACTCGATGGGCTGAATGGCCTACTTCTGTTCCTACGTCTTATGGGATGTGGGTGCCCCTGACAAGATCAGCACTTGTTGCCAATCGCCATCAAAATAATTTTTCTGATTCTACATTTCCTAGCCCCACAATGCTTGTCACAGTTAGCACTTAAATTTCACTCTATTTCCGACAGGTCCACTCCTGTACTCAGCCGCAGCTTGACCTTTTGAGCTGTGGTGGAACTGAGATCAAGAACAGGTATATGGATTGGGGATTGTGAGTGCTTTACCTCAGCACTTGGGGCAGGTTGTTCACTCAGTCCTATTCCTCACATCTCTCTCCGTTGCTCCCAACGTAGGAAACCTACTCCAAGTGCGTATCCAACCCACACCCTCTTTGCTTTCCCCTCCCCTTGCAAGCAAAAGCCTTTCCTTCCTCGTCAGTGACCATCTCCAGTAAAGTGTTCTGATGGTGTAAGGGTCAGTTTAGATTCTTCATTATGCTTAAGGCATCACCCTGCTCCCGTGCAGTATTGAGAGTTTGCTGAACTGTCCCTTGCCTGGTTTGGTTTATGTTGTACCACTAGATTCGTTTACCCATCGAGATGTTAAACCAAAACTTCTCTACCTGTGAACGCAAGATCCACTATTACAGTGAAGCAGTGACCTATAGGAGCAGGTAGCCAGTTTAATGGATTGGATAGATGGGTATGAAATGAAATTTAATACAGAGATTTATTTTTTTCTTTATTTTTTCATGGAAGATATGCTGGCATTGGAGGCAGTTCAGAGAAGGGTCACTAGGTTGATCCCGGGCATGGAGGGATTTTCTTATGAGGAGAAATTTGAGGTGGATGGGCCGGTACTCATTGGAGTTTAGAAGAATGAGAGGCAACCTCATTGAAATATATAAGATTCTTGGGGTGCTTGACAGGGTAGATGCTGGGAGGTTGTTTCCCCTTCTGGGAGAGTCTAGGACCAGAGGGGCGTAATCTCAGTAAGAGGTCACCCATTTAAGACAGAGATGAGGAGGAATTTCTTCTGAGGGTAGCCAATCTGTGGAATTCTTTACCGCAGAGGGCTGTAGAAACTGGGTCGTTCAGTATATTCAAGGCTGAGATAGACAGATTTTTAATCAGTAAGGGAATCGAAGTTTATGGGGAAAGGGCAGGAAAGTGGAGTTGAGGATTATCAGGTAAAGGCAAAATACTATAGATGCAGGAAATCTGAAACAAAAACAGTGCTGGAAAAACTCAGCAGTCTGACAGCATCTGTGGAGAGAAAGACCGAGTTAATGTTTCAAGTCTGTATGACTTCTTCAGAACTAAAGGGAAGTATATTTCACCACTTTTACTTCTCTTTAGTTCTGAAGAAGAGTCATACGGGCTCAAAAAGTTAACTCTGTCTTTCTTTCCACAGATGCTGTCAGACCTGTTGAGTTTTTCCAGCAATTCTGTTATTGTTGTTGAGGATTATCAGATCAGCCATAATCTCATTGAATGGTGGAGCAGACTCGATGGGCCGAGTGGCCCATTTCTGCTCCTACGTCTTATGGGATGTGGGTGTCCCTGATAAGACCAGCATTTGTTGCCAATCCCCGATCGCCCTTGAGCTGAATAGCTTGCTAGGCTATTTCCAGAAGGTAGTTAAGAGTCAACGACATTGCTGTGGGTCTGGTGGTCTGGTGTCACATATAGGCCAGATAAGGATGGCAGATTTCCTTCCCTAAAGGCATTAGTGATTGTCATAAAAACCCATCTGGTTCAATGGTAGTTTTATGGTCTCTATTGCTGAGATTTGCTTTATATTCCAGACTTTATTAATTGAATTCAAATTCCACCAGCTGCCATGGTGGGGTTTGAACCACTGTCCCCCGAGTGTTATTCTAGGGCTCTGGATTAACCCATCTCTTCATCTGAGACACTTTGGAACAGAGATTAATGAGAGATTGTAAACATGTGGCAAATTGGAAGGCACAGATAACTTTGGACCAACGGAGTTTGATATGTTGGTTTCTGGTTTGGCAATGTTTTAAAAAAAATTTTATCATATTTTTCAAATCCTTCTATGGTCTTGGCCCTCTCTCTCTATCTGTAATCTTCAGCTCCAGAACCTTCCAAGATCTCTTACTCATCCCCCATTTACATCGTTCTGTTGGCAGCCGTACCTATACGTGCCTAGGCCTGAAAATCTCGAATACCCTCCTGAAACCTCTGTACCTCAACCTCCTCCTTTTAAGATGGCCTTTAAAGCCTAGCTCTGCTCCCACTGCCCTAGTATCTCCTTGTGTGCCTCTGTACCCAATTTTGTTTGGTAGTGCTCCTGTGAAACGTCTTGGGATGTTTTACTATGTTAAAGGCACGATATAAATGCAGGTGGTTGTTGCTGCTGGAAGTTTTCACCTAAATTACAGCCTCCAGGTCACAGTGGAATGCAATTATTTTATGTGAATACTCTTGCCTGATGTGTGTGGATCTGTGTTTTTGTTTTTGCTCATTGGTGCTTGAGTTTCAGTCATGATCATTGTTTACATTCAATGTTGCAGTTGTATTCTGTGCCTCTTGGCAGCCTGCCCTGAATTCAGCTGCACATGCTTCTGACGCTGCTGCTGCTGCTGATGGTTCGGTTGCCTGGCAGGAATGGGAAAGCATTGGTGTTGACAGTGTGACCCCATTCTGCCCATCCTGTGTGTGCTAGCTCTTCAGTAGAGCCATCATTAGCTAAACTCGGCTCCTCTGTTATTTCCCCATAAGCCCTGTAAATTTTTTCCCCCTTCTAAATGTTTATCCTACAGTTCATATTGTCTGTAATATGTTGAGCTGAATAAGCCCCAGATGGATGTAAGGAGCTTTACTGAAGGACAATTTTGTCGCCAGGGTTTAATCTGGTGTCATCACCAAGATGAATTACAGGGCAGCAATGTTCTTGAAGGGAATTCTGATGACTGATCATATAATTGTGAGGTCAAGGCTCATTTAGCTTATGCACTGTCATCTGAATTCCAAGAAGGGTTTAATACCTTTTTAGTTTCTTTAGTGAGATCTTGCTGTTCATGTGAATTTTCCCAGAATGAAGCTCCAATACTTGCTGTAGAAGTTTTCCTTCCCAATGTGGCAGCAATGTTGAGCGACAGAAATCAAGTTTAAAGATGTCTCTTTGGTGACTTTGCTCAGTGAGTTTTTGCAGGGAGTTCCTGCACCATGGCTTCAAGTCCTGCTCTCTGCTACCCTGAGTTAGAGGAAAGACGTCATTGACCAGGGCTCCTGCCCACGAGCACTGTCCAGTGACTCTGGAGGTTTAGGGGGGATGTGAGGAAAATCTTTTTTTAACCAGAGGGTGGTGACGGTCTGGAATGCGCTGCCTGGGAGGGTGGTGGAGGTGGGTTGCCTCACATCCTTTAAAAAGTACCTGGATGAGCACTTGGCACATCATAACATTCAAGGCTGTGGGCCAAGTGCTGGTATATGGGATTAGGTAGGTAGGTCAGGTGTTTCTGACGTGTCGGTGCAGACTCAATGGGCCGAAGGGCCTCTTCTGCACTGTGTGATTCTGCGATTGTATCATACACCAGCATGATTCACTATCTCAAGCACTAATTTAAAATAAAAAAAAAAAATCCAGATACACTGAAGGATGATGACAGCTTTGAAAATTAAATTCCCATTGCATTTGAGATGGTCTTGGTGCCACCCTTGCAGTAGGCAAAGTTGGTTGCAGAGATATCCTGAAATGATTTTTTTTTTCTCCTGTTTGTATTTCAGGCCCTAGGACAATTCGGAAGGAAGGAAGATGGCTCGTACCAAGCAAACTGCCCGTAAATCCACCGGTGGCAAAGCACCAAGGAAGCAGCTGGCAACTAAAGCTGCCCGTAAGAGCGCACCGTCCACCGGCGGTGTGAAGAAGCCTCATCGTTACCGGTTGGTGGCTGATCTGTTAATTGGGGACTTGAAGCTTAGACCTGGGCTTGAGCAGATTGCTACTCAATTACCAGTTGGTTCATGCTGATTTCTCCACTCCACCCCATTTCCCTGCGCTCTGGTTGAGGTACAGCATCGGAGAGGCACATGACAGAGGGAGGGGGCAAATCAAACAGCATGACAGCCAATCCCAAACCTACCAATGGCTAGAAAGCGGTCAATTGATTGGCAGGGCTCACTGAATGCAGCTCGGAACTGGCCAGTGACCTGTCTGAGCTCGGGGCCACTGAAGTCAATCCTCAGTGTAATCCTGACTAACTCACTAATTCTCGGAGCTGTTGGGAGCAGGGACAAAATTTCTGTTTGGGCATTTTCCTAACTAGGCTATAGTCTCTGGGAATGAACTGCCCTGAAAGGGACAGGTTATGTCTTAGGCCCAACCATCTTCAACTCCTTCATCAATGACCTTCCATCCATCATAAGGTCAGTGGTAGGGATGTTTGCCGCACAGCTCCTCAGGTACTGAACCAGTCCTTGTCCATATGCAGCAAGACCTGGACGTTATCCAGGCTTGGGCTGACAAGTAACATTTATGTCACACTGGTACGAGGCAATGACCATCTCCAACAAGAGAAAACCTAACCATCTCCCCTTGACATTTAATGGCAATACCATCACTGAATCCCCCACTGTCAGCTTCCTGGGGGGGTTGCCATTGTCCAGAAACTGAACTGAACTAGCCACATAAATACTGTGGAAACAAGAGCAGGTCAGAGGCTGGGAGTTCTGCGGTGACTAACTCGCTGTCTGACTCCCCAAAACCTGCCCACCATCCACAAGGCACAAATCAGGAGCGTGATGGAGTAATTTCCATTTGCCTGGATGTGTGCAGCTCCAACAACACTCAAGGTTGACACCATCCAGGACAAAGCAGCCCGCTTGATTGGCACCACATCCACAAACGTTCACTCCCTCCACTGCTGATGCACAGTGACAGCAGTGTGTACCATCTACAAGGTGCACTGCAGTGACTCAGCAAGGTTCCTTCGGCAGCACCTTTCAAGCCTGTGACCTCCACCACCCAGAGGGACAAAGGCAGCAAATGCATGGGAACAACACCATGTGCAAGTTCTGCTCCAAGTCTGTCACCATCCTAACTTGGAAATATATCGCTGTTCCTTTACTGTTGCTGGGTCAAAATCCTGGAACTTGGTCGCTAACGGCACTGTGGATGTTCTTATGCCATATGGAATGCATTCGTTCAAGAAGGCAGCTCACCACCATGATCTCAAAGGTGGTTAGGGATGGGCAATATATGCTGGCCCAGCCAAGCGACCATGAATAAATAATTTTTTTAAAAAAAGTATTTAGGGATGACAAGTTTAAAGGAAAGGCTTTATGATCAGAAATGTTTCTCCATGTTTAAGACAAGCTGGAGATATTTGAGTTGGTGAGGAGAGAGGGTTATGCGTTTAAAGTGTAAATATTATGGTTGTATTTTGTGAGCTTGTTTTCTCTCTTCATTGTGGGTTCTGTGCCAATGAACAGGATCAAAGGACCATAGAAGCAGACCTTTGAAAGTGCTATCCAATTAATTACAATCCCTTCTCTTTCTTTTTCCAATAGTCCTACATGTTATTCCCCTTTAATTATTTATCCAATTCCCTATTGAAAGTTTAACTGAATCTGCTCCCAACATCAGACAGTGTATTTCATGTCACAACATGCTGTGTAAAAGACTGCCGTGTCTGATGAATGAAGCTCAAACTTTGGACATTGGTCACTTGTTAGGTATTTTCCCATGTGTGAACAAGGTGTCCCAGCCAATCCTTTATTCAACCTCGCAATCTCATTTTTTCAAAAGTAAATCAAAAATTGTGGGGTTTATGTTTGTGTTTAAATCATTAAAAATGTGCTTGAGCCATTCTGAATTACGATTGTGACTTCTGCATCTGGAACCTGCTGATTTAACCTGCGTAACTTTTTCTCTCCCAGCCCAGGTACCGTGGCCCTCCGTGAAATCAGACGCTACCAGAAATCCACTGAGCTTCTGATCCGCAAGCTTCCCTTCCAGCGCCTCGTCCGTGAAATTGCTCAGGACTTCAAGACAGACCTGCGCTTCCAAAGTGCTGCCATTGGCGCCTTGCAGGTGACTTACTTTCTCCAAATTTTCCTCATTTAGTTAACTTCTTGCTTGGGAGATTGGGTTGGGGGGTGGGGGTGGGGGGTGGATTGCGGGTAGAGGTTGTTGATCTGTAACCTTTGCCCCAATGCTGTTCTTCATTTAACTAGAAGGCATTGTATTCGGGCTTGATACTGTCCTCATCCACAGTATACAATAGGTGATGACCATGGCCAGTGGGTAGCATTCTCAACTTGGACTCAGAAGGCCCCAAGTGCAAGTCCCACTCCAGAGACTTTAGCATGTAAGTGCTCAGGCTCAGCACTCAGGTCAGATATTAAACCAAGGGCCCACCCCCCTTCACCATCTACTCACTCAAGTGGCTATAAAAGATCCCATGGCACTATTTGGAAGAAGAGTCAGGGAGTTCTCCCTAACGTCCTGGCCAATGTTAATGGGCAGAGTCCAGAACAAGAGAGAATAATGCTAGGAGGAGTTCATCGGTGACATTAATAGGAGAGCACTTCTTCAAATGAAGAGTAGTGGAAACTTTGAACCCTTTCCCAAAAAGCTTCTAAGGCTGGGGGCCAATTAGAAAGCTTCACAACTGAGATTGATGGATTATTTTTTTGTTAGGTGAGAGTATTAAGGAACTAAGACCATTTCGGACTGTGTTGAAGAGAAATTTCTTTACTCACATGGTTGTGAATTTTGGAATTCTCAGTCAGTTGTGGATGCTTGGTCATTGAGTGTATACAAGACTGGGATTGATAGATGTTTGGGCACTATGGGAACCAAGGGATGAGAAGATAGGGTGGGTAAGTGGAGTTGAAGTAGAATTCAGTCATGATCTCAGTAAATGGTGGAGCAGACTCGATGGGCCAAAAGGGCTACATCTCCCATTTAAAATGCTAAATGTTGCTGTGGTATGATCCCTGGTCCTATCCCAAATGGCTCTGAGCATAGTCATTGACTGTTCAGTGGATTGTGGGAGGTGAGAGAGAGAGAAAAAACATCTGTTGGGCTAGTGGTTTGCAGTAGAGAAGAGTATTTCCCCAGTGGTATTAAATCTGTTCACAGGTGCATAGCTGTATGAATGATCCTGCTGCATGTTTTGTAATCAACCGTACTCCTCCCTTTTGCACCCTTGAATGTAAATCACAGAACAAATAAATGCATCATAACGACAATTTAAAAGAAAAATCTTGCTAATTTCCGCTCACTGGAGGGGTCGATATGTTGCTGCAGCACTGTTCTGATGGTCCCAGTTGCTTACTCTTGAAAGGGAAGGACATAAGATGAGCTAGAAAGGGTGTCAGAGCTACTGAGGTGGTGCAGAACCACCAAATTTAGGTTCGATTTGAGGTTTTCCTATTAATGAAGCTCAAGTTGGATTCAAATAAGGTGTTTGTAGAATCTTGGAGCATAGCACTTCAGCCCATTGCGCTTCAGTTGACTCTTTGATATAGCTATCCAGTCAATCCCACTTCCTTACTTTTTCCTGATGGCCCCATCATATTTTTCTCCCAAGTATTTATCCAATTCTCTTTTGAATGTTACTACGGAATATTCTCCTCCACCCTTACAGAAGGACAGGATAGGCAAATGTGATTAGGACCATTTGGTGCTGTGAAGGATAAACACTGACACAGGCTGGTTGGATTTAATGAACTGACTCTCTGTTGTAGATTCCATGTATTTTAGGAGAGTTGAAATTTGGTTTGGATGGGGGTGGGGTAATCTTTGTATTGTACATCATTACTAGTTAACTTTTTATTTCCCCCCTACACCCCCCCCCATAGGAAGCAAGTGAAGCCTACCTGGTGGGACTGTTCGAAGACACCAATCTGTGCGCTATCCATGCCAAGCGTGTGACGATCATGCCAAAAGACATACAGCTAGCTCGTCGCATCCGTGGGGAGCGTGCTTAAACCTCCCGTTACTTTGGGGAGGGGGCGGGGGAGGGGGGGGGGTGGTGGGTGGTGTGGGGAAGCTAGCATTGAAATCTTCCCCTTTAATCCCAACTTTTCAACCTCCTAACCTCGTTCCTGCCCCCCCAAAAATAAGAAAAGAATAAGTTAAAATCAGTCTATTCTTCCTATCTGGTAGTAGTCAGTGGTTGTTTAACATTTTATTTCCTCAGGAGGTGGGGTGGGTGATACTGAGGTGGGGGTGGGAGAGAGCGGGATATGACGGGAAGGGAGAGTGTGTAGGAGACGTGCACGATGGGGGGGAGGGGTGGAGAGTGGGATATGTTGGAGAAGGAACGATTGTGGGTTATCCTGGGGGAAGGGTGGGGGGCATGTTAATCAATGAGGGTCCTGAGATTCTATCTATTTTGAACATGAAGGGGTACTGGGGAGCAAGTGGTAGAATGATCGCGAATAAACATCCGCTGGGTGTCCTCGTTTCTCTTGTGTGGATCTTCAGTGCAGAGGGAGAGTGAAATTAAAGAGCAGACAGATTTATGTATTTGATTTTTTTCTTTTTCTCGTTTTTCAACAACTCAGCTTTGAAAATATTTTAAAACAATTTTTGATTTCTGAACAATGCCAGCATTTGGGAGTTCTTTTTTATATAGTACAAACTTAAATTTCTTATCGGATCTGAAATATAAAATTTAATATTTTTCATAAAGTAGATCCCATTGTTTGCTTTACTTTTTATAAGAGATGTTTTTGGTGTATTTAGTAACTGTTTTTAAATATTTGTGTGTCCTCTTGTGCTGTTTCCAGTAAGGTTTTCCTATTAAAGTATTTGAAACATAATGCGTTGCGTTTGGGATTTATTTTTTAAAAAATCTATTATACAGTCCCCACTGCATATAGCGGGCATTTTCGTGCAGATGTGATTTACCCACAATGCACTGGCCGGTACAACATGGTGGTAGCGTTAGCTCATCAACATCTGCAGCTCCCTGAATAGATGACCTTAGACCTCGAGCACTGCAACGCCAACCTCGTGAAAGTGATTAGATAAATCAGCGAGCTGCTCATTTGTTTCGCAAGCCCATTGTCAATAGCTTCGATCCATGGGCAAAGACAACCAATTCAAGACATTGCATTTCTTGTGACCCTGAGCAGTTCACAAGATCATTGCGGGGTGAAACTGTGAGAAATTAATTTGAGGAAGCAATGCTGTTTATCCTGGTAATAAAAGGTGCCTGAAATGGGATGGTTGTTGCTATTTCAGTCCGGTGCAAGCAGCTGCCTGCCTTCAAAGGTGGATGTTTTTCAGTGACGGGGACTGCAATTTTTTAAAAATTTGCAATACCTACAATGCCACCAATTTACTGGAGGGTATAGCTAGTGTTTCATGTTTACATAGGTATCCATTATAAATGTGGACATAGGAATTAATGAAACTATAAATACGATCAGAATGTATGAGTTTTAAAATGGAACTGAATTGCATTTGTGCAATTGTCTCCTGAAGACTACACTTAATCATTATTTCCTATGTGCTAATGCTAGGGGAGATATAATAGTTGGATAGAAAGGTTTCCATTTATATCATGTCCTGTCCTATCTCAAATGTCTTGTAGCAGCTTGCATCCAATGAATAACTTGATACAAAGGAGGTGTTGAAGTGCTATGGGTTTGAAATTATGAAGGGTTTGGATGAGAGGGAATAGAGAAAGATTATTTTCTCCAGTTGGGGAGATGGTGACACGGGAAATTTAAAACGATCATTTGGAGTGAGGGGAGAGGTTTGGAAAAATTTCTAGATTATGGTTTCTCGAGTATTTTCTTGATTAATTCATGGAATGTGAACATCCCTAGCGTGGCTAGCATCTGTTGCTCAAGTTCAGTTTCTGGTCAATGGTAACTCCCAGAATGTTGATAGTTGGGGATTCAGCAATGGTAATGCCATAAACTGTCAAAGAAAGAGTGTCATTGCCAGATACTTGTTGTGATTGTTACTAGGGAAATAGGGAAGTTTATTGATGAAGCATCTGAAGATGGTTGAGCCTAGGACACTACCCTGAGGAGCTACTGCAGTGATGTCCTGAGGCTGAGATGATTGACATCCAACAACCACCACCATCCTCTTTTGTGCTGAGCAGCAGAGAATTTTCTCTTGATTCCCATTGACTTTAATTTTGCTACACTTGGTCAAATGCTGCCTTGATATCAAGGGCAGTCATTCTCACCTCTTGATCTTGAACTCATCTCTTGAGTTCAGCTCTTTTGTCCATGTTTGGGGTCAGGAGCTGAGTGGCCCTGGCAGAACCAAGGATGGATCACAATGTTACTGAACAATTGGAAGCACAGACCATTGCAAGTTTTAATGGAAAATTGGTCAAGATATTTGAGACAGAGGGAATTCGAGGGCAACTTGAATTACTGCAGCCCAGAACTGCTTATTGGATCAGACCTCCTTCTGGAGTCTTGAGCACAGCATCCAAGTTGATATTTCACTGCAATACAAAGGGAGTGCTACATTGTTTAAAGTGCCATCATTTGGATGAGATGTTAAACTGAGCCACTTCCTCGTGAAAGATCACATGACAATTCATAAGTATTGGGGAGTCCTGGACTCCTGCCCTGGTGTCCTGGCCAACTTTTATCTCTGTGAACATCAGCAGTCATAGAACAGTTACGGCACAGGATGCCATTTGATCTGTTGAGCCTCTGTGCACACTCAAAAATAGAAATTTAACTAGTCCCGCTACCCAGTCCATTTCCTGTGACTCTGCAAATGTTTTCTGCTCAGATGCTTATCCAATTTCCTTTCAAAAGTCATAATTAAATCTGTCTGCAGCACCCCCCTCGAGCAGTGCATTCCAGATCCTAACAACTCACTGTGTATAATAAAAAAAGAAAAATCTTCCTCATGCCACTGTTACTTTTGCCAACCACCTTGAATCGATGTCCTCTGGTTCTCAGTCCTGGCAATATGAAAGTTTCTCTGTCTGTTTGAACACCTCTACTATTGACTTTCTCTGAGGAGAACAACTCCAGCTTCTCCAATCTATCCATGTAACTGAAGTCCCTTGTCCCTGGAACTATTCTTATAAATCTTTACTGCACTTCACTGCAGTACAAAGGGAGTGTTGTGCTGTTTAAAGTGCCATCTTTTGGGTGAGATATTAAACTGAGTCACTCACTTATGAAAGATCCCATGGGACATCAAATATTGGGGGTTCTCCTGGAGTCCTGGCCAACTTTCATCTCTACCAATATCAACAACCCTCTCTAAAGCTGTCGCATCTTTCTAAAGTGCGATACCCAGAACTGGACACAATACTCCAGTTTAGACCTAACCATTGTTTTATAAAGGTTCATCATAACTTCCTTGCTTTTGTACTTTATGCCTCTATTCATCAATCCCATGATACATCCCAACTCTCTAGCCTTTGGTTGTCCATTCACCATAACCATCCTGCAGCAACTGATTTAATCAACCACACCTCACCCTCATCTTTAAGGTCCTAGTCCCCAATAAGACCTTTATTTTCTCTCATTTGGGCTGTTCTCATGATACGGCTCCTATCCCTGTTCCCAAAGGATGCAGACCTGAAAGGGTGTGGCATGCAGCTAGTTCAGCCATCTACCATCAAATCTGCCTGGGCCACTTTAAAACACTACTCTGATCTGCCAAAATTCCTATTTTAGGGTCATCCTGGAATACAAAGATATCCTCCGGCTTCTTGATGACAGACTGTCGTCTTAAACTGCTCTCAACCGTGCCCTTTGCCCTCACCTCCAACAATAAGTGCAAGGAGTTTGCGTACTATTTTGTCATTAAGATTGAGATTATCTGATCAGCTGCCTCTGCAGTGTGCCTCTCTTCCACTAGCCCAACTGACCAAATGTCCTTTAATGCTCTGCTAGCCCTGAATTGGCATCTTTAGGTTCTGTCCTATCTCCCACCACCACCCACCACCACCACCACCACACACCCTCCCCCCTGCCCCCCACCCTGAGCCATTCCCTTTCTGAGCTCATGTCCACGAGACCCACCTCTGGTTCCCTCAATCCTGTTCTGACTGCCGAATGATCATCATCTGTTCTGTTGAAGGGTCATGAGGACTCGAAACGTCAACTGTGCTCTTCTCCACCGATGCTGCCAGAGCTGCTGAGTTTTTCCAGGTATTTTTTATTTTTTGTTTTGGATTTCCAGCATCCGCAGTTTTTTTGTTTTGATCCAGTTTCTCTTCCTGGCCCCCATTTAGCTGATATTGTAAACAGTTCTCTCTCTTCGTATGTTGTCCCTCTCTCCTTTAACTTTGCCATTGTCACCAATCTCCTCAAAAAATACAACTTTTAATCTCTGTCCTTGGAAACTGCCATCCTATTTTTTATACGTTCTTGGGATGTGGACGTCACTGACTAGGCCAGCAATTATTGCCCATCCCTAATTTCCCTTGAGAAGGTTGCAGTGTGCTGCCTTCTTGAACCGCTGCAGTCCATGCGTCATAGGAGCACCCTTAGTGCATAGGGATGGCAAGACTGTCTTATGAAGAGAGATTGGGGAAACTGGGCCTGTATTCTCAAGAGTTTCGAAGAATGAGAGGTGTTCTCACTGAAACCTACAAAACACTGAAAGGAATAGACAGGGTGGATGCAGGTAAGATGTTTTCCCTGGTTGGGGAGTCTAGAGTCAGGGGACACAATTTCAAAATAAGGGGGAAGCCACTTAAGACCAAGATGAGGAGAAATTTCTTTACTCAGAGGGTTGTGAATCATTGGCATTCTCTACCCCAGAGGGCAGTGGAAGCTCAGTCATCGAGTATGTTTAAGGTAGAGATTGATAGATTTCTGATCAATAATAACATAAAGGGTTACGGGGATAGTGTAGGTAAAAGGCAATGGTGTTCGATCAGCTGTGATCGCATTGAATGGCGGAGCAGGATTGACGGGCTAATTGGCCTTCATCTGTTCTTATGTTCCTAAGAAATGATTGATGGCACTGGATATTGCAAAGACTATTGGCCCTGACCATATTCTGGCAATAGCACTGAAGATTTGTGCTTCTAGAACTAGACCCACCACGAGCCAAGCTGTTCCAGTACAGCTGCAACCCGGCAATGTGGAAAATTGTCCACATATGTCCTGTATACAAAAAACAGGACAAATTCAACCCAGTCAATTACCGTCCCATCAGTCTGCTCTTGAGCATCAGCAAAGTTATGAAGGGATTTTCGACAGTGTTATTAAACAGCACAAATTCAGCTATAACCTGCTCACTGACGTCCAGTTTGTGTTCCACCAGTGCCACTCAGTTCCTGACCACATTACAGGCTTGGTCCAAATATGGACAAATAAACTAGGCTCAAGAGGTGAGGTGAGGGTGACTGCCCTTGACATCAAGGCAACATTTGACCAAATGTGGCATCAAGGAGCCCTAGCAAGACTGGAGTCAATGGGAATCAGGGAAAGCTCTCCACTGGTTGGAGTCATACTTGCACAAAGGAAGATGGCTGTGGTTGTTGGCAGTCAATCATCTCAGTCCTGGGATATCGCTTAGGAGTTCCTCAGGATAGTGTCCTTGGCTCAACCATTTTCAGCAGCTTCATCAATGACCTTCCTTCCATCATGAGGTCAGAAGTGGGGATGTTCGCTGATGATTGCACAATGTTTGGCACCTTTCATGATTCCTCAGATACTGAAGCAGCCATGTCCATATGCAGCAAGACCTGGACAATATCCAGACTTGGGCTGACAAGTGGCGCATAATATCCACGCCACACAAGTATCAGGCAATGACCATCTCCAACAAGAGAGAATCTAACCATCTTCACTTAACATCAATGGCATTACCATCACTGAATCCCCCACTATCAACATTCTGGGGGTTACCATTGACCAGAAACTGAACTGAACTAGCCATATAAATACTGTGGTTACTAGAGCAGGTCAGAGGCTAGGAATCCTGTGAAGAGTAACTCACCCCCTGACTCTCCAAAGCCTGTCCACCGTCTACAAGGCACAAGTCAGAAGTGTGATGGAATACTCCTTTAAGTTTTTTGTAGATTTCAGTGAGATCACCTCTCATTCTTCGAAACTCTAGAGAATGCAGGTCCAGTTTCCCCAATCTCTCTTCATAAGACAGTCCTGCCATCCCCAGGACAAGTCTGGTGAACCTTTGTTGCACTCCCTCTATGGCAATATATCCTTTCTGAGGTAAGGGGATATCTTGATATTATGTGGAGTGAATCAACTTGGCTGAAGACTGGCATCTCTAATGCTGGGGACCACCGGAGGAGGCCGAAATGGATCACTCACTAAGTACATCTGTCTGAAGATTTTTGCAAATGCTTCAGCCTTATCTTTTGCACTGATGTGCTGGGCTCCTCCATCATTGAGGATGGGGATATTTGTGGAGCGTCCTCCTCCAGTGAGTTGTTTAATTGTCCACCACCATTCAGGACTGGATGTGGCAGGACTGCAGAGCTTGGATCTGATCTGTTGGTTGTGGGATCGCTTAGCTCTGTCTGTCACATGCTAATTCTGCTGTAGGTTTACCAGGTTGACACTTCATTTTTAGGTATGCCTGGTGCTGTTCCTGGCATGCCCTCCTGCACTCTTCTTTGAACCAGGGTTGATTCTCCACCTCGATGGTAATGGTAGAGTGGGGATATGTGGGCCATGAGGTTACAGATTGCGTTCGAATACAATTCTGCTGCTGCTGATGGCCCACAGCACCTCATGGATGCCCAGTCTTGAGTTGCCTGATCTGTTTGAAATCTATCCCATTTAGCACGGTGGTAGTGCCACACAACATGATGGAAGGTATCCTCAATGTGAAGAATCTCCAAAAGTACTGTGTGGTGGTCACTCTCACTGATACTGTCATGGTCAGATGCGTTTGTGGAAGGCAGGTTGGTGAGGATGAGGTCAAGTATGTTTTTCCCTCTTGTTGGTTCCCTCACCACCTGCCACAAACCCAGTCTAGCAGCTATGTCCTTTAGGACTCAGCCAGCTTGGTCAGTAGTGGTGCTACCGAGCCACTCTTGGTGATGGACATTGAAGTCCGCCATCCAGAGTACATTCTTTGTCCTTGCCACCCTCAATGATTCCTCCAGATGTTGTTCACCATGGAGGAGCACTGATTCATTAGCTGAGGGGGGTGATACATGGCAATCAGCAAGAAGTTTGCTTGCCCATGTTTGAACTGATGCCATGAGACATCATGGGGTCCGAAGTCGATGTTGAGGACTCTCAGGGTGACTCCTCCCGACTGTATACCACTGTGCCACCACCTCTGCTGGGCCTGCTCTGCTGGTGAGACAGGACATACCCAGGGATGGGGATGGTGATGTTTGGGACATTATCTATAAAGTGCCGAGTGGATGATCCATCTCAGCCTCCTCCGGAGGTCCCCAGCATCACAAATGCCAGTCTTCAGGCAATTCGATTCACACCACATGATATCAAAAAAAGGCTAAACGCATTGGATACTGCAAAGGCTGTGGGCCCCGACAATACTCTGGCAATAGTGCTGAAGGTCTCTGCTCCATAACTTGCCACGCCCCTAGCCAAGCTGCTCCAGTACAGCTTCAACACTGGCATCTACCCGACAATGTGGAAAATTGCCCAGGTATGTCCTGTACACAAAAAGCAGGGCAAATCCAATTCTACCAATTACCACCCATCAGTCTACTCTTGATCATCAGTAAAGGGATCATCAACAGTGCTATCAAGCGGCACTTGCTTAGCAATAACCTGCTCACTGACGCCCAGTTTGGGTTCCGCCAGGGCCACTCAGCTCCTGACCTCATTACAGCCTTGGTTCCAACATGGACAAAAGAGCTGAACTCCCAAAGGTGAGGTGAGAGTGACTGCCCTTGACATCAAGGTAGCAGTTTGACCGAGTGTGGCATCAAGGAGCCCGAGCAAAACTGGAGTCGATGGGATGAAAGCAAAATACTGCGGATGCTGGAAATTTGAAATAAAAGCAGAAAATGCTGAAAACAATTGCCCTGAAGAAGAATCATACGGACTTGAAATGTTAACTCTGGTTCTCTCTCCACAGACCTGCTGAGTTTTTCCGGCATATTCTGGAATTAATGAGAATCGGGGGAAATCTCTCCACTGGTTGGAGTCATACCTAGCACAAAGGAAGATGGTTGTGGTTGTTGGAGGTCAATCATCTCAGTCCCAGGACATCACTGCAGGGTAATATCCTCAGGGTAGTGTCTTTGGCCCAACCATCTTCAGCCGCTTCATCAACGACTTTCATTCCTTCATAAGGTCAGAAGTGGGGATGTTCGCTGATGACTGCACAATGTTCAGCACTATTCACAAATCCTCAGATACCAAAGCAATCCATGTCTAAATGCAGCAAGACCTGGACAATATCCAGGCTTGGGCTGTCATGTGGCAAGTGACATTCACGCTACACAAGTGACAGGCAATGACCATCTCCAACAAGAGAGAATCCAACCATTGCTCCTTGACATTCAATGGCATTACCATCGCTGAATCCCCCACTATCAATATTCGGGGTGGGTGGGGGGGTCACCACTTACCAGAACCTGAATTGGACTAGCCATATAAATACTGTGGCTACAAGAGCAGGTCAGAGGCTGGGAATCCTGCAACGAGTAACTCACCTCCTGACTCCCCAAAGCTTGTCCACCATCTACAAGGCACAAGTCAGAAGTATAATGGAATACTCTCCACTTGCCTGGCACTCCATCCACAAACCTTCACTCCGTCCACCCCTGACGCACAGTAGCAGCAGTGTGTACTATCTACAAGATGCACTGCAGCAACTCACCAAGGCTCCTTCAACAGCACCTTCCAAACTCATGACCGCTATCATCTAGAAGGACAAAGGCAGCAGACACATGGGAACACCACCACATGGAAGTTCCCCTCCAAGTCACTCACCATCCTGACTTGGAAATATATCGCCGTTCCTTCACTGTCACTGGGTCAAAATCCTGGAACTGCCTCCCTAACAGCACTGTGGGTGTACCTACACCATGTGGACTGCAGCGGTTCAAGAAGGTAGCTTACCACCACCTTCTCAAGGGCTATTAGGGATGGGCAATAAATGCCCAGACAGCGATACCTATGAATGAATAAAAGAAAATGATTCCATCAGTATGACAATGTCAGGCTGTTGCTTGACTGGTCTGTGGGACAGCTCTCCCAATCTTGGCACAAGTCCCCAGGTGTTAGTAAGGAGGACTTTGCATGATTGGCAGGGCTGGGTTTGCCATTTCTGGTGCCTAGGTCAATGCTGAGTTCTCCATCCGTTTCATTCCTTTTAGCCTTTGTAGCGGTTTGGTACAACTGAGTGGCTCGCTAGGCCATTTAAGAGTCAACCACATTGCTGTGGGCTGGAGTCACATGTAAGCCAGACCAGGTAAAGACGGTAGATTTCCTTCCCTAAAGGACATTGTGAACCAGATACGTTTTTAAGACAACTGACAATGGTTTCACGGTGGTCTTTACTGAGACTAGCTTTTAATCCAATATTTATTAATTGAATTTAAATTCCAGCAGCTGCCATGGAGGGACTTGAACCTATGTCCCCAGAACATTAGCCTGGGGAGGGGCCTTTGGATTATACAGCCAGTGACATTAGCATTATATCATCCCCTCCCCCAACTTCCCTTTCCTCTCCATAGGCCTTGAATGTGTTGTCACTTCCCAAATCTGCTCCCATCTTTCCTGGAACTTCGTGTTTGGATCCTTCCAATCAGGTTTCTGACTCTGCCACAGGACTGAAGCAGCTCTTATCAAAGTCACAAGCGACATCTTATGTCACTGTGACTTTCTCTCCTCATCTTTGACCTGTCTGCAGTCTTTGACATGGGTAACCACACCATCTTCCGCCTATGCACCTCTACTCTTATCCAGCTGGGTGGGACCTTCTCTCACATTGTCCCATTCTTATTTATCTAATTGAAGCCAGAGGATCACTTGTAATGGCTTCTCTTCCTGCTCCTGCATCGCTCCCCCGAGTGTCCCCCAAGATCTATCCTTGCCCCCGTCTTATTTCTGATCTTCATGCTTTCCCTTAGCGACATCATTCGAAGGAACGGCATTAGTTTTCACATGCACACTGTCAACACCCAGCTCAACCTCACCACCACCTCTCACGATGACTCTGCTGTCACAAAATTATCAGACTGCTTATCCAACATCCAGTGCTGGGTGAGCAGAAAATTCCTTCAATTAAATATTGGGAACACTGAAGCCATTGTTTTCAGTCCCTGCTCCAAGCTCTGCTCCCCAATTACTGAATCCATCCCTCTCCCTGGAAACAGTCTGAGATTAAGTCAGTTTATTCACAGTCGTGCTGTCGCATTTGATTCTGAGTTGAGCTCCTGACCTCATATTCTTGCCATTTAAGGCTGCCTGTTTCCACCTCTACTATTAGCTGACTTTGCCCCTGTCTCATCTCATCTGCTGCTTTAACCCTCATCCATGTCTTTATTGCCTCTAGACTGGACTTAACTATGTAATCTCCTCCAGTCCAACGCACTCCTGGCTGGTCTCACACATTCTACCCTTCATAAACTTGAGGTCACGCAGAGCTCTGTTGCTGCTGTCTTAACTCGCAGCAAGTCCCATTCTCCTATCACCCCTGTGCTTGCTGACTTACATTGGCTCCTGGTCAAGCAACTTCTTGGTTTTAAAATTCTCATTATGGCTTTTAAATAACTCCATGCCATTGCCTCAACCTCTCTCTGTAATCTCCTCCAATCTGACATCCACCCCTATCTCTGTAATCTCCTCCAGCTCCACATCCCTCCCTATCTCTGTAATCTCCCCCAGTCTCACATCCCTCACTATCTCTGTAATCTCCTCCAGTCCCACATCCCTCCCTATCTCTGTAATCTCCTCCAGTCACACATCCCTCCCTATCTCTGTAGTCTCCAGTCCCACATCCCTCCCTATCTCTGTAATCTCCTCTAGTCCACAACCCTTTAAGATACCTGTGCTCCTCTAATTCTGGCCTCTTGTACATTCACAGTCATAATTGCCTTCAGTCACCTAGGCCACACGCTCTGGATTTCCCTCCCTATACCTCTCCCTCTTACTTTCTTCCGTTAGAACACTTCTTAAAACCTACCTCTTTGACCAAATTTTTGATTATCTGACCTAATATCTCCTTATATGTCTTGGTGTCTATCTTTGCTTTATAAGGCCCCTGTGATGTGGCTTGCGATGTTTCATTACCTTAAAGGTGCTTTATAAGTATAAGTTGTTGTTAACCACTTGCTCAGTCCGCCCTGTCACCTCCAACAATTTGTGCACCTCTACCCCCAGGTCTCTTTGTTCCTGCTCCCCACCCGTAGAATTGTACACTTTATTTTATACTGCATCTCTTCATTCTCTTTACCAAATTCTATCATTTTGCACTTCTATGCATTGAATTTCATCTGCCATGTGTCTGCCCATAGAGCAACTAAAGAGGACAATTTTATCATTTATCTGAATGTTGTTGGTGGACCCTTGCCAATTTCAAACTGGCTGCATCTTCTGACATACCAAGAGTATCCACACTTCAACTGTCATGTAATGTGCTTTGAGACATCCTGAGATCATGAAATGTGCTTTATAAGTACAAATTCATTCTATTTATGACTATCTGGAACCCTTGGTTAGATTCCAATCTGTAATTACAGCCTTGGTCCAAAAGGGCTGGACTCAAGAGGTGAGGTGAGAGTGACTGCCCTTGACATCAAGGCAGTATTTGACCGTGTATGGCATCAAGGAGCCCTTACAAAACTGGAGTCAACAGGAATCAGGGGTTAAACTCTCCACTGGTTGGAGTCATACTTTGCACAAACGAAGATGTTTGTGATTGTTGGAGGTCAGTCATCTCAGCTCCAGGACATCACTGCAGGAGTTCCTTAGGGTAGTGTCCTAGGCCCAACCATCTTCAGCTGCTTCATCAATAACCTTCCTTCCATCATAACGTCAGAAGTGAGGATGTTCACAGATGATTGCACAATGTTCAGCACCATTCACAACACCTCAGATACCGAAGCAGTCCGTGTCCATATGCTGCAAGATCTGGTTAATATTCAGGCTTGGGCTGAAAAATGGCAAATAACATTCATGCCACACAAGTGCCAGGCCATCTCCAACAAGAGAGAATCTAACCATTGCCCCCTGACATTCAATGGCATTACCATCGCTCAATCCCCGACTATTAACATCTTGGGGGTTACCATTGACCAGAAACTTTTTGACAAGGTCCTGCACGGGAGAATGGTCAAGAAAGTAAGAGCCCATGGGATCCAGGGCAATTTGGCAAATTGGTTCCAGAATTGGCTTAGTGGCAGAGGGTGATGGTTGAAGGTTGCTTTTGCGATTAGAAGCCTGTGACGTGTGATGTACTGCAGGGATCGGTTGGGACCCTTGCTGTTTGTAGTGTACATTAATGAATTGGACGTGAATATAGGAGGTATGATCAGTAAGTTCACAGATGACACAAAAATTGGTGGTGTCATAAATAGTGAGGAGGAAAGCCTTAGATTACTGGACGATATAGATGGGCTGGTAAGATGGGCAGAACAGTGGCAAATGGAATTTAATCCTGAGAAGTGTGAGGTGATGCATTTTAGGAAGACTAACACAGCAAGGGAATACACAATGAATGATAGGACCCTAGAAAGTACAGAGGATCAGATGGACCTTGGTGTACATGTCCATAGATTCCTGAAGGCAGCAGGACAGTTAGCTAAGGTGGTTAAGAAGGCATATGGGATACTTGCCTTTATTAGCTGAGGCATAGAATATAATACAATGCGGCGAAGAGCAGTGGGAAACCAGAGGATTGGGAAGCCTACAAAGACCAACAGAGGACAACTAAAAAAGAAATAAGGAGGGAGAAGATAAATATGAGGTTAAACTAGCCAGTAATATAAAAGAAGATTGCAAGAGTTTTTTTAGATATATAAAGGGCAAGAGAGAGGCAAAAGTGGACATTGGGCCGCTGGAAAATGACGCTGGAGAAGTAGTAGTGGGGAACCAAGAAATAGCGGAGGAACTGAATAGGTACTTTGCATCAGTCTTCACAGTGGAAGACACGAGTGACACCCCCAAAGTTCAAGAGAGTCGGGGGGCAGAGTGAGTATGATGGCCATTACCAAGGAGAAGGTGCTAGGAAAACTGAAAGGTCTGAAGGTGGATAAATCATCTGGACCAGATAGATTACACCCCAGAGTTCTGAAGGAGATAGCTGAAGAGATAGTGGAGGCGTTAGTGGCGATCTTTCAGGAATCACTGGAGTCAGGGAAGGTCCCAGAGGACTGGAAAATCGCTAATGTAACCCCCATGTTTAAGAAGGGAGTGAGGCAAAAGATGGGAAATTACAGGCCGATTAGCCTGACCTTGGTCGTTGATAAGATTTTAGAGTCCATTATTAAGGATGAGATTTCAGAATACTTGGAAGTGCATGGTAAAATTGGGCAAAGTCAACATGGTTTCATTAAGGGGAGGTCATGCCTAACAAATCTGTTAGAATTCTTTGAGGAGTTAACGAGTAGTTTAGACAAAGGAGAGCCAATGGATGTTATCTACTTGGACTTCCAGAAGGCCTTTGACAAGGTGCCGCACAGGAGGCTGCTCAGTAAGATAAGAGCCCCTGGTGTTAGAGGCAAGGTACTAGCATGGATAGAAGATTGGCTGTCTGGCAGGAGGCAGAGATTGGGGATAAAGGGGTCCTTCTCAGGATGGCAGCCGGTGACTAGTGGAGTTCCGCAGGGGTCAGTGTTGGGACCACAACTTTTCACTTTATAGATTAATGATCTAGATGAAGGAACTGAGGGCATCCTGGCTAAGTTTGCAGATGATACAAAGATAGGTGGAGGGACAGGTAGTATTGAGGAGACGGGAAGGCTGCAGAAGGATTTGGACAGGTTAGGAGAATGGGCAAAGAAGTGGCAGATGGAATACAATGTGGGCAAATGTGAGGTTATGCACTTTGGTTGCAAGAATAGAGGCATAGACTATTTTCTAAATGGGGCGAGAATTCAGAAATCTGGAGTGCAAAGAGACTTGGGAGTTCTAGTACAGGATTCTCTTAAGGTTAACTTGCAGGTTGAGTCAGTAGTTAGGAAGGCAAATGCAATGTTGGCATTTATTTCGAGAGGACTAGAATATAAAAGCAGGGATGTGCTACTGAGGCTTTATAAGGCTTTGGTTAGACCACATTTAGAATATTGTGAGCAATTTTGGGCCCCGTATCTCAGGAAGGATGTGCTGGCCCTGGAGAGGGTCCAGAGGAGGTTCACAAGAATGATCCCAGGAATGAAAGGCTTAACATATGAGGAATGTTTGAGGACTCTGGGTCTATACTCGATGGAGTTTAGAAGGATGAGGGGGGATCTGATTGAAACTTACAGAATACTGAAAGGCCTGGATAGAGTGGATGTGAGGAAGATGTTTCCATTAGTAGGAGAGACTAGGACCCGAGGGCACAGCCTCAGAGTAAAGGGAAGACCTTTTAGAACAGAGATGAGGAGAAACTTCTTTAGCCAGAGAGTGGTGAATCTATGGAATTCATTGCCACAGAAGGCTGTGGAGGCCAGGTCATTGAGTGTATTTAAGATGGAGATAGATAGGTTCTTGATTGGTAAGGGGATCAAAGGTTACGGGGAGAAGGCGGGAGAATGGGGTTGAGAAACTTATCAGCCATGATTGAATGGCAGAGCAGACTCGATGGGCCGAATGGCCTAATTTCTGCTCCTATGTCTGATGGTCTTATGGTCTAAGAGCAGGGAGGTTATGTTGGAGCTGTATAAAATGCTAGTTAGGCCACAGCTGGAGTACTGTGTGCAGTTCTGGTCGCCACACTATAGGAAGGATGTGATTGTACTGGAGAGGGTGCAGAGAAGATTCACCAGGATGTTGCCTGGGCTGGAGCGTTTCAGCTATGAAGAGAGACTGGATAGGCTAGGGTTGTTTACCATAGAGCAGAGAAAGTTGAGGGGGGACCTTATAGAGGTATACAAAATTATGAGGGGCATAGATAGGATAGATAAGGAGAAATTTTTCCTCTTAGCAGAGGTAGAAATAACCAGGGGGCATTGATTTAAGGTGAGGGGCAGGAGGTTTGGAGGGGATTTGAGGAAACATTTTTTCACCCAGAGGGTGTTTGGAATCTGGAACACGCTGCCTGAGGGGGTGGTAGAGGCGGAAACCCTCACAACATTTAAGAAATATTTAGATGAGCACTTGAAATGCTAGAGCATACAGGGCTATGGGCCAACTGCTGGAAAATGGGATTAGAATAGATAGGCACTTGATGCCAGCACGGACACGATGGGCCGAAGGGCCTGTTTCTGTGCTGTATAACTCCATGAGAAACTGAACTGGACTAGCTGCATAATATACTGTGGCTACAAGATCAAGTCAGAGTATGGGCATTCTGCAGAGTGTAAACTTAGCTCCTGACTTCCCATAACCTGTCCACCATCTACAATGCACAAAATATTCTCCTCTTGCCTGGATGAGTGCAGCTCCAACAACACCCAAGAAGCTTGACACCATCCAGAACAAAGCAGCCCGCTTCATTGGCACCCCATCCACAAACATTCACTCCCTCCACCACTGATGCACAGTAGCAGCAGTGTGTGTACCATCTACCAGATGCACTGCAGGAACTCACCAAGGATCCTTCAACAACATCTTCCAAACTCATGACCTCTACTACCTAGAAGGACAAGAGCAGCAGATAGATGGGAACACCACCCCTGCAAGTTCCCCTCCAAGTCACTCACTATCCTAACTTGGAAATATATCACCGTTTCTTCACTGTTGCTGGGTCCAAATCCTGAACTCCCCTCCCTAACAGCACTATAGGTGTACCCACACCACATGGACTGCAGCGGTTCAGGAAGACAGCTCACCACCAGCTTCTCAAGGGCAACTAGGGATGGACAATAAATGCTGGCCTAGTCAGCGAAGCTCACATCCCATAAATGAATTTTAAAAATCACTCCCAGGTATCCATTATTCTATATATAAACCATCTGAACCCCTCGATTAGATTCCAGTCTGTAATCACTCCCAGGTATCCATTATTATATATATAAACCATCTGAACCCCTCGATTAGATTCCAGTCTGTAATCACTCCCAGTTATCCATTATTGTATATATAAACCATCTGAACCCCTCGATTAGATTCCAGTCTGTAATCACTCCGAGGTATCCATTATTATATATATAAACCATCTGAACCCCTCGATTAGATTCCAGTCTGTAATCACTCCCAGTTATCCATTATTGTATATATAAACCATCTGAACCCCTCGATTAGATTCCAGTCTGTAATCACTCCCAGGTATCCAGTATTCTATATATAAACCATCTGAACCCCGCGATTAGACTCCAGTCTGTAATCACTCCCAGGTATCCATTATTCTATATATAAACCATCTGAACCCCTTATTAAAACCTTCTTAAAACACTAACCAATCTTTGGGTCACCTGACCTAATATCTTGTGATGTGACTGTTTTAATGTGGCTGAATCGCCTATTTGTGATAGAGTTGATCTGCAGACAACTTTCTAAGTGGAAACATTAGGTTTATTTACAATACAGCCAGCGGCAACTACACACGTACATTCAACTCCATCTCTATCTTTACACTGATTGTGGAGGGAGTCCGCGCTACTAACACACAGATCATGTGATCTTACATCACAGGACTATTCTTAAAAGTACAGTCCAACATTTAACAAAACCATAATTAGTGACATGATTTCATAAGGATTGCTTATGAAACAGAGTCACATATACATAAGGTGCTCCTGTGAAGTACCTTAGGATGTTTTATTATGCAAAAAAATGAAGCATAAGTAAGTTGTTGTTTCATCAAAATGCCATGGGATCTTTCACAGCCACCTGAGAGGACAGATGGATCGCAGTTTAAATTCTCAGCCAAAATACAGCACTACTGACAATGCAGTACTCCCTCAGGGTTAGCCTTTGCGTTCCTCAAGGGTAGATTACCTGCAGTATCAGGCAGCTGCCATGAGAGGGAGCTGTGAGACTGCAGTTGCACAGTACAGCATTGCAGGTACAACAGGAGCAGGAAGAAGCCACTGAGCCCTCAAGCATGCTCTGCCATTCAACTGTTCATGGCTAATCTGTGGCTTAACTCATCTACCTGCCTTTGTTCCATAGCTTATCCCATAACTATCATCTAGGTCTTGAAAATTCTAAGTAACCTCCCCAGCCTTTTCATAGCACAGAATCATACAGCACAGGAGACCTTTCAGCCCATCATGTCTGTACCAGCTATTCAAACAATCTATGCAATTTGTCCCTCTCCTTTCTTTCCCCAAAGCTCTGCAGGTTTCTCCTCATCAAGTATATTTTGCAGGAAGAGACTTCTAATACTTTGTGTGTGGAAAAAGTGCTTCCTGAAACCACTCCTGAATGGACTAACTCTAACGATTAAAATTCTGTCTCCTTATTCTTAATTCCCTCATCGGGGAAGTAATTGCTGCACACCTACCCTCTTGAATCCTTTGAACATTTTAAAAACCTATCGCACTCCAATCTTCTACACTCAAAGAAATAAAAACCAGGTTTATGCATCCAATTCCTTCGTCCTCCCCCCAAAAATTCTCTCATTCCAATTCTGCCCATCACAGAACAAAGCGATCCTTCTATCCCCACCTTGCCCTGTGCTAATTGACTGCCATGTTTTCCGCATAGCAACATTGGCTAACACCCAGTTTGGTGAAGCGGGTCAAGTCGAGGTTGTGGAAGGCTGTACAGAAATGCCTGATTTCTCTTGCATTTACTGCATTGGAGTGACAGCCTATATCTTGTGCTCATGTCTCTGGAGTGGAATTTTTTTACTTATTCTTTCATGGGATGTGGCGTTGCTGGTAAGGCCAGCATTTATTGCCTATACTCTAATTGCCCTTGAGCTGAGTGGCTTAGCAGGCCACCTCAGAGGGTCGACCGCATTGCTGTGGGTCTGGGGTCACATGTAGGCCAAGCCAGGTAAGGATGGCAGATTTCACTCCCAGAGGGGCACTTAGTGAGTTCTTACAACAACCCTTAATAATTTCACACTCACCATTACTGAGACTAGCTGTAAGTCCAGATTTATTAATTGAATGTAAATTCCACCAGCTGCTGTGGTGGGAATTGAACCCACGTCCCCAGAGCATCTGGTTACTAAGCCAGTGACATTACCGCTACACCACCATCTTTCCCTGTACTTGCACCCACAAGCTTCTGTCTCTGGGATGACAGCACTACTCGCTGACCACTACTGATGTGGTTGATAGGGTGGAAATACTCTCCCTGCACATTTGGAGTATTAATTCCTGACCCACGGTTTACACCATGTAGACATTGTAAAATGGAGTGTTTGGAAAAGTCATAGATGTTGTAAATTTATAAATGCACCAACACTGTTACGACAAAGCAAAAATAAAACAGACCTGCATTAGCTTTAGAGTTTTAGAAGTAACATTTAAGAGCCACAAGAGTCGGCTACCTGCAGTATCAGGAAGCTGCCATGAGAGGGAGCAGCAAGACTGCTCCTACACAGGACAGCTCTCCAGGTACCATTGGAGCAGGAGGAGGCTGTTAACACTCCTCGAACCTGCTCTGCCATTCAACCAGTTCTAAATTGATCTGTATCATTAACTCTATTCACCAGAGTTTGGAAGGGCAGAAACTTGGACCTGCATGGTTAGACGGGGGCAGGATATCGGGGTCTTTATCCACACCGTCTGCTTGGACAATAATTTCACAGCCCGATTCTAATTTCGGAATTTCTAGCACTGGTGGTTTTCTTTCACAGGTCAGAGCAGATTTGGGACCTCTGGTTCTCCCAACGTACATCGAATCTGTGCAAATCTAAGACAGCAAACACACTAGCTCTTATCGAGTTAGAAGCGCTGCAGCTGTACAAGGGCCTTGGTGAGACCCCATCTGGAATACTGCGCAGTTTTGGTCTCCTTATTCGAAAAAATACATAATTGTGTTAGCAGCAGTTCAGAGAAGGTTCGCTCAACTGAACCCTGGCATGAGGGGCTTATCCTATTAAGGAAGGCTGAACAGGTTGGGCCTATACCCACTGGAGTTTGGAAGAATGAGAAGCGATCTTACTAAAGCATATAAGATGCAGAGGGGATGGGATAGGGTAGATGCTGGGAAATGTTTCCCCTTCTGTTTAAAAATAAGAGGTCCCCCATTTAAGATGGAGATGAGGAGAAATTTCTTCTCAGAGTCTGTGGAATTTTCTTACCAGGGAACAGTGGGGAGGCTGGGTCATTGAATTTATCCAAGACTGAGTCCGACTGATTTTTGATAGACAAGGGAGGTCAAGGGTTACGGGGGGGGGGGGGTGGTGGGCGCAGCAGCAAATGTAGTTGGGACCACAACCAGATCAGCCTTGATTTTATTGAATGGTAGAACAGTGTCACAGGGCTGAATGGCCTACCAAGTCCTACGGTCCTGTGAGCTGCTGGATTTGACCCAAACTCTCACGTTGTTTGGGAATCAGCCCCGAACAGAGTTAACCCTGCCTGAAATAAACCTGTGCTTCAAATCGGTGTTAAAGCTTGTGTGTTTTTATCTGGCAGTAGCATGTATTTCCTTTCTTTTATCTCATTATGTATGATATTGTGAACCCAATAAACTTTATAGATTTATTGTGCATTTAATATGCAACAGCAAAAAAACTGGTTTCGTGTGTGTTATACAACAGAGGAGGAGAATAAAAATTGCCATTTATAAACCAGCATTCTGCCTCTGAAGTCAAGTACATCACGACAGAGGCATTGAAGAATTGGTGTTAGCTATTACTCAATGTCCTTCTCTCTGAGTCAGAAGGTTGAGTTCAAGCACCACTTAGAGAGACTGGAGCACAAAATCTAAGCTAACACTCCAGAGTGGCAGCAGGGAGGGAGTGACGTCACTCAGAGTTAGATATTAAACCAATGGCCTGTCTACCCCTCTCAGGTGGATGTAAAAGATCTCACTGCATTATTTGACAAACAGCAGGGGTGTTCTCCCTGCTGTCCTGGCTAATATTTGCCCTTAAACAACAAAAACAGATAATATGTTAATGCACCTCATTGCATTCTGTGCAACCCTGCAGTGCATGGATTGTTCACCACCATGTTTCCTGCAGTCAAGGATACTAAGTAAATGCAAGCTCTCCCTTATTATAGAACTAACATCTGGAACACTAGCACTTTCTAGCAAGATAGCTAGTGTAGGGATATGAGAGATTTGAGGGTAACCATCAGGGTGATGTAAAGGAGAACAGGCATTATCCCAGCATGAGTCAGCGCCCATGATAGTAAAATTGAAGCGATGGGGTTATCATTTAACTGAAATATGAAGGAATTCAGCTTTCCTCACATCGCAGCATTTGAGGCATGGATCTGAAACATTAACTTAGAAGCACTGAATCATTGAAACACTAAAGGAGCTATTCAGCCCTTCGTGCCTGTGCCAGCTTATTTTAGAACCACTTTCCTGCTCTATTCTCGTGGTCCTAAAAATCTTTCCCTTGCAATTGTTTAGCTTATTCCCTTCTGAATGTTACTGAATCCATTTTCCTCACTTTCAGACAGTGCATTCTGGATTGTAACTTGCTGTGTAAAATAAGTTCTCAATCCCCCTCCTCCTCGCCACCCCCCAGGGGGGAGGTTGACAAATGTTCCAGCAAAAAGGGGCCTCCTGCCCTCAGTGAATTGCATTATCTCCTACTTTTGCCCCTTTGACCCAAGCTCAGTTCATGTGCAGGTGGGTAATTTCACAGGGGATACATCTATTACCACCATCAGCTGTGGGAAATTGCTGGAGCGTCTTATTAGCCCCTCAACAAGGATCTTATACATCACTAGCAATGAGCAGAGGCAAGAGGTAACTTAGTTCCTTCCCCACCCTCTCTCGCTAGTTTTGAAATGACCTTAAATTCCTAGCCTATTTGAATCCGCTTGAGTTTGGTCCCCTTCTCTACTTCCCCTACCCTTTACTGAGACTGTCAGTCAAACTTAAGAATTACCTAATTTCTGAGAATGACCACGACGTATTATTTCTCCTCGGTGGCTCTGCAGTGCTGGATAACACCATTGTCTGATGTATCGTCCACCTCTATGCACCTGCCCTTATATAATTCAACTCTTGTCCAAATGTAGCCAAGTGCATGTTCAACAATAATTTCTCTTCCTGATCTCCACATTTTTTGGTCACTGCCTAATTGTTTCCTCCATGTCCATTCCCTCTGTTTCCCCCCACCCTCCTTCAGCCCCACCCTCACCCTCCTTCAGCTCCACCTCTCTCAAGCAGCTTTGCACATTTTCTATGTTGGATGAACCGTGGTGGTAGAAATTGGTTTAAGTAGGTATTGGGGAAAGTGTTCAAGCATGAGGGGACAGCCTAGCATGCGTGCACTCTAAAGGACTAATGGAGTGCTGTAAGGAGGCCCCTTTTGCTGCAACACTAATGGAGGTAAGGTGCTGCTGGTATGACTCGAGTTTGTGCCTCCTGCAAAAGCACAGGAGCTAATGGCAAACATCAACTGATAATATGAGCTTGTGAGGAAAAGGAGGGCATCAAGGCCAGAAGAGCCTATACAGGATATCATTCTTGGAGGGGTACAAGCTGCATTTGTACAAGAGTAAGTGTCAACTGCTGCAATGCCTAGCTTGAATAAAGTCGATCTGTGCAAGTGGCCTTAAGATGGTGAGGGCAGAGGCAGTCTCCAGAGATGAAGCCAGATGCGGGGCTGTATGTGAAACAATAAATGGTTATGTCCCTTGAGCTGGCAGCGAGATGCCATGTATGATGGGCTTGAGTGAGAGTTTAGTGATGAAATGGTTGCCTTACCTTGGCAGCACAGATGAGGTCATTTGTCCTCTATCTGCATTGGATGGCCAATCTCCTCTGCGCAGCACTGGCACTGATCATCACTGTCATCGCCTACCGAGCCTGAGTGTTAATGTTGCAGCCCTTGCTGCGGCCAGAACTGGGGTGGAGGATGTTGCAACAGGCCTCCATGGCGTCCAAAAGGCACTTGAGGGACACATCACTAAAGCTGGGGGCTGCAGTCTTTTTGCCTTTTGGGGCCATCCTGCTTTCTGTGCAGCAGTCCTGGGCTGGAAATAGAGGTGTGCGCTTGGCTGCACTTTAAACATGGCACCTGGCGTGCTGAAGCAGTGAGGTGATGGTGTGGCAGGCGAATGAATGCATAATTAAAGCAGATTCCACCCCATATATTGGAAATCCCGAAAGCTTTGAGATGCTTTAAAGTTCTGTAAATAAACCTTGTGGATTTAGAAGTAGAGTGGTCTCTACGCTGCTCTGAGATAAATCAGGTATCTAAGAAACACAGAAAACCGGTACATACAGAACATTAACTTATGATTCATGTACAAGGACACCCAGATCCCTCCGTACCACAGTATTCTGCAGTCTCTCTCCATTTAAGTAACGTACTGCATTTTAAAATTCTTCCTGCCAAAGTGGACAAGTTCACATTTCCCCACATTTCCCACCATCTGCCAAATTTGTTCCCACTCATTTGACCTATCTCCCCTTGTCAGCAAATCTGGCTACAATTTGGTCAGTCCATTCATCCAAGTCATTAGTGCAGATCGTAAATAGTTGATAATCCAGAGCCTTTGTCCCAAACTTTTAGCAGTGAGAACTAAGTGTGATTGACACTTGACCACCCTCAGTTTTGTCAAACTGCCAGGAGGAATGAGAATCTTTAAAGTGAGCCACCATCACCGTTTCACAAAGGGAACTAGGAATGGGTAATAAGTACCAGCCTTGCCAGCAACACAAATCCAGAACAGCTATAAAGCAAAGAACTTATCAAGCTGCACTACACTCATACAACAAGCACATGGTTCATGAAGATAGTTGGGTCAAATGGTCTTGTCTGTGCTTTATATTTTGCGTAATGCTCTTTAGGGAAGGAGGGGAGGAGGTGAGATGATGGCGAAGTGGTATTGTCACTGGACTAGTAATCCAGAGGCCCAGGTTAATGCTCTGGGGACCTGGGTTTGAATCCCACCACGGCAGATGGTGGAATATATTCAATAAATATCTGAAACCATGGCCGATTGTTGTAAAAACCCATCTGGTTCACTAATGCCCTTTAGGGAAGGAAATCTATTGTCCTTACCTGGTCTGGCCTACATGACTCCTGTTGGAGTTTTTTTAAAAAAAAAGCCCTCTGAGCAAGGCAAGGGCAATTAGAGACGGGCAATAAATCCTACAGCCCACGAGCAAATAAAAAACAGCTGTTCTTACCCGATTCGGCCCATATGTGGACTTTAGTTCCTCTCCAACGTGGTTAATTCTTACCTGCCCTCTAAAAGGTACCACTAACTGCAATGTAACTGCAGTGGCTCATGGTGGCAGTCCACTGGCAATAAATGTCAGCCTTGCCAGTGATGCCATGGCAGCCATAGTACAAGAGCAAAAATGAATGAGACCAGGTGCAGAAGAATCCACAGCTGGCGTTTTAAGTTTCACACGCTCAGCATCACACTTTATAGGGCCGATTCTGCTGTTCCTCCAGAGCAGAGTAGAAGGCAGATTTATTGACGTGCCCAATGAATCACCATTTTACACCTCTGAAGTTACGACAAACCCCACAAACAAAAAAAGTGTTTCATTTAATAAGAAAGGAAGGGAAAAGTGCAGATCAACATTTTAATTGAAGTTAAATAGATTATTCAAAGAAATGGTTTCTGAAAGTGCACTGGTCATTTAAAAAAAATAAGCCACGGCAATAAAATCTTTCCAAGTTTAATATTCTGGGAAAATTCTCTGCGAGAGTAACAGGTCAGAACATCAGAGCCACACTTCCAGTAACACGTCCCTGCCAAGTAAGTGTCCATTACATTTGTTTCTCTAAAAATTAGAATAATGCAAACCATATATAAAACAGCTGGTGGCATCTGTAATTAGGAATACAGCAGTAAATACAAAGCACAAAAAGAAAAGGGGGTGGGCCGAAGTTTTATGTACAAGTGTTAAAGAAACAAGTTATTTATATAGGGGAGAGAGAGAGAGAAAAAAACACAACAGCACTGCCCACAGAAACAACTGCTATCTCAGAACTGTACAGGTCGCAGCGAAACCAATGCAGGCACACCAGAATCACACTCCAGGAAATGAAAGAATGATTTCAAAAGGAAGTCTTAAAGTTATTCTTAACTAAGATGCTTTGGTGACGATATAACCACCTCCTGAACAAGCCACAACACTTGATCGGCTGGAAAAAGAACCCAGGAATACCGGCATGTGTTAAATTATATATAAGAAAGTCTACATCTAGCACGTGTCTATCCCACATTTGTTAACCGGTGCAAACCGTTTTTTTTTATATAAAAATTAAAAAGAAAAAGTGCAACAGGCTGGGGTTCTCATGACCTAGAGCCCAAAACTTACATTCATTTTGACCACCTCAGGAATTTAGAAGCAGCTACCATTCAACTCCCACCATCTGCCTGCCTGGGTCCCCACAGGAAGGAACTGAGCAGTGATTTTAAAAGGGGTGGACTACGGTCACAGTTATACTGCGGTTTGGACTAGCAAGTGAGCAATGCCAAGGATGATCCCTCTAGTATTTGAGCATTTGCCTCTTTTTCAATGACATCAGCAGTTGCATTAAACCTGTACATTAATTAAAAAAATAAGAACCGTGAAGGGTAGGAGCTTCAGTATGCATCTTTGAGAGTGGAGGCTAACAGGAGTTTTCCTGTTTCACAAAGAACGAAACCAAGACAATCTACACTACTACTCTCTTACTGGAGATGGGGTAATTCATTGGTACAAAGGGAGGGCTGCTCACTATTTCTGACCTCCCCAGTGCCTGTTCCTCCTCTCTTCAACATGTTGATTCATTGCCAGACTTCTTTATTCTTGAACGAACACAACTGCACATAACTGATGAAACTGGAACAATTTTGGACAAGGATTACACTGTTTTACCAACAATTGGCAGAGTGGGAAATTAAAGTGAAAGTCAACTCAAAATGCTTAAATTCCTGTGCAATTGCCTGCCCATGCTCCAAAAGACCTGAGCTGGATTTGGCCTCCACATCTCCGCAGAAGTCAGTGAGGTGAGACCAATGGGACACAGCATCGCTGTTCCTACAGAGTTTTAATCAGCTGCTTTACCTCTATTTTCACATGAAACCTGTGTGCTTTTCAATTCCTCACCTGTGAGCCCAGACAGAGTGACAGCGGTGTGGCCGACTCCAGAGGGCATCGCAAGCAAGCCTTCAACCTGATAAACAGCAGCTGGAATCATCGGACAGTGATCAGGACACCGAACCCTGTCGAGTTCAGCTAGAGATGCTGAGGGGAACGTTTGTTTCCCATTCAAATGCTGCAGCCAAGATCAAGTAACTCAGCATGGTAGAGAATGAAGCAGCTCAGTACTGTACTGGTTGGTATACTTACATATCAAGTCATGTGATGGGGATTTTTTTTGGAGGGAGGGGGCACAGGGTGAGGTATTAAGGAGGAATATACCTGAAACTTCAAAGTCAATCCTCAAAAACCAGCAAAATGTGGTTACATACAGCAACAGTATTCCACCACTGTGCTCAGCCCTATATCCAGTATCTCCTCTCCTCTAGAACGAGGCATTAGTTAAAGAGCTCAGGCAAGTGGCTCCAGTGTCTCGAGGCACTTTTGATGAGCCTTCTGAGGGCCACTTTACTCCAACAAGGACATCACTTTGTTAACACTGAGGAAAGGCTGTTGTGGAGAGTAGCCTGAGCTGGCCCCAGGCACCCCAAGGGATATATATGTTTCATGGACCAAGGGGGATAGACCGAGGAGGCAGTCAGGACAATTCTTTTAACCAAGGGGAGTTCAAATCCTGAGTACAAAGGTTTTCTTTTTAATTTAACAGGAAAAGCCATGGCACTCACTGAATGACTGGAGTTACAAGTCCCCATTGGTAGTCCCACTGCCATGTTGAACAGTGTGAAAAGCAACCCAGCAGCATCCAGATGACCAGCAAGATGCTTTGGGTGCGAGGACGATCACACACAAGATGTTAACTCACCTTTTCCCACCCTTGAACTCAAGATTCACAGCCCGTGCAACTTTCAGTTTAACCACGTCTCATGGAAACGTCTGCGACACCAGAGAGCTTGGCAGAACGGGCAAAGCTTTTAAACCTGCTGGAGCCCATATTCAGAGATAGCTGTGCTGAGGTATTTATTCAGGTGTGTTGACAAGGTGATTGTTATGCATCTGTTCAAGCATTTCTTTCTTAAACCACCCTCAGTTTTAAGTTGACAGCCCAGACTCTACAGACTAGAGGTTGCATTAGCCACTCCTCACAATGTAACATACAGTCATCATTGACAGCAATAACTCAGTATAATAATGACTCTGAAGAAGTCTAATGAAAGCAGTTCCTGGCAGTGATTCTCATTACTGCAATAGCAGATCCTTCACCCAATTTATTATATAGAATGATTTAGATAATTATTTCAATGCACAATGTGCAAATTAAAGTTTACAAAAGAAAACAAAAAAAATAGCAGATGCCAAGTGAGGGCAAACCAAAGCTTGGTTTTATCTGGTATAATATACTCTGTAATAAACGGATTTTGACCTCCACAGTGAGTAGGAATTGTCGAATTTCAGGAGATAGACCCCTCTGCCTGGGTACTGATGGGATCCAGCGTACACCTCCTCGTGGCAATCTCTTCTGTAGACCGGCACCACCTCGTCTACCTGAACTTTGCTGGCCTCCTTCTTGACTTTTTCTCCTTCACTGGGATTGTCTGCAGGAAACATGCAAGGAATCGTCAGGATTTACAAATGCACCTAAGGTTTCTTGCCTCTGTGGCCGAAGGCATTGATCCCAGCTACTGCACAGTTCCACCGAGTGCCTTTTGCTGCATGGGAGCCCGGTGGGATCTTCCTGCTCCCAGACAAGAGACAGAGTCAGCAATTCCCTATGCTAGCAGTGCTCAGCCATCTCAATACCCAGATGGACTTGAAGCAGAGAGCTGCTTGATCTCTTGGATGGTGGCTAAATAAGTCTCCCTCCCTTTTTTTGCTGGTGTCAGTCTTTAAAGACATGCTGGGCTCTACTGTACAATGTGAAGATCCACAGGAATGGCTCCTGCGACACCAGGTGTGGGGACCCATATTTCCACGTGTGGCTTTCGGTGGGAGAACTTTATCCACACTAAATGGTCTATTTGCCCCCATATTGACATCCCCAAATCATGGGTGAAAGGAGAAAAATGTCTACCCCCCCACACCTCCTGCAGCCAAAGAAACAACTTCCATTTCTCTCTTTTCCATTCGTTCACAGATTGGCTCGGCAAGCATTTATCGCCCATCTCTAATTGCAGTTAAGAGTTAACCACGTTGCTGTGGGTCTGGAATCACATGTGGGTCAGACCAGGTAAGGATGGCAGATTTCCTTCCCTAAAGGACATTATTTTTACTTTATAACAATTGACAATGGTTTCATGGTCATCATCCAGATTTTTTTTTTAAAAACTGAACTCAAATTTCACCATCTGTGGAGGTGGGATTCGAACCCGGGTCTCCGGAGCATTACTCTGGGTCTCTGGAATATCAGTCCAGTGACAATATCACAATGCCACCGCCTCCACCTCAGTATACTACCCAGAGTGTAGTAATAAAAACAGGAAATGCTGCAAATGCTCAGCAGGTTTGGCAGCATCGGTGGAGAGAGAAACAGAGTTAATGTTTCAAGTTGAATGACTCTTCTCCGGAACATACAAGAGTCATGTTCGACTTGAAACCTTAACTGTTTCTCTCTCCACAGATGCTGCCAGACCTGAGTTTTCCCAGCATTTTGTTTATATTTTAGATTTCCAGCAGCCACAGTATTATCTGTTTGTATATGCTAGTTGAGGGATAAACATTGGCTAGGACACCAGGGAGAATACCTCTGGTCTGCTTCAAAATAATGCAAGATCTTTTATTTTCATCTGAGGGGGCAGATAAGGCCTTGGTTTAATGTCTCACCTGAAAGACAGCCCCAGTGCTGCACTGGAGTGTCAGCCTACATTCTCATGGAGCCAAAAGAAAGTGGAGGTATTAAATGAGTGCTTTTTATCTGTCTTTACAAAGGAAGAAGATGCTACCCAGGGTGAGGTGCACTCATGGAATTTACAATTGAGAAGAAGGAGGTGTTAGAAAGGCTATCTTTACTTAAAACAGACAAGGCACCAGGACCAGATGAGATGTATCCAAGGGCACTGAGGGAAGTGAGTGTGGAAATTTCAGAGGCACTAGTGATAATCTTTCAGTCTTCCTTAGACACAGGGGAGGTGCCAGAGGACTGGAGGATTGTGAATGTTACACCCTTGTTCAAAAAGCGGTGCAAGGATAAAGCCGGCAACTTCAGACCAGTCAATTTGACCTCAGTGGCAGGGAACCTTCTAGAAACTATAGTTTGGGACAAAATCAAGAGTCACTTAGACAAGTGCAGGATAATTAAGGAGAGCCAGTGTGAATTCATTAAGGGAAAATCATGCTTAACTAACTTGCTGGAGTTTTTTGAGGTGCTAACAGGTGGGGTTGATAAGGGCAATGCTGTCGATGTGGTATGTATGGATTTTCAAAAGGCATTTGATGCAGTGCCACACAACAGACTCGTGTGCAAAATTCTAGGTCATGGGATAAAAGGGAAAGCAGGCACTTGGGTAAGGAACTGGCTGAATGACAGGAAATAGTGATAAAAGGTTGTTTTTCAGATTGGAGGAAGGTTTGTAGAGGAGTTCCTCAGGGGTCAGTGTTGGGACCCTTGCTCTTCCAGATATATATTAATGACCTAGACTGTGGTGTGCAGGGCACGTTTTCAAAATTTGCAGATGATACAAAGATTGGAAATATTGTCCACTGTGATGAGAATAGTCTTGAAGTTCTAAAGGACAGACATGTTGGTGGACTGGGCAGATAAGTGGCAAGTGAAGTTCAATGCACAGAAGTGTGAGGTGATCAATTCTGGCAGGAAGAATATGGAGAAACAGTATAAAATATAGGGTGAAATTCTAAAGGAGGTGCAGGAACAGAGGGACCTCGGTGTATATGTACATAGGTCATTGAAGATGGCATGGCATGTTGAGAGAGCAGTTAATAAAGCACATAGTACCTTAGGCTTTATTAATAGGGGCAATGAGTACAAGGGTAAAGAGGTTGAACTTGCATGAGACACCAATTAGGCCTCATTTGGAGTACTGGCCCAGTTCAGAGTGCCATACTTGTGGAAGGATGTGAAGAAGTACAGAAGTGATTCACAAGGACAATTCCAGGGATAAGAACTATAGTTATGAGGATAGATTGGAGAGGTTGGGTCTGTTTTCCTTGGAGAAAAGGCAGCTGAGAGGAAACTTGACAGAGGTATTCAAGATCCTGAGGGGTATAGAAAGATAAATAGTGAGAAACTGTTACCACTCAAGGGAGCATCAATAACTGGAGGGCACAGATTCAAAATAATTGGCAAAAGGAGTAAAAGTGATGTGAGGAAAACTTTTCACCCAGAGGACGGTTAGAGCCTGAAGTGAGCTCCCTGAGGTGGTGGTGGAGGCAGGTTCGATCAAGGTATTCAAAAAGGAATTGGATAGCTACCTGTGAAGAAAGAATGTGCAAGGTGATGAGGATTAGGCAGGGGAATGAGACGAAGTAGAATGCTGTTTCAGAGAGCCAGTGCAGACTCAATGGGCCGCATGGCGTCCTTCTGAACTGTAAAGATTCTGATTCATTATGTACTCAAATTTCTGGCATGTACCTTGAAGCCATGGTCATCTAATTTTGGGGTAACTAGACTAGTAAACCAGAGGTCTGGGCGAATGATCCTGAGCCATGAGTTCAAAACCCACCTCAGCAGCTACGAATTTGCATTCAGAATAAAAACCTGTCATCAGTAATGGTGATGGATGAAACCCCCATCATAAAAATTCACCTGGTTCATCTATGTCCTTTTTGGAAGGAAATCTGCTGTCCTTACCTGCTCCCACAGCAATGTGATCGACTCTTAACTGCCTGAAGTGGGGTACCAAGTCTCTCAAGTTGTGTGTAAGGTGGCAGCTTACCACTTCAAGGGTAATTAGGAATGGTCAATAAATGGTGGCCTTGCCAGTGACCTTCACATTGTGAAGGAACAAAGTAAAATCCAAGGGTGCTACCCTTGTTGATATGTAGCTAGGGACACCTAACTAACTCCCAGCCAGTAGGGAGAATGTATATGAATGTAGCCAGCGAGGAAATCTTCCTCGAACACTGTATTTCATTAGTGAGGGAGCAGCACAGCTTCAACAGAACGTAGCTTAGCTCTATTCACTGTCCTCACCTAAACTTACGGATGTGTTAAGATAAGTCGCCCTTTAGTACTATACCCTAAGGAAGGGCAAAACATGGATTGGGTGTGGGGAGAGAATCAGATCTTGTCTGAATTGGTCCTCACCTGACTTTGCCTGTGTTGTCTTAGCTTACTTTGCATTGGACAATATTTCACCCCTGATGTAGACCGAGGTGCAAAGTGCAAAGTCTAAGCTACGATTAAAATGCTGGTCGTCACTTTTGCCTCTAGGTCAGAAGGCTTTTGGTTCAGGGGCCATGCATAATTGCTGCTAACACTCCAGTGCAATATTGGGAGCATACTGCACTGGTGGAGGTGGCGCATCTCAGATGGAACATGAAACCACCTGCCTGTGGAAACAACCATGTAAGATCCCACCGCACCATTCAAATGGGAGCAGAGAGTTGCCTTTGTGTGCTAGCCAACATTCTTCCTTCAGCCCATAGCCAGAAAGGACCAATGCCTTTGTGGAATCAAGAAAGAGTCACACAACTACTGCACCCCCACCACCCCAGGTGGCCACATAGTAATCACTGCATTTCAAATGATTTCTCTGCCTACTTTTTTGATATTCCTGCAAGGCATGATATGGCGCCATCTATAAATGCATATCATTCTCAGTCCTTAACAGGCAGCTTCATAATGTAGGTTTTCCTGAGTTTGAGCTAGAGGACAAGATCCATTACAGAATGCTATCTCAATATGCTCTACGTCTCTTAACACAGCTGGGTTCAGCTATTTGGCAGGCTAAATATAGAACTGAACTGAACCATGCAAACAAGGCAAGTACATGAGTGATCCACATTTTGCACCATGACACATCACGCCATTCACCAGGCTGGATCAGATGAGCTGGTGACGCTGAATAGATAATCCACGGTCTCTCTTCCAACCACCCATCAAACTTGTAGCAGGTAAATGCACTGTCTGATGTGATGTTACAGCCCTGTGAGATGTAGAAAGTTCCCAGTGAGCTAGCCAGGGCACTATAATCAGTCTCAATGCCCCTGGGCTAGGAAGTAGGCAGGCAGAAAGGCAATAGAAAGCAGTGAGGCTTCCCACTCCTGACTGCTATCCCGTGACCCCAGTTATCCCTGTATCTCAGTCGAGCATCATGACTAGCCTTACCGTGTAGGCTCCTTTGGGAGTGAGACAGGAGGAGGAGACCGGCGTCTATGGAATCTGTGCTCCAGTCTGAGTCATTGCCTTTAGAAGAGGATAGTGTGGAGTGCCTGAAACGGGGAACACCAACACAGCCTGCCCGCTCGACGAGGTCATAGAAAGAAATAACTCATAGCTAAACATTTGCATGCGCTCCCCTTACACCAACTCCCACCCCCCACAAACACCTCAGCAGAGGTAGCAACCACAATACCTTCATCATCATCCTCATCGTCACTGGACTCACTGACGTGCACGCTCACTGTGGTATTCGGAGAATCCGTCCATTCAAAGCAGACGCCAAAGCCTATGTCATAACTGTCTGTAGCAAATTCCCAGAAGAGGTAAGACCCCTCCTCATGAGTAGGCACCCGTACGGTTACTACCTCCCCCCGGCCCACCGTGATGACTGAGTCTGCATCCTGCCGGATCTTCTCCTTGAAATCTTTGATTTGTGGCCGGGTCCACATGGAAGGGGCTGCTATGACTGGAGCTGCCTCTGTGGGAAGAAAATAACAGGGCTGAATTGCAATAGAGGTAATTTGCAAAAAAACAACTTCAATGGAAAACATCAGAAGAGGAACAGCAGGCTGACCAACAGAATCAGATCTTCGAGCTCCTCCAATTGTGACCTCGAGTATCACCAATTTTAATCGCTCCACACCTAGCAGCCATGCCTTTAGCTGCCAAGGCCCTAGAGCTCTGGAATTCCTTCAACATCTCCACCCCTCTCTCTCTCCTTTAAGACACTCCTTAACACCTACCACTTTGACCAAGCTCTTTGGTCACCTGTCCCAATATCTCCAAGTGGTTCAGTGCCAAATTTTGCTTGCATCCCTGTGAAGCATTGTGGGATGTCCCGTTAACAATGTCATATAAATACAAGCTATTTTGTTACCTTCTACTTGACGCGACCTGTACTCTAGTATAAACAAGTAAAAATGTGCCGCTTACCAGCATTGAACTAGCATACAGCCAGATCAAACCAACCTACCCTGTTCAGTCAGAAATATAGTCTCCTTCACGAAATGGGCCAAAGCAATATGAAATGGGAAAACAATGGGTTGAAAATAAAATTCGTGCCAGCTTTCATAAGGAGACAACTGTTGCCTTAGCAACCAGTACAGCGAGTTTGGTCGTGTTGAGGGTTGGTTAGACCATGCTTTGTCACAAGAGGTCACTACATATTTTAGGGAACCAATGAATAAATATATGAAGCAGAAAACAACACAGGGTTAGAGGAGAGAGGGAGGGAGGAGCAGTTAGTTTTGGATCGCCATCGCAAAGTGCCAACTCACGCATGATGGGCCATATATTCTCCTTCTGAACTGTAAAATTTTTATACTTCATTTATCTTAATCCTGTAGTGCAAGGTAAAGGCAGTCAGCAACAGAGCTATACAGGGTGGTGATCTTAGGTTCAATTTCTGGTCTGTGCTGAGTGAACTCACTTTAGCTGGATGATATCAAGGGCACAATTTACCTCAGCAAGGGGTGGGAGAGGCAAGTAACAAAACATCAGCCATAGCTAGGGCACAAGTCCCTAGGCCAGGGCAGCTGCACCGGCTCTGAAGTCCCTGGGCCGGGGCAGCTGCACCGGCTCTGAAGTGCCTACACTGGAATAGCTGGCTGACAGTTCATGTCCATGCTCAAACATCACCAATAGG
Organism: Carcharodon carcharias; assembly: GCF_017639515.1. NCBI lineage: Eukaryota > Metazoa > Chordata > Chondrichthyes > Lamniformes > Lamnidae > Carcharodon > Carcharodon carcharias. The sequence continues at coordinate 26,459,908 of NC_054471.1, forward strand.
CAGTCAATTGACATATAGGAGGGCATCCCTGGAACTGGACCTCCCCTCTCCAACCACGAGAGAAATTTGGAGAGTTGGGGAGAAAAACAGTTCTCAAAATCAATAGGTAAGGGATTTTAAAAGGTTTTCTTACTGGGATGATCAACTCAAACCTGGCTTCAGATGTAAAATAGAAATAATGGCAAGCTAATCTACGTCACATCTCCTAAGCACTATATCTGGCGGAATTAACTCAGTAATGCAAGTACGGGAAAATATTTCAGCTGACCTCATCAATAATTAGAGGGAAAACATATAGGATCAAAGAATGAGGGGGGACTTGAATGATTTTTTAAAAAATTTGTGTTGGTGTATGGAACTTCCTTCTTAAAGCTGCAGGTGGAAGGGCATTGGGTCAGTGGGCAGCTTTTTCAGTGAGTTGACACAGCAATGATGGGCTGAATGGCCTCTTTATATTGTAAAATTCTAGGATTATTAACACGTGTCACAAAAGTATAATAATTCTCAATATTGTGATTTATTGTAAAATTAAGTTAACAGTGAGGTTTGGATAGTTTGTGTGCGCGTGTGTGGGATTTAACTGAATTGGAGACAGGTGTGGAGGCTTTGACTCATCAAAAGAAGCTAGGTTTGAAATGCTGAATACGTAAACATGGCTGAAGTTTTAGAATGAGTGGTGGGGAGAATTTGCATTTTCAGATAAATCAGGGTAGCTTGAATTTCAAAGAGATGGTAGGATGTTACACCTAGCCAAAGAAGCTAGGCCAAGCAGTGTGTTTATTTTCCCAAAGCTTACTGATAATATGGGCACCATGAAAAGATTTGAGAAAGGTAAAATTCCAAAGACATTGGAAATAATGGAACTTACATTAAAAGGGAGAAACATGTATAAAGCACAATGAGGCTGTGGGTCAGGAAAGCCTTGTATGGTCTACCAGAAGTGTGAAAAGCCCCCAGTATTTGCGCACTAAGCTGCTGTCAACAGAAACTGAAGCTAGGAAAGGCCATTTTGAATTCTACTGTCTGGATCTATTTAAATCTATTAGGTTTTACCATTGCCTTAATGGGGGTGTAACAGGAAGCCAGATTAATTAGGGGTTTTAGGAATTATTATAGTGGTAATTTGTAGACTTATATATGAACTTCAAATCTTTTCCTTTGTTAATAAATGTTTAATTTAGTTTCGTAAAACATCGAGTCTTGGTGGACTTATTACTACTGAAGTCAGGGCACACATCGAAATAAAATACAAATTGCAAAATCGTTGTGACCATGTGATCAAGTTTCCCTTGTGGATTTGATTCGCCTGTCACACACCATCTGTCGTGTCATAACACACTAGATGTATTACTCTAACTCCACATGCATGCTTTGCCTCTAGTACTGGCTCATTCCCTGCACTCTACTTCAACTTCCCTAGCCTTTCAGAGGTCTTTCATCTGGAAACTTCTCTTCAAACATATTCTGTACTCCCTCCTTCCAACTGTGTTTTTTTAAAAAAATCATTTACAGGATGTGGATGTCACTGGCTAGGCCAGCATTTACTGCCCACCCCTAATTGAAGTGGTGGTGGTGGTGAGCTGCATGCCTGTATTGTAGATACACCCACAGTGCTGTTAGGATAGGAGTTCTACCCCTTTCCAATTTCTTTGTGCATTCTGTAAACTGCTCAAGCTGCTTCTTTAAGTGAAGAGGACTACATAAACGCAAGTTGCTGCAGCTATCAATTTAGATTAAGCCATAACCTGTATTTAAAGCCTTATTTTTAATAATCATATAACTGAGGAGAGTTGCTAATTGTAAAGGGTGAAGATGTAGATACTTCTGAGACATCCTATCTTGTCAGGATGATGCTGCTGCACGTTACTAAGGTGGTGTTTTGCTATGGGTTTTCCCCTTGAGCTGCTGAGGGTGACTATGCTCTCAAGACATTCAGATATACAATTCCAGATTTTATTCTGCCCAAAATTGGGCTGATCTGGAAATAGCACTTTGAGCTACACCACAGGGGTGGCACAAGATCATCTGATATATGCACTTCTGAGGTTAGGGGAAATTCCCTAGCTGCAGTGTTGCAAGTATTTAACAGCCATGACTTTTTCTATATTGACCCACATTCTTTACGACTAGAAGGAAATGAGCACATCATGGGAACGCCACCATCTGCAAGCTCCCCTCCAAGCCACACACCATTTCGACTTGGATCTATATCGCCATTCCTTCACTGTCGCTGGGTCAAAATCCTGGAACTCCCTCTCTAACCACCTTCAAGAGCAATTTGGAATGGGCAACAAATGCTGGTCTTGCCAGTAACGCTCACATCCCATGAAAGAATAAAAAAAGACTTAACAGTGTTTTATTACTATTGCTGTTCACCATTAAAAGAAAACATCTCTGGCCACAGTACTGGTTTCCACTGACCATCCGATAAGGGGATCTTTCAAAGTTAGAAAAGGAGGCAAGGAGGCCCCCAGGGGTGTGTCAATATGTATCTGGGTGAGAGGGAGAAGAGATCCCCAGAAAAGTTTGAAAGCCATTGCAGTGTGAGCAATTTCAGGCAGTCATTAAAGAAAAAATAGACTTGCATTTACATCACCCATGATTCTGGGTCTCAGAAATAACCCAAAGTGCTTCATATACAATCAATTACTCTTGAAATGCAACCACTGCCATTCCTATACAAATTGTGGCAGTTTATGCAAAGCAAGACCCCAGCGAAGGCCAATCATTCTGATTTTGGTGGGAAATGTTGGTTAGATTTCTAATTCTTCAGTGAATAGCACCACTGGATATATAACCATCACCTAAGCAGGCAAGCAGGGCCTCGTTTAACACCCCATAAAAAGAATGGTACCTTTGGTAATGTAATAATGTCTTGATATTGCACAGGAGTTCCAGCATGACTATGCAATCAAACAGTGGAGGCTTGAACCCAAAATCAGCTCCCAGGCTAAAGATCTCCAACAGGAAATATCTGGACTTCAGGGGAAGGGTGGATGAGGAGGTAGGTGTGGAACAGGACAGAAGCTGGTTAATAAACTCAAATTTCTACCTTTTGGTCCATTTTCCAACACTTCTTCCGAAGATTCTGGCTCAGGCTCTTTTTCCGAAGGGTCTGTGTGTGTAGTTGTCTGTCCGTTCACTGTCGGGACCTCTCCTACCCCAATGTGGGTTGTTGATACTATTGGCTCTTGCTGTTTCTGTAGTGTTGCCTGTATGGACCAGAGAAACCCAAAGACAACATAAGCCTGGTGTTCTTGCCTAGAGATGCCTTATAGGATCTTACAACACAACAGATCCATATTGGGATTTTTGACAGGAGTCTCTTCCATTGGACTAGGTTTGAGTAGCTTTTTCTTGTACCTATTATCCTGAGAGTTGAGTCCTTACTGAGGTGTGGCTGCACGGACACTGGTTACCCTTTGGTACCCTGCTCAAGTGGGAGCTTTCTTACATGAACTTTTATAGTCTGTTCAGCCAGAGGATTTGATGGCACAGCTCTGAATTATATACTGGAACAGAGGGACCAGGGGGGTTTATGTGCACAGATGGTGGCAAGATATATTGAGAGAGTAATTAGCAAAGCATATGGGATCTTGAGCTTCATAAATAGAGGCACTGAATACAAAATGAGGGGAGTTGTGCTGAACCTTTAATGGTTAGGCCATGAGACAACTGCATCCAGTTCTAGTTAGCGTACCTTATGAAGGATCTGTGAATTCTTGAATGTGCAGTGGTTTACCAGAATGGTTCCAGAGATGAGGGATTTTAGCGATAAACTCAGGTTGGAGAAGCTGGGATTGTTCTCCTTGCAGCAACGGAGATTGAGAGGTGATTTGATAGAGATGTTAAAGATTATGACAAGTTTAAATAAGATAGACAAAGAGAAGCTGTTCCCGTTAGCTGATGGTACAAGGACTAGAGGCCACAGATTTAAGATTTTGGGAAAAATACGGAGGGATGCAATAAAGAGCTTTTTTACGTAACAAGTGGTAATAACCTGGAACTCGCTGCCCACAAGGGCGGTAGAAGCAAAGATAAAGTGATTTCTAAAGGAAACTGAATTGGCATGAGAGAGAAATAAAACTTGCAGGGCTGGGGGATAGAATAAGAGAATGGGACTGATTGTCCTAAAGTGTAAGAAATGGTATCTTTAATATTTAGAATTACAGAATTAGCAGACAGTATGAAACCACCTGACAGAGGTTCTCTTTTTTCTCGCTCCCTTCCCTCTCACTTCAAAAAAAAACACTTGCTTCTCAATAAACTACTTAATACTTAACCTACTTTAAAATAATTTTTGAGATCGACCCCCTTTTTTTGGGAAATCTGAGATTCCGGAACCTTAATCTTGCAACAGAGTCTTTGCATGGACTCGATGCGCTGAATGGCATCCATGTCTTGCTTGATCTATGACTCTAGGAGGCATCACAGACAATACAATCCTCTCGACACCACACAGGCACATTGTCAATAGAGGCTTCTGGGGACTGTTCAGGAGCACGAATGCCAACTGGTTTTCTCCTTCCAATCAAGACTGATCCTAATTGTCATGCCCTGGTTGAGGCAAAAGGACCTGAAAGCAGACTAGATAGTGAATGCTAAGATGATTGTGGTCTATACTGTTCAACTGCTCAGCAGGGAGTCCTCATCAGCTGGAAGGCAGGGCTTCCTGGCCAATTGTTTTATTCAACTGACTGGGGTGGGCCAACAATCTGCACTCCCACCCCTGCAAACCCCTCTACCCAACCTAGCCGAGATAGGCGAAAATCACAAAAGACAACAAAATTTACACATGCTGCACAACGCCGTAAGAGCTGAGTCAGGATAAGAATGTTTGGGAAAGGATCACTATACTCAGAAAGACCTTATATTCCCAACTCGACTTATATGGAGTCCTATCGCAAATCCTCTCTCTAGGAACCCACGCAATTGACTATGGAAACCATTTACTTTCCTCCTTTTAGACATCCTTCCCTGGGAAAAACATTCCACAATTTTTGTTCAGCCTCCCCTTGTGCAGGATTTTTCCAGATTGGTGATCTTGTGTGGAAGTCTTTTAAAGAGGAGTGATTTGATAGCAGTGTCCAAGATCATGACGCATTTGGATAAGGTAGACAAAGAAAACAAAACTTCCCATTAGCTATAGGACTAGGGAACACAGAATTAAGGTTTTGTCAAGAGATGCAGGAGGAATATACAGCGACTGGTAATCACCTAGAATTCACAGCCTACCAGGGTGAGGAAGTGGAAATGATTAGTGATTTTAAAAGGAAATTGGATGGACACTCAAAAGGAAATAAGCTTGCAGGGCTACAGGGTTAGAGAGGAGGTACAGGACTGACTGGATTGCTCTACAGAGAGCCAGCATGGATTGGACTGGCTGAATGGCCTTCTGCATCATAATGTCTCTATGGCTCCATGTTAATTTTGGTCTTGTCTAAGCCAGGGATTTTAATTTAGGTCCCTCAAATTCAACTTGCCTAAAAAATTTTACCCAGTCAGTTGACAACAGCACGGCTACAAAGTGAGCCTGTGATGCTTGCAGTACATTCTACCCAATTATTAAAGCTCTACCAGTTCTAAAGCAGGAATTAATGTGGAAGGCAGTGTGGTACTGGCACAGGAAAGCTACTCAAACTTGTACCCACCCTGTAATTAAATTATAATTAAAGAGACTAATATCTCATTCACTGCACACTGATCCTTTTTACTGCTCACAGACATGCCCAGCCTTACCTGCTGCTGTGCTAGCTGCACCTGGTACAGCTGTTGCATGTACTGTTGATAGTGCTGCTCTTGAAGCTGACGAATCAGGAGTTGCTGTTGTTCAAAGTTACCAGGATACTGCTGGGCTGCATACTGCTGGAACTGCACGGCAGTTTGTGCATTTAAGGCAGCCATGATTTGTTGCCTAAAATTAAAGGTTCAAAGAGTAAAGCTCTGGGATAAAGTTTCTCACATTTACACAAAACGCTCGAACTTCAGAAGCTCTCCTTGCTCCTTTCAAATGTGGTACGAAACTGCACAGGTGAGGAAAATCTCAGCTTCAGGAATGGCCCAGGTCACAGCAAGGAACCTCCCTGATTTTAGCCAGGCAGCTATAAGGAGCCTCTGATATCAGTCTCAGCACCACCAGGCAAGGAAGAGGAGAAATCAGCCAGGGTTCCTGCACCCATCTTCTAGCCTACTGGAAGGTGCTGTTTGGAGTAGGCTGTACAGTGATGGACAGCCCAACATCAAGATTGACGACATGAAGAGTGGTCACTTTGGAGACATACAAGGAGACTGATGCTCAGAACTGGAATCCAGCACTTGTCAGCATAATCACAGTGTAATTTAATGTTAGATTTTATCCTGGTACTACTCACGGACACCACTGGGGAGGGCAGGGGATAAATGATCGAGTAAAACCACTCTTGGGACAACTGGCATCCGTTTACTGTATAGCACCAGCACAGGTCTGTTGATTATCTATTGGGAGCAGGAGGTAAGATAGATATTCACATCTATTAGTGCCTTAAAACTTGGCCAACCATCTCAGAATGCCACAATGAATTTGGCTTTGGGCTCCAGGGCAAACGCAGCAACCATTCTACAATGGAGATATTCCTCAAACAGTAATAAGTCGACCATTTGGGTTCTTTTTGCCACTGGTGGTAGTTAAGGATGGATGCTGGCCAAGTGATCAGGAGAGCTCCCAGCAATTATTCAGCAAACAGTTGAGTGGCCTGAGCATGCCTTGGTTTAATGCTCATTTTAAATGATAGCACCTCCAGTGATGCAGCACTCCTTCATAGCTGTACTGGAATATCAAGCTAGATCATAATATCAGCACGTAAGAATTAAGAGCATGAGTAGCCCATACAGCCCTCAAGTCTGCTCTGGCATTCAATAAGATCATGACCGGTTGTCTATCTGAACTGCACTTTCCTACACTATTGCCATTTCCCTTGATTCCTAGTGTCTAAAAGTATAACTTGCTGACCCAGACAAGAGAGCTATTAACACAGCCACGTTTAGACAATTAAGCAATGGTACTTTAATTGCAAAGCTTAAGACAACTTTCAACTGACGAACAGCTCTTACTTTTGTTGTTCCATTCGTAGCCGTTCTTCCTCCAGCCTCCTCCTCTCCTCCTCCTCCCGCCTCCTTTTTTCTTCCTCCTCTCGCTGCCTTCTCTCTTCCTCCTGCCGCAAACGTTCTCGCTCCTCCTCTTCCCTTTGACGCCTCTCCTCCTCTTCTCTCCTGCAGCCAGGAAACAAAATGGAACATTCTGTAAAATAAAGCAATTTATGTGCAGGTGACTTTGTATATTCAGACATGGATACCAACAACAGTGAGCAGGAGTGGGCACTTCATGACCAGATTTCAGATTAAAACTAAAATTAGTGCAGAGATTAGATTCCTTCATTTGAACAAAGGCTGGTAAATATAAGCGTCAGATCACCCGGGGAGACCGTGGAGGTACAACAGTGTCAGCGAAGTAACTGGACTGGATAAATGGAAGGGAAGAGTAAGGCTATGATTTTCCATTTGATTTCAAACCCGAAGCAACTGAGTCACGTGAAGATGCAATTTGGAATCCAAGAGGTTGGCCACACAGGGAACAGCTCAGGGTCATCATTCCTGCGTGAACTCCTTGTGAGAACAATCTCAAAGTGATCTCACTGCCATACTCTTACATAGTTCTGTTATCTTCCTCGACTTCAAACGTTTGTCCGATTTGCCCTTAAAAAGATCCAGCGATTTTTGCTGCGATTATAGAACGTGGGAACAGGAGGAGGCCTTTCAGCTCTTCAGCCTGTTCCGCCATTTAATTTGATCGTATATGATTTGCATCTTAACTCCATCTATCCCTTGATGCTGGATCCCTTAAGGCTCCTGCCTAACAAAAATCTCAATTTCAATCATGAAGTTTTCAACTGACCCCCAACCTCAGTCACCATTTTGGGGTGGGATGGAGAGGGGAAAGTTTTCCAGATTCATATCTGTGTGAAGAAATGCTTTGACAAAACCCCCGAATGGTCTAGCTCTAAATTTTAAGATTATGCCCCCCTTTCACCACCCCCCCCAGAGGAAATAATTTCTCTATCTACCCAATCAAATCCTATACTTGCTTTAAACATCTTAATTAACCAGTCTTTCTATACTCAATTGAATATAAGCTATGTAAATTAATCCTTTTAACTCCGATTTAATTCTGGTGAATCTTATGTGCACTCCTTCCAATATATTCCACCCAAGATGCAGGGCCCATAACGGAACACAGACTAACGAGAGTTCCCTTGACTGATACCTGGAATGAAGGAGTTATCTTATGAGGAATGGTTGGACAGGCAGGGGCTGTATCTGCTGCAGCTCAGAAGAATGAGAGGCGATCTTATGGAAACACAAGATCCTGAAGAGGGACTTGACAGGGTGGATGCTGAAAGGATGCTTCCCCTTGTGGGAAAGACTAGAACCAGGGGACACTTTATAAATAAGGGGGCTCCCATTTAAGGTGGAGATTTTTTTTGCTCAGGGGGTCAGTACTTTTGGAACTCTGTCCCAGAGAGCGGTGGAGGCAGGGTCATTGAATTTTTTAAGGCAGAGGTAGATGGATCTTGACTAACAAGGGAGTGAAAGGTTACCGGGGTAGGCGGGAATGTGGAGCTGAGGCCACAAACAGATCAGCCATGATCTTATTGAATGGCGGAGCAGGCTCGAGCAGCCAAATGGCCTACTCCTGCTCCTAATTCGTATGTTCGTATGCTCAGTAGTTACAGTACAACACTTGTGTCCCTTTTTATTTAAAATGCCTCGAGGTAATGACCAACATTTCCTTTAGCTTTTTGAATTATTTTTTGTAGCTGCCCACTAGCTTTAATGACTTCTGTACTTGAATGTTTAAATCTTTTGGCTCATCCACAATTCCTAGCTTGTTACCATTTGTTACCATTACTCCCCGTGGCCAACTATCACACATGCCAACAAGGCTCTCCTAACCTCACTCTTCATGCTCAGTGACAATTTTAAATTGATGACCTCACAACCCAGACTCCACAGGATGTTCCCAGCAAGAGAATCTTTTGGAGGGCTAGTGAGAAAAGCTAATCTTGAGTAGCCAGTCATGAGTAAATGAGCTGTGTCCAGTGGCAAGAGGGTCAGAAACCAGAGGACATATATTTAAGGGGATTGGCAAAAGAATCAGAGGCGACATAAGGAGACTTTCCTCTATACATCCAGCTGTTGTGATCTGGAAGGCGCTGTTTGAAAGGTTGGCGGAAGCAGATTCAATGATAACGTACTAAAGAGAACTGGATAAATTCTTGCAAGAAAATAACTTTGTAGGGCTATGGGGAAGCAGGGAAGTGCGATTAATTAGATAGCTCTTACTAAAGAGTTGACACAGGCACAATGGGCCAAAAGGTGCTGTTTAAATCATCCCATTAGCAGCAAAAAATTCAATCAAATTTTCTATGCTGCACTGGAAATAGATCCAGCCTCAAGTCTTTTTTTCTTCCATTCTCTGGATGTGGGCATTGATGGCAGGGCTGACAATTATTTGTCCATCCCTGGTTGTCCTGGATACAATGGGGTGGCTTGCTAGGCTACATTAGCAGATTCTGTCAACAGTGTTGCTATGGGAACTGGAGTCATGCACTGTTTTAAGTACAGCAGCTTTTTCTTCTATAAGTGATATTAGTGAACCAGCTGGCTTTTTATGATTACCCATGGTCACTTATGACTAACATCAACTCTCTTTCCCTTTATAGATTTCTCCCCCACTGTCAAACTGCATTTAAATTCTGAAACTGTCATGGGGTGGTGGTGGTTGGGGGGGGGGGGGGGGGGGTGGAATCACAACTAATTCTGAAGAATATTTGTCCAAGCCTCTGGATTGTCAATTTATTTAACATAACCACTATGCTACCATACCTGTGCAAGTCTCTTCATAACTAAGAGTTGTCCCATCTTTGGCATCATCCTGTGGAAATGCCTTCTACAGCTTTAACGTCCCATGAATAATGGAGCACACAGACTGAACACATTACCGTTAACCATAATCATACACCTCACATGTAGTCTACACATCCACAGAACCACTATAACTTTACAGAATCAAGCAGCACTCATTTTTTTTCATATTCTCACTGCTGACCCATCAACCAGTTGGTTAATTTGTTCCCATCTCACTGGACTTTGGTCTTTCCTTCATTGTCGCTGGGTCAAAATCCTGGAACTTCCTTTCTAACAGCACTGTGGGCGTGCCTACACCACATGGACTGCAGCGGCTCAAGGTGGTGGCTCACCACCGCCTTCTCAAGGGCAATTAGGGATGGGCAACAAATGCTGGCCGAGCCAGTGACACTCATATCCCATGAATGAATTAAAAACCCTCTTGCATTATTATCCTTTCCTGATTGCTTGCTGGATGCAATTATGATCTAAACGTTATTTTACAATGGTTCTTCAGTCGTCATCAGTTAATTGTCCCATTTAATTTCCCAGATATAAAACAATCGTTGCATCTAAAACAGTGATTGGGGAAGATGTTTTGGATGACTGACAGATGAGCCTATTTTGTAACGGTTAGAAACATTCATTACCATATTGTTCTTGCATATCCGAGTCTGCACATCTTAACATTTCTTTTGTATGCTGCTAATGGCAATGCTCTAAAATGGCTGGAATTACAGGTCTTGTCTAATAAGCTAAATAATAATGAGTCTGCAGAGCTCCTCTTCGATTTGGTTTCCATTGTTTGGTGGTCACTGATGCTGAAACTTGTCTTTCTATTCCTCAACTCAATCCACAGGGATTCATGTCAATAAAATCCCCAGGGCATCATACGAAAAGGCAAGATAGCGTGAAGGCTGGAAATCTGAAATATTTACAAGGACATTATGTCCTTAACACTGTCACGCCTCATCGCTTTTCTCTTCTGTGTCACTTCTCAAAGTGCTACAACCAACAATATTAAGTTTCCCAGTCTTGTGCAAACTTAAAACATGTTCATTACAACTATTCCATCATGGCCCTCCATAGTTATCAATTAAAAAATTTTGGCAATACAGGCTTACTGGCAAGGCCTGTATTTATTGCCCATCCGTACTTGCCTTGATTGGGTGGTGGTGAACTGCCATTTTGAACTGCAGTCCTTGAGATGAAGGTGCACCCACAGTGCTGTTAAGGAGTTCCAGGGATTTAACCCAGTGACAATAAAGGAATGACAATTTGCATTCTTAATTCTCCTTATTCACTGATTTCTATTGAATTCAACACATGCCAGTGAAGAAAGCAACCCCTTAAGTGCTCCCTCCAATGTAGTTAGGCGGCTGCCAATAAGTGAAAAACTGCCACTTCAAAACAGTTTTAAAATGTTATAATTGAGAAAGTTGACTTGTGGCAAGAAGGTAGCTGGCTCAACCACTGAGATGTAGGCTGTGCATTATCACTTGCACTTCAAACTAAAGGTACAAGGAATAAAACCTGCATCTGGCAGATTTAAGAGCTTATTGCACCATCCATTTTAATAGGAAATATGAAAACTGATAAAGGAACTTGCATTTCTATAGTGCCTTTCATGTCCCTAGAATGACCCACAGCACTTAACAGCCCATTGAAGTATTTTCAAAGCACAGTCACTGTTATAATGTAAGTATGGCAATGTTAATATGGCAGCCACTTTGCATACAGCAAAGTCACCAAACAGTAATGCAATATAACCTGTTTTTGGTAATGCCAGTTGAAGAGTAAATATTGACCAAGACATTGAACTGTTCTGCATATTTTCATAATAGTGCTATGGGATTGTTTACATCCATTCGAAATGGCAGATAGAACCTCTGTTTAACATGAAAGATGCCAATTCTGACAATGCAGTACTGCACTGGGAGTTTCAGCCTAGATATTTGTGTTCAAATTTTTGAAGCAGCACTTGAATCCAAAACCTTCTGACGTAGGTGGGAGTACTACCCACTGAGCCACGACTGGCACCATGTGATAGAATGGTTCCGAGAACTACCTGGCCTGGACTGCTTCACTAAAACTGTCCTTTATAAACACTGTAGGCTCCTTATTAAATCACTATCCTATAAAGACAGGTAACAGTTCTCTTACCTCTTCCTTTCCTGCTCCTCCTTCTCTATTTTATGGGATGTGACATATGGTTCAAACAGACTGCAGCATTTGTTCAGCAACTGGACAAATTCCACCATGGCATATTCTTTCTTCATGTTCCCCAGGCCAGTCCATTCTCTCCTGATGAGAAACATTAGCACGGTGAAAAATGATAGATATGCACTTAGTGCATTACCAAATCTTAAACATTCCAAAGCGCTTCGAATATGGTGGCTTATTTTGAACTGCAATCACGTAAGCAGGCAAGCTATTGGGTACACTGCAAGGTTCCACAACCAACATGATGGATGACCAGCTAATGTCTTTTGCACAGTTGATTAAGGAGGAATGCTACCCAAATGCAGCTTGATCCAATCTGCTTTAGCATTTTAACTGAATTTTAAGTGAACTGGCTTGAAAGGGGAATTTAAGCTGCTTCTTGTTCCTTAAAATAGTGCCACTTGATCAAGATCCACATTATCTACAGAACAGGCATTCAGTTGAACATCTCATCTAAAGGACGCACTTCTTGCAATGCAGCAATCACGCCCTAGATTATTTGCCCAACCTGTAGGATGGAGCACACAGCAAGAAATAATGGAGGCTTATGAGAAAGGTATGGTGATAATCATGGGTGATTTTAATCTACATGTAGATGGATGACTCAGGGTGGCAAAGGTAGCCTGGAAGTTGAGTTCATAAGAGTGTTTTTGGCACAATTTCTTAGAGCAGCACGTTCCAGCACCAACCAGTGAGCAGGCTATTCTAGATCAGTGAATGTGCAACAAGACAGGATTAATTAATGACCTCATAGTAAAGGGAGCCCGAGTAGCAGTGATCATAACATGAAAGAATTTTGCATTCAGTTCGCAGGAGGGGGAAGTGGGCCGAAGAGTAGCGTTTTGAACTTAAATAAGGCAATTATGAGGGTGTGAAGACAGCTGGGCTAAAGTGAACTGGGAAATAAGGTTCAGGGATAAATCAGTAGAGATGCAGACATTTGAGGAGATATTTCATAACGCTCAGCAAAGGTACATTCCAATAAGGAAAGACTCTAACAGAAGGGCGTACAGTACCATAAGATGTAGGAGCAGAAGTAGGCCATTCAGCCCATTGCGTCTACTCTGCCATTCAATGAGATCATGGTTGATCTGATAATCCTCAACTCCACTTTCCTGCCTTTTCCCTATAACCCTTGATTCTCCTACTGATTAAAAATCTGTCCAGCTTGAATATACTTAACAACACAGCTTCTACAGCCCTTTGCTGTAAAGAATTCCACAGATTACCTACCCTCAGAGAAGGATTTCCTCATCTGTTTTAAATGGGCGACCCCTTACTCTGAGATTATGCCCTCTGGTCCTAGGCCTTCCCATAAGGAGAAATAACCTCAGCATCTACCCTGTCAAGCTAAGAATCGTTTATGCTTCAATAAAGTTGCCTCTCATTGTTCTAAATTCCAATGAGTACAGGCCCAACCTACTCCACATCTCCTCATAAGAAAATCCCTTCATATCCGAGATGAACCTAGTGAACCACCTCTGACTGCCTCCAATGTCAGTGTATCTTTCCTTAGATAAGGGACCAAAACCGTTCACAGTATTCTAGGTGTGGTCTAACTAGTGCCTTGTATGGTTTTAACAAGACTTCCCTATTTTTGTACTCCATTCCCTTTGAAATAAAGGCCAGCATTCCATTTGCCTTCCCTACTACCTGTTGAACTTATATGTTAGCTTTTTGGGATTCACGCACAAGGACTCCCGGATCCCTCTATGCTGCAGCTTTCTCCAATTAAATAATATTCAGCTCCTCTATTCTTCCTGCCAAAGTGCATAACCTCACACTTTCCCACATTATATTCCATCTGTCACCTTTTTGCCCATTCCTTTGTAGACTCCTTGTGTCATACTCACCACTTGCCTTCCCACCTATTTTTGTATCATCCGCAAATCTGGCAATAGTACATTCACTTCCCTCATCTAAGTCATTAATATATATTGTAAATAACTGAGGCCCCAGCAATGGTCCTGAGGCACTCCATTAGTTACAGGTTGCCATCCCGAAAATGCCCCCCCTTATCCCAACTGTCTCCTATTAGTTAGCCAATCCTCTATCCATGCTAATATACTACCCCCAACAACATGGGTTCATGTCTTATTAAGCAGCCTTACATGAGGTACCTTATCGAATGCCTTTTGGAAATCCAAATATGTTACATCTACTGGTTCCCCTTTATCTATCCTGCTAGAATTCTAATAAATTTGTCAGGCATGATTTTCCTTTCACGAAGCCATGCTGACTCTGCTTGATTAGATTATGTAATTCTAAATGCTCTGCTATTACATCCTTTATAATAGACTCTAACATTTTCCCAATGACAGATGTTAAGCTAACTGGCCTATGGTTATCTGTTTTTTGCCTCCGACCCTTTCTGAATAAGGGTGTTACATTGGCAGTTTTTCAATCCTCTGGGGCTTTTCCAGAATGTAAGGATTCTTGGAAGATTACTATCAGTGCATCCACTATCTCTGTAGCTACTTCCTTCAATATCCTAGGATGCAACCCATCGGATCCAGGGAACTTATCGGCCTTTAGCCCCATTAGTTTCCCTAGAACTTTTTCTCTAGTGATAGCTATTGTATTTATTTCCTCCTCCTCTTTTGCCCCTTGATTATTTAGTGTTGGAATATTATTTGTGTCGGAATATTATTAGTGTCTTCTATCATAAAGACGGAAGCAAAGTATTTTTCAACTCCTCTGCCATTTCTTGGTTCCTCATTATTAATCCTCCAGCCTCATTCTGAATGGGGCCTATGTTCACTTTGGTCTCTCTCTTCCTTTTTATATATTTAAAGCTCTTGCTGTCCATTTTTATATTACTTGCTAGTTTATCCTCAAAGTTTATTTCCTTCCTCTATTATTTTTTTGGTCATCTTTTGTTGGTTTTTAAGACTTTCCAAATCCTCTGACTTACCACTAAGCTTTGCCACATTATATATCTTTTATTTTAATTTTATACTATCCTTAACTTACTTGGTTAACCATGGTTGCCATCTGTGATTTAACTAAGGAAGTTAGAGATAGTATCAACTTGAAAGAAAAAGTATACAGTTCTGGAAAGATTAGTGGCAGGTTAGTTAGACGATTGGGCAGAATATTAAAAAACAGCAAAGAATGGCTAAAAAATGAAGGTGAAATTAAAGTACAAGTGAAAGCGAACTAGAAATATAAAAACAGATAAGAGTTTCTGTGGGTATTTAAAAAGGAATAAAGTAAGTAAAGTAACATGTCCCTCTAGATTGAGTGCCTAGAGAATTAATAATGGAAAAGAAGGAAATGGTGGATGAATGGAACAGATATTTTGCATCTGTCTTCACCGTAGAGGATACAAATAACATACCGGAAATAAATGTCCATCAAGAGGTTAGAGAGGGAGAAACTTTTTACAATCACCAAGGAAAGAATACTGAGAAAATTACAACAATTAAAGGCTGACAAGTCCTCAGGTCCTGATGGCCTACATCCGAGTGTATAGGAAGTAGCAGCTGCCAAGGTAGTAGATGCATTTGTTTTAATTTTCTAAAATTCCCTAGATCCTGGAAAGGTCCCATCAGGTTGGAAAATAGCAAATGTAACTCCTTTATTCAAGAAAGGGGGAGACAGGAAACTATAGGCCAGTTGGCTTAACATCTGTCACAGGGAAAATGCTGGAATCTATTGAGGGGGTTATAGCAGGGCACTTAAAATATCAATACAACCAGGCAAGAATCAAGGTAGTTTTGTGAAAGGGAAATAATGTTTGACCAATTTATTGGAATTCTTTGAGGAAGTAACAAGCAACGTGGATAAAAGGGGAACTTAGATGTACTTAGATCTTCAGAAGGCATTTGACAAAGTGTACAGCAAAGGTTACCATGCAAAAATAAGAGCTCATGGTATAGGGAGTAACATATTAGCATGGATAGAGGATTGGTTAGCTAACAGCAACAGAGTAGGCATAAATGGTTCATTTTCAAGTTAGCAAAATGCAACCGGAGTGACTCACAGGTTAAGGTGGGGGGGCTCAACTATTTGCAACCTATATTAATGACTTGAATGACAGGATTAAGTGTATGGATGCTAAGTTTGCTGAAGACACAAAGATAGGTAGGAAAGTAAGTTGTGAAAAGGACATAAGGAGTCTGCAAAGGATATAGATAGGTTAAGTGAGTGGGTAAAAATTTGGCAGATGGGAGTATAAAATACGGGAAAATGTGAACTTGTCCATTTTGGAAAAGCGGCATATTACTTAAATGCGGAGAAATTGTAGAGTTCTGAGTTACAGGGGATCTAGTGTCCTGGTACATGAATCACAAAATGTTAGAATACAGTACAGCAAGTGATTAGGAAAGCAAATGGAATGTTCTCAATTACTGCAAGGGGAATGTAATATAAAAGTTGGGATGTTTTGCTACAGTTGCAAAGGGTATTGGTGAGAGCACATCGAGAGTAGTGAAGAGTTTTTTCCTTCTATTTAAGGGCATAATTGCATTAGAAGCAGTCAGAGCAGTCACTAGACTGATTCTGAGGGAGCATGACAGGGTGGATGCTGAGGGGATGTTGCTTCTCATGGGGGAATCCAGAATTAGGGGACAGTTTCAAAATAAGGGTCTCCCATTTACGATGGAGATGAGGAAAAATTTCTTCTCTCAAAATCATTTGTCATTGGAATTCTTTTCTCCAGAGAACAGTCGAGGCTGGTTAAAGCTGAGCTAGACATATTTTTGATCTATTAGGGAGTCAAGAGTTATGGGGACAGGCAAAAAAGTGGAGTTAAGGCCACAATCAGATCAGCCATGATCTTACTGAATGGCAGAGCAGGTTCATTGAATGGTCTACTCTGGCTCCTATTTCTAATGAGCTCTAAATTAGTTTTTTTTTTAAGAAGAGTTAGTGTGAAACGACAGAAATAATTTGATTGTGGATTATCCTATACAGCAAACGGTAAGAGATACAGGACAGTTCATGTATTTGTGATGTGGAGAATAGTGTGTGTAATGTGGAGAATACCCAGTCTCAAACAAAGAAATCTAGGCCTTGCCATTCTGGTGTTTGTTCAAGCTTAAGAAATGGGTGGTTATTTTAAAAAAAGTCCTTTCATGCAATGTGTGTCACTAGCCAGTCCAGCATTTGTTGCCCATTACTATTTGCTTTTGAGAAGGGGTTGGTGAGCCATCTTCTTCAACCTCTGCAGTCATGAGGTGTAGGTACAATCAATCAGCGGAGGGAGTTCCAGGATTTTGACCCAGTGGCAGTGACAAAATGATGATATAGTTCCAAGTCAGGATGGTGAGAGGCTTGGAGGGAAACTTGCAGGTGGTGATGTTCCCATGTATCTGGAGCCCTTGTTCCTCTAGATGGTACAGGTCAAGGGTTTGGAAGGTGCTGTCAAAGGCTTGGCGAGTTGCTGCAGTGCATCTTGTAGAAAGTACATACTGCAGGCATTGTGCAGTGGTGAAGTGAATGTTTAAGTTGCTGGATGGTGTGCCAGTCTAGCAGGCAGCCATGTCTTGGATGGTGTCGAGCTTCTTGAGAGCCAGTTCAGTTCTGTTCAGAGGTCCGAGCTCAGCTGGTTCGAAGGGTTAAATTAAATGCAGCAGCAGTAGCACACCACTCTCGACCCCAATCCAGAAATGTTAAATGCAGTCTTTACAAATGTTGTCTAATCCAACGTGCTTATCTCCAATCCGCAGCTATCGAGTTCAGTACCTTGCCCAACTGCCATTCCTGACAGCCAACTGCCAGCAGGCAATTGAGATTTTTCCTCTGACTGCTGCTGCAAGTGCAAGTTTAATTAAGACTTTGAGAAGAGGTTTCACCATTCCAATTTGATTCTGGCCAAGATGGAGAATTAAGGAAGCGAAAAAGAAAATGAAAAGATGTTTCCCAAATAGAAGTCAGTTGGGTCTGCAGATGATTGCAAATACAACCTCCTATTCTTAAATACAAATCATGTATCGTACCCAAGGTCATATCCATTCAAACTGGGCTCTGTGAGCTACAACAGGCTGGCAACGCTAAACTTCTACCTGTTTGAAATGAACATTCCCCACACCACAAGAGAAGGTGGTGGTGAACCGTTGCGGTCCACGTGGTGTAGGTACACCCAGAGTGCTGTTAGGAAGGGAGTTCCAGAATTTTGACCCAGCGACACTGAAGGAAAGGAGAAAAATTTCCAAGTCAGGATGGTGAGTGATTTGAAGGGGAGTTTCAAGGTGGTGATGTTCCCATGTGCCTGCTGCCCTTGTCCTTCTAGATGGTGGTGGTCATGGGTTTGGGAGGTGCTAAGGAGTCTTGGTGAATTCCAGCAGTGCATCTTGTAGATGGTACACACTGCTACTACTGTGTGCCGGTGGTGAAGAGAATGAATGTTTGTGGATGTGGTGCCAATCAAGCAGGCTATGCCCTGGATAGTGTCAAGCTTCTTCAGTGTTATGGGAGCTGCACTCATCCAGACAAGTGGGGAGTATTCCATCACACTCTTTGACTTGTGCCTTGTAGATGGTGGACAGGCTTTGGGGTGTCAGGAGTAAGTTACTCGTTGCACAGTTCCTAGCCTCTGACCAGCTCTTGTAGCCACAGTATTTATATGGCTAGTCCAGTTCAGTTTCTGATCGATGGTAACACCCAGGATGTTGATAGTGGGGGATTCAGTGATGGCAATGCCATTGAACGTCAAGGGGCAATAGTTAGATTCTCTCTTGTCAAAGTGTTATTCTCTGGCACTTGTGTGGCACAAATGTTACTTGCCATTTGCCCAAGCCTGGGTATTCTCCAGGTCTTGCTGCATTTCGACATGGACTGTTTCAGTACCTGAGTCGCTGTGACTGGTGCTGAACATTGTGCAAACGTCCCCACTTCTGGCCTTATGATGGAAGGAAGGTCACTGATGAAGCAGCTGAAGATGGTTGGGCCTAGGACACTACCCTGAGGAACTCCTGCAATCATATCCTGGAGCTGAGATGACTGACCTCCAACAACCACAACCATCTTCCTTTGTGCTAGGTATAACTCCAACTAGTGGAGAGTTTTCCCCCAATTCCCATTGACTCCAGTTATGCTAGGGCTCCTTGATGCCACAGTCAAATGCGGCCTTGATGTCAAGGGCAGTCACTCTCATCTCACTTCGGGAGTTCAGCTCTTTTGTGCATGTTTGAACCAAGGTTGTAATGAGGTCAGGAGCTGAGCGGACCTGGCAGAGCCCAAACTGGGCGCCAGAGTGCAGGTTATTGCAAAGTGCCGCTTGATAGCACTGTTGATGACTCCTTCCATTACTTTACTGACAATCAAGAGCAGACTGATGGGGCAGTAATTGACCAGGTTGGATTTGTCCTGCTTTTTGTGTACAGGATATAACTGGGTAATTTTCCACATAGCCATGTAGATGCCAGTGTTGTAGCTGTACTGGAACAGCTTGACTAGATGTGCGGCAAGTTCTGGAGCACAAGTCTTCAGTACTATTACCGGAATATCGTCAGGCCCCATAGCCTTTATCCGTTTCTTGATATAACATGGAGTGAATCGAATCGGCTGAAGACTGGCAACTGTGATGCTGGGGACCTCCAGAGGAGGCAGAGATGGATCATCCACTTGGCACTTCTGGCTGTAGATTATAGCAAATGCTTCACCTTTATCTTTTGCACTGATGTACTGGGCTCCCCCAACACTGAGGATGGAGATATTTGTGGAGTCGCCTCCACCAGGTGAGTTGTTTAATTGTCCACCACCATTCACGACTGAATATGGCTGGACCGAGACATTAACTCTACTTCCCTCTCCAGAAAAATATATTGTTCTAGGATAGAAATTACTTAGGAATATGGCACTGAAACCAGCCAGTCTCCGCACGAGCTTTCTCCCACACTACCTCATCTCATTTTAGCAGCATAGCCTTCTATTCCTTTTTCCCTCATGTTTAGCTAGATTTCCCTTAACCGTTCTTTAGGGTAAAGATGATTCTCCTGAACATCCTGTTTGCTTCTATTAGTGAAAATCTTATATTTAATGTCTAGTTTTGGACTCCCCCACAAGTGGAAATATTTTCCCCATGTCCAGCTTAATAACTCCCTTCATAATTTTGAAGACCTCTCTATCAGGTCACCAATATAAAAGCAAAATACTGTGGATGCTGGAAATCTCAAATAAAAACAGAAGTGCTGAAAATACTCAGGTCAGGCAGCGTCTGTGGAGAGGGAAACAGAGTAATGGTTCAGGTCAAGACGATCTTTCACCCTGATCAGTCCTGATGAAAGGTCATCGCGAACCGAAGCATTAACACTGTTTCTCTGTCCACAGATGCTGCCTGCCCTAAGTATTTCCAGCGCTTTTTGTTTTTATTTCTATCAGGTCATCTCAGCCTTAGTAGTGTTTTTAATGGTTATAACCTCCCATATCTGGCATCATTCCTGCAAATCTGTTTTGCACAGTTTTTATTTCAGATTTCCAGCATTAATTATGTTTGATTTTCGTCCTACAATGCAGCACTCCCTCGGCACTGCCCTTGTGTCCATGCATCGAGTCGGATTTTGACCCATAACATTCTGAAAGAAAACTGAACAAAGCAAACATTTCAACTGCTGTTCAGTCATAATTATACCATCAATATACCTAGCTGTGAATGCCGGGATTAGAACATATAAAGACACCTTTTCAATTCGTAAAAAATACATCTTTTTATTTTACAAGATGCCTTTAGAAATGCTGAGACATTCACTTTTGTTCTATGTTTGGCCATTTCTATTAGTAATTAGTTTTGTTTTTGATTAGCTTCTTGTTGTTTTACTAGGCATAAGCAAACTTCAATTGATTCAAACTAGGAAGTTCCCCCAAGCACTGAGTCTTAGCTATTACTTAAGAGCCAGTCAGGCTGCTACAGTCTCTTAATCATGAGGGAACTTGAATGAATCAAGATAATGGAGGTGATTTTTTTTCCCTCTACAGTAATGGGGGCTATTGTCCCTGATGCATTGAATACAAGCAGTGTTCTAAAAGGGTTACATGGCAGCTGAAAGAGCATATTGTACTCTGTTGATATTTTGGGCCAATGAAAATTCCCAGCAGCAAAACGTCCTTTCAATACATTGGAACATTCTAATATCCACGTATCTCCTTTCCTGCCCCCTCCTTTCCCCATGGATTAGTTGGCAAATTCACAGCTACAGCCAAATTGTCAAAAGCTCACTGTCAAGTTGATGACAGAGGCCATTTTATGATGCATACAAAATAGAAATGAAAAAGGAGAGCCAAAAAGAATTACTCCAAATTAAACTGAGAGGCCTAAGGCATGGAAACGCAGGCTCAAACTAAATAAAGACAAACACGACAGTCAAGAGGTTCTTCACAAGTGATCAACATGGAATGAACCTCTGAACAAAGCGGAGACCAAAAAGGTCCTAGAAACATTCAAGGGAAATAAATGGATACACTGGTGGCAGGATATGGTGGTGGGGATAAGGGAACTAGAGAGTCTATCTAGATAGATAAACTAATTTAGTCAAAAGTCTTTATCTGTATTTATCTTGATTCTGAAGGACAGAGGCAACACTTATTACAGTAGGAAGAGTTGGGTTCAAAGGTTATGAACTTCTGGAATGCACTATGCAGTAATAAGGTGCACAGGGCTGTGTACAATACTAGAGTAAGTATGGTGAGAAGACTGCTATAGAAAAAGCTTGTGCATGGCACAGAAGATCAATACTCTTGCAGGTCAATAGAATGGTTCCCATCTAGGACAGGACCAAGTGGAAACCCTGCTCTTCTTCAAACATTGCCATGGAATTTTATGTCCGCTTGAATGGGCAAATAAGGCTTTTGATTGAACATCTTACTTCTAACAATGAACCACTGCCTCATCACTGTACTGAAGTGTCAGACTATATTATGTGCTCAAGGCCTAGAGCTGGTCTTGAAACACAACAACCTTCTGACTTTGAGGCAAGTGTGGTGCCATGGAGACAAATTGGCTGAGGCTAAGGAATAGGTATGAGACTGTACAGAAAGTCACAAAAGGTTTAAAATATCTTTTTAGAAGTGCAAAGGTTTTACATTAAATAACAGAAAATGCAGTAACAGTCAGCAGGACAGCCTGCATCTGTGACGAGAACACCAGGTGAAAGGTAATCAAACAAATATTAACTTGTTTCTCTCTCCACAGATGTATGTTTCCAGTATTTTTTGTATTAAGGAATGCCAGCACCTGCGCTATTTTGTTTTTTTTTTAAAAAAAAGGATTTGATCCTTCATAGCAGAGGAAAACAAAGTAGAAAAGTTGGTAAGTGGGCCCTTCATCAAGTGCTGGCGAGAGCTCAGCTTGTACATGCCTGCCTGTCTGAAGGAAGTATGACTGAACCATCCCTGCAAGTCAACTATTCAGCAAGAGGTCAAGCAATTCAACAACCACTTGCATTTACATAGTGCCTTTAACGTGGCACAGCACCTTTAACATGGTAAAATACCCAACTTCACAGGAGTACAATCAAACAAAAACTGATTGAGCCACAAAAGGAAATATTGGGACAAATGATGAAAAGCTTGCCCAAAGAGGCAGGTTTTAAGAAGCTTCTGAAGAGACAGACAGGGCGGCTGTGGAGGGAATTCCAGAGCTTAGGGCTGAGGCAACTGAAGCATGACCACTAATGATGGAGTGACGAAAATTACAACTGTGCAAGAGACCAGAATTGGGGGAATTCAGAACAGTAAATACATAGCACCTAAAAGAGACACAAAATGGTTATCCTTCTGGGTCATAGTTCTCAGGAGGGGTTCTATCTTAAATATTACGCTGCCTCAACCCCAAGGTTCATTATCTTCGCATTTTCTGCTTCCCTCCATCAGATTCCCAGAGTTTACTTTGCTTCTGTTAGTTCAATATGGTCGATTTGAAATCCAGTTAGATCTGTATGCCCACCAAGTTAAAAGGAGCCAAAAAAGAGCTTGGTTTTAAGAAGTCTGATGAACAGTACAGATGGGAGCATACAAGTCTGAAATAACCAGAATTGGATCACAATTACCTCCTATCATTGCCAAGAACGTCAAAGAAGCCAACTTCCGGACACGAGTCAGGGCTGTATGGACCAACTGTGATTTGTTTATGCAGAGCGACAAACTTCAGTTTCTCTTCATATGTTGGGTGGAAAGCTTTCCCATCTTTTTCTGTATTGGAAAGGTAAAGGTTAACATTTTTCTTTTATTATGCTCTTAATCTTACTCATAAATCAATGGACCTGCCCACCGTTTTATTTATACCCTGGTTACTGAAGTTCACAATAGTGGAAGTAACACTTTTGCTGGAAGCTCAGTGTTGAGTATTGTTTTGTACCTGAGCCAGGGGTGGTAATGGTACTAGAGTCTTTGTCCTGGTTCTACAAATAACAAATGGTTCCCATTGTGCTGCCATCAGCATTTACCAAATAGAAGCTAGACACGTCCTCACCAAGAGGAAATGGGGGCACTTCCACTGCAGATGCCAGCCAAGATAAGCACGGTCTTCAACTGCTCACTTTGGACCGAGAAAAAGAGTGGGAAAAGCAATGCATCCAAGCTCAGTTAGTGGCACGCAGGCAGGTGGATGCAAGTGACTGGTCCCCAAGCACAATGTTTTCCCACATTCTGTCAGAGAGACCTTGTTGATGATGATAATCACCCCAAAAATCACATTCCGAAACAGAAAACATACAAGAACGGTCGGTGTAGGGAATGTACTAGTACATGGAGTGTGAGTTTAAAGTCTAAATTCACCTGAACAATGTTTTCTATTGTGTATGCTCCAAAACGAGCACCTGATGAAGTCTCTGGATAATAGCTGTGTGGTGTTTTTTGTTTTAATACTACTTTCTACTTCCACATCACTGCAGCGCTCTCCTTCAGTGGGTTTAAGGGGAACAGAGAAGATTGGGAGAAACATTTTCCACTATTTGAGAGGTCTACGAAGAGGCAGAGTCTCAAAATTACAGCCAGCCCTTTCAGGAGTGAAATTAGGAAACACTTCTGCATGCACAGGGTAGTAGTAAGTTGAGACTGCACTTGCCCAGCAACCTCCCCAACATGAATCAGCGTCAGTAACGCAAAACTGAACCATTGTGCTAACCTGGAACATTACCATGTTGTTACTGTGTATTTGAACATTAGTACAAATACAGTATCTAACAAGATTATTTTTTGATATGTTGAATAATTTCCAATCTAGGTACTGAGATTTAATACAATGCCTAGAAGTAACATTCTTTAAATACATATCCTTGATACGTGGACCTTCCTGTTAAGGCAAAGCTGGCGTTTCCTGCCCATCGTTGGGTGATAGAAAAGTTTCATACAGCTAACGGGCTTGCTAGGACAGTTCTTAATTTTTTTCATGGGATGTGGGCATCACTGGCAAGGCCAGCATTTGTTGCCCATCCCTAATTGCCCTTGAATGGGGTGGCTGGCTCAGCCATTTTCAGAGGGCAATTAAGAATCAACCAGGTGGCTGTGGGTCTGAAGTCACATGTCAGCCAGACCAGGCAAGGACAGCAGATTTCCTTCCTTAAAGGACATTAGTGAACCAGATGGGAATTGACAACAATTGGTGATAGTCTGTGATGGCGATCATGAAACTAACTTTCAATTCCAGATTTATTAATTTAATTTAAATTCCACCAGCTGGGATTTGAATCCGTGTCCCCACAGCATTGGCCTGGATCTCTGAATTACTAGTCCAGTGACATTACCACTATGCCAACATCTTCCCCCAATCATACAGGAGTCATTCTAAAGCTAGACCTGGTAAGGACATCCGTAAACCAGTTGAGTTTTTAAACAACAATTCAACAGCTTTATGGCCACTTTTACAGATCACAGTTTTAAGCCAAATTCAAATTCTAAAACTGACATGGTGGGACTTGAACACTCATTCTCTAGATTAAGTGCTAGTCGTGCCTTGGTGAAAGCACTCTCATCTCTCAGTCAGGTGGTTATGGATTCAAGTCTCACGCTAGAGACTTGAGCACAAAATCTATGCTGACACACCTGTATTGCACTGAGGAAGTGCTGCAATGTTGGGAGTACTCTCTTTCAGATGAGATGTTAAACTGAGTACCTGTCTCCCCCACATTCAGGCAGATGTAAGGGAACCCATAGCACTATTCAAAAAACAGGAGACTTCTCCCTGGTCCCCTGGCCAATAATTATCCTGCAATCATCATTATTGATGCATATCGAGTCACTATCATTCTGCTGTTTGTGGGAACTTCCTGTATGCAAATTGGCTACCAAGTTGCCTACAACAGTGGCTACACTTCAGAAGTACTTCATTGCTGTAAAGCGGCTTATGCCCTGAAGTTCTGATCGGTGCTACATAAATGCAAGGTTATTATTTCTTACTGGTCCACTAACAAAACCACTACACTACCAATCCTGAGTGTCCATTAACAGGTCACCTATTACAGTAATGTAACATGATACATTGCTGCTGTTCAATGTTCTCAGGACTATCAGTGTCCAGGAAACAAAATCAGAGCTAATCATCTGAACCCCAGGTCTAATTCAACTGTCCAATTCATCAAGAGACCTAAAGCATAAAGTTTCACGATGCAATTCCGCTTTCTAAAATTCACTTATGAATAACTTTCGCTAATCCTTAAAAAAAAGTATGAGATTAAAAACAGAATCGTGAAAGAGCGCTGAGCTGAATATCTGTAAAAGTTAAATGTAGAATTGAGCCATTGACCTGTCACGCACAATGTTCCATTGACAGTTGTACTTTGAATATACAAATTCATCTGTGGGAGGAAGGAAAAGGAAAATGATGATGTTAAATTATACCAATCTCTGGCATTTTAGAGAAGATCAAGAGAAAATGCATTCTTCAAACGGAGTAAGGGTCAAGGATAATTGGGTAAAAGTGGGGAGACATCATCCAGTCTCCAATTTAAATTGATACACTCTGTCCTTAGTTTTATAATAATTTTGAATTTATATTATTTATCCCCTTAGGCAATCCCTCAGGATCCAGGATGAATTGCTTCCATTCTAGTTTAATGGGTTCTGAAATGGCTGGTAAGTCCAATGTACGATCTGCAGGCTCTGCTACATACAGGGCAGGTGGTACTCAAAGGGGCAGGTAGATAAGTTTATTTAGAGTGTTGTACATGCAACTTTTTCTGTTCATGTTCCTGACAAATCTCTCCCAGTGTTTGGTGCTTTCCTAAGTGAACCACCTGTCAGTCATAAGTCGGGTTTTGGGGATTGGTGGTGGGATGTTTGATCTCTTCAGGGATGCTTTAAGGGTATCGCTAAAGCGTTTGTGCCGTCTTCCAGGGAGTCTCCAGGGCCAAATTCAGAGTACAGCAATGCTTTGGGAGCCTGGTGTCAGGCATATGAACAACATGTTCTGTCCAGCGGAGCTGGTTTTGAGTGATTAGTGCCTTGATGCTGAGCATGTTGGCTTGGGAGTGGATGCTACTGTTGGACCGCCTTTCCTGTCACTGGATTTGGAGGACCTTGTGATCTCACTGCCATTCTATGGGAGCTGGTTGAAGGAGGTCCTTAGTTTTGGAGGTTGTTACAGATACGAGGGGGTTTAATTTAAACAGCCCTGATTTCTCCCCTCGCCCGTAAACAGAAAGGCACTTTTCATTTGCTTACCCTTTACGAGCGGTGGCATATCTCCCAAACCCTTGGTTTTGGTGTGATTCAATTTCTATTAATAACCCCACAGCAAACTCATGATAGGATGAACTCGAGATTCAAGCTTAGCTTATTTGCACACACAAATGCGGGAGGAGGGTAGCAACATTGTCTCCTTTTCACTCATACAATAAAAGAGGGGGATGGAGAAAGATAGATGACCACAGAGAAAAGAATTGTTTCATGTGAGTCCAGAATCAAAGTCCAATGGTGCATTCCTTCAGAGGTCAGCAGGCTTAAAACTGATGCTGGATAATTCACTTTTCCAGTAGAGATGACTTCCACAATGAGATAGGCACGCAGAGATGAATTAGTCTTGTAAGTGATGGCACAGAAATTCAGAAGCTCCAGTAGAAACAATGCAAATGTGGCCAGGCATTCAAACTTGGGCAGAGCCTCTTTCCTGTGCTGCTGCTAGGTAGATGGAGAGGTGGCAGACTGAGCTTTGCAATTCGGCAAGACAGTATAACTGGTTCTCTCAGCTAGAGGTTCATGTCACATGACTCCTATCTCTCCACACCACCTTTGACAAAAGACGTGTATTCCTTGTCTGGGAATCTGCAATTGTTAAATGTCCCAGCTATTTAAGAACTTAAAGGAAGGTTGCAGGGATCTTTGTCCTAGCAGACTAGTAGACTCTGGTTTGCCAGCCTGGGTTCTGAAATGCAGATGGCCTTGGTATAGTTCCCTTTGAATTTGCTCTCTGAAGCCCACAGGGGGCCATAGGGGTCTCTGCAGAGATAACAAGGTACAAATTTCTTCGATATTGCCAAATAGCTCTTATTGTTCGAGGGTCTCAGACAGACGTAGCTTTAGCCATTTTAAAAGTCATCCACTTTTAAAATTTTAGAAATTAGCCATGAGGGTGTGTGGATAAAAATATAAAGTGTGAGGTCTTAGTCGCATTACAGGGTGTTTAGTGAAAGGCCCGTTTTCTTGTATGCTTCAGAGAAGGAGTTGCCAAAGACCTCGAGCTTAGTTTCTGAGTGGCCATTCACAAGCGTCATGTGCATACTGCAGTGATTTTGGTTTTGGATCATAAGTGCTGTAGGTTGAACAGTTTCCTGTCTGTTCCATAACCTCCAGCTATGGGTTGTTTGCTAGATGTAAAATGCAGTATTGCAGGGAGGAAAAATGGAGAAGAGGGTTGGTGCGAAGACAAAGCCTTGTTTGGCTCCAGTCATCACTGAGATAGGGTCTGTGGTGGCTCTGCTGGTGAAGATCACAGCTGCCACATCAACTTGGAGGAGGAGGAGGGTGGCGTCAGATTTCTGGGGGCAGCCAAATTTGAGGCGTATACTCCATGAACCTTCACTGTTGAGAGTCAAAGGCTTTTGAGGTCAAAAGAAATCATGTAGTCGTTGCTGCTGTTCCTTGTATTTTTCTTGGATTTGCTGTACAGTGAAGATCATGTCTGTGGTGCCTCTCGATTGCTGAAATCACACTGACTCCGAAAGGAGACCTTTGGACACTGGGAGGAAGCGACTGAAGAGGATCCTTGCAAATAACTTTAAATTTACATTATTTATAGCCGACTGTTGGAATTACAGCAATTTGGGAAGCTGAGCTGGTTGGAATATGAGAATTTTCTTACACAGGCAAGACAGATGGAATAGCCTCCTTGCGTGCTATAAAGTTTTATGAATCTACTCAAGGCTGGGGTTTAGAGAGTTGGGAGACAAATGAGCTATTAAGTGTCACCACTAATGAACTAAGTATAGTTTACATGTGTAATCTCCATTCTAAGATCACAATCAGGAGGTGCCCACCTGATCTATCATTCCTGTATTGTTCAATTAGTCCCAATCCCCTGCACTTTTCCTAGAGGTGGACATAGGGATGGTAAAATGAGGGCTTGGAAGAGTAGGGCAGGGAGAGGGGGGAGACCAACACAAAGGAAATTAAGCCATCAAAATCAGAGCTATGAACCACACTGACTAAGATGCAGAGACTGCGATGGGTGCAGGACCAAAGAAAAGGATATTAGGAATTGGAAATGTTTCTAATAAAGGAAATAGGGAGCTGGTATTTCCTGGAGCAGAGGATGAAAACACCAGGGTTGAAGACAAGGAGGGAGATGTGGGCGGTGAAGGAAACAAGGTTACCACAGATTTTCCAGTCAACATACTGAAATCTTGTGGATGGTGAGGCCTTGGGTGCGATGAATAAAATGGGATGGGAGAACTGATGGACAGGTTAAGTGAAGAGCTTAGAGGTGGTGGACGTGGAACTTAGAGACAATGAGAAGTTCAGAGAAAAGCAATGAGCATAATTCTGACACCCTGGTTTGAAACAATGAAGACAAACATCTTGTAAATGAAAATGCGAAAAGAATGGCGCCCAAAAGCCATCGATGCAGTGAGGTCAAACTTGCCTTGTGAGGCTCTCCTGAACTTGTGGCAATGATGTTCAGTGGCCGACAGACATGCAACCACTACTTTTCTCTTTGTGAGGCTGAAAAACCGAACCCCCTACACCACCCTTCCTGCATACCCTTTTTATGCAAGTTGCTGTTTCTTCCACCCATATGTCGAGGCAATGGGTTTTAGCTCTATTTTGGGTGCAGTTTGGTTGAAATGGAATCAGAGGGTCATTAAACTCAGTCATCGTCACCCATCATGCTGTATGTCAGCAGGAACGACTGAATAACAGTCAGAAGTATAAATTGCAGTCAATCTGTCACCTTCTTAACCTATGGACCATGGGGATAGGAGAAGGGGGCTGTGGTTTAAATTAGTAAAAAGATAAAATTTAACGCCAATAGAATAATGTTCCGATGCACACCAATATTCAAAGTGGATTCCCAGTGAGTGTACTGGTAGTAGTTAAAATCCTGAGATCCACTGAATGCAGCAATTGGGGGTAGGTTGGAAAGTGTAGGGTTAATTGGGTAGAGAAATTAAGATGGGTCAAACTGCATCCTTGGTGAACAAAAACAAAAATACCTAGAAAAACTCAGGTCTGACAGAATTTGTGGAGAGGGTCATCCAGACTCGAAACGTCAACTGTGTCCCTCTCCACAGATCCTGTCAGACCTGCTGAGATTTTCCAGGTATTTTTGTTTTTGTTCTAGATTTTCAGCATCCGCAGTATTTTGCTTTTATCTTAGTGCTTCCTTGGTGAAACTGTTTATAGTACCTTCTACTACAGTTAGGTCGGCAGAGATGAAATTTTGAATCTTGGATTTTGCTGGTTTACACAGATGGTACACTCACCACTGAGCTGACTGGTGCTGTAGGGAGAGTTGCTCCAAGAGAAACAGCAAAGAGGGCTGATTAGCATTTTACCCTGGATATGACAGAAATTTATGGTGAAGGTGACAATATGCTTCAAGAACTACTAAAGATATTATATCAAAACTAAAAAGTTCTGCACAAAAGACCACTGAGCCAGATTATAGTGTTTTGGCAATGAATTAAATTTCCAGAGCTTTCCAATTTAATTTGCCTTTCAAATTGGGAAATAGAGCCAGCATGCCAGAACAACGAAACCTGTGAAGTAGGACAAGTGATTTGGAGCTGATGTAAGAGGGTCATGGCACATCCTGTGCATTTTACAGACCCAGCAGGATATGGTGTCTGAGTTTTTCACTTTAAAAAGGTCACATAGAGGCAGTGAAAGTGAGGGGTTCTGAGCAAGGCCAATAAGTACATGCATCTCCAGTTCAGAGAGGTGGTTATTAGGGAGTGGAGGGCAAGCAGGTGCAAAAGGCACCATTGCTTTTTTGGGATGAGGAGAGAAGAGACAAGAGTGTTCCAGGTGAGACTGTAAACCCCCCCAGATTGAGAAGCTGCTACTACCCCTGTATGTCAGCTAATGTCGCAACAGTTATTTGGAAATGGCAACTGTCACAACATAGAATTATTACAGCACAGAAGGCCATTCAGTCCATCATATTCCAAGGAGCAATTCACATTATGCCACTCCCCTACATTCTCCTTTTCAGATATTTAGAAAATTTAGAAAAAATGAGGGCACAGAAGGCGGCCACCCTGTTCATGGTGTCTGCGCTGGCTGAAAAATGAGCGACCCAGCCTAATCCCATTTTCCAGCACTTTAACATACCAAAGCAAATCAGGCTGAAGTCGCCGCAAATACCCAGGACACAACACACCCATATTCTTTCAGGAATCTTTGAGATGCTAAAGTAATAAATGGCTGCAACTTTCTTACTCTGTCTCTTTGAACTGTGATAATGCCCAGCAAAGCAATTAACTTTGCACTTCCAAACTTGACCCATGTGTGGAGACATCACTTTGAACTACAACTTACATTTATATCGTGCCTATACCAGAATAAAACATACTATGGCCCTCCACAGCAGCTTTATCAAAAATGCGGCTGAAGTGCCAGATTTGTCAGTCGTGGTGCTAGCAGGAATTAGAAAGAATGGAGAGAATTCACTTAATTGTGACTGTTCTTTAGCAGAGATGAATACGCCAAATAAATAGACTGACTCAACCAGCAGCACTGTCAGCTCCAAGTCAACAGGCTGTGATAGGGCTGGGGGGAAAGAGAGGCAGCACCGCAGAGAGGAGGTCAGGTGGAAGGAGCCAATAGGGGAAACTGGGTGGAGGGTGGGGAAGGGGAAAGAGGAAGGTGGAGTTGGGGTGGGGGAAGAACGGAGAGAAGCAAACTCCCACAGAACCTCCAATGGATACATCAGCTGATGGGAAACAGCACCATCATGGCAGAAAATGTTCCTTTTTAATCAGTAAAGCAGCTATAAAATAATGTGTGGTCAAGTGAATAACTCATGTTGACAATGAAATTGGACATCTTTGCTCTTAAACTTTCTCTTCACAACCCTGAACCTGCACCCTCTCACCTTTCTGATCTGGTCCATTTGAAAGCTTCTTTTAAAATTTCCCCAACTCCTAAATACCTTACTGTACATATATATTTCTCATTGGAAAAGGACCTTAAAGTTTTGAAACATTCGCAAATGCTAGATTTTAGAAAATGGCAAACCAAATATCGCAGCAAAACTAGAGGCCATTCAGACTGAGCTGTCCAGTTAGTTCCATTCCCTGTTCCTTCCCCATTGTCCTGCAAATACTTGCCTTTCAAATATACATACAATTTCCTTCAGAAATTTACTACTGAATCTGCTCCCACCCTTTCAGACAGTGGATGCCAGATCGCCATAACTGTGTAAAAAATTCCTTCTCTCACCTCTGGCTCATCTTAAATCTGTGCACTCTGGTTACCAGCCTTCCTGTCATGGAAACAGTTTTGCCTTATCTATTCTATTGATAGTCCTTTGTGTAAAGGCTTTAATAGTGATCTTAAATTCATACTTCCATAGCAATTATTCACTGATCAATTTGATGTTCAGAAGTATGAACACTTCTATTGAAATCTCCCTTTACCCTTCTCTCCTCCAAAAAGAGCAGTCACAGCTTCTCCAGTGCCTCCCTTCTCTAAAGGCTGCTCCAACTCATCCCAGACCTTTAGAAACAAATAGAGACTATGAATCCAATCCACTAGGTTAACTGTATGAAAATGCTTGCATAAATAAAGAGTGGACACGTATTGCATTTGGTCAGTGAATCAGGTAACAAGGAAGCATCAATTTAGGATCTTATCATATCCACGGACAGTCTATACATGGCCCAGCCAGAATTTAGGATAATGGCTTATATCTTTACCATAGGGGTTTATTGGAGACATGTTAAATAAGTTCAGAAAGACTATCGCAAGAATAAGGAAAGAGCATAAAAATAAAATTAGAACAGATTATTCTGATTTGCAGCTAGCCTCTAGTGCTGATTCTCTAAGTGCATTCAATAATAATTTCCAAAGAGAATCTCCAAAGAGAGTGTTTGAATTGAAGCCAGGCAGAGAGTGGGGTGTGCGTTTATATTACAGCAGGGACACTTTGAAAAATACATAATTGGCTGTAAAGCTCAAGTGTCCGGAGGTCCTGAAAGATGCTATAAAAATGCAGGTTCTCTCTTTACAGAACCAAAACAGGCTATTTGGCCTATAATTCAAACTCAATCTACCTTTCACGCCTCATTCCTTTTATTCAAGAAACTACCTAATTCTATTTTAAACACATGGATTAACACTGAGGTGGTTTCAGTCCAATCCATATCCAACAACCTGCTCTGAAAACTCTGCTCACATTTTGACAGCTTTGATGCATTCCACCTCAGCAGCTGAGACAATTGACAGCATTCTAAAACAATCAACAACATTCCAAATAAAACAACCTACAACAACTCAACAACTGTTTGAGCCAGAAAATATTGCTTTGAAATTTCCCTTTTTAATTACATTTGCCACTCACTGAAGGTGGGAGTAATATTTCCATCCATTAGTCCATAAACAATATATCTAAAAAACTAATGGACAGGTTTCAACAAAACTTGGTACAAAGATATGGTATGGTCCCAAGGAAGAACTGATTAGTTTTGTCGAAGATGCTAATCCAGATCCTGGAATTTTTATTTCTTTTTTTAAAAAAGGATCTGTTAACATAGGGCAAATTGACTTTGTTTTTTTAAAGAATGTTGTAGGTTGTTTTATTTGGAATTTTGTTGATTGTTTTAGAATGCTGTCAATTGTCTCAGCTGCTGAGGTGGAATGCATCAAAGCTGTCAAAACGTGAGCAGAGTTTTCAGATCAGGTTGCTGGATATGGATTGGACTGAAACCACCTCTGAGATGGAAGCACTGAATAAAAACATTGCTTTTTCAGATTTGTAGTTGCAGAGGATAAACCAGGCAGGAAAAAGCCTCGAGGAGGAACTTCGTAACTGTAATGTTGGGTTAACAGCATGGTGGAGGTATGCACTCTACTGAACGTCCCCTTCATTTGTTCCCCTTGTGAACATCTGCAATTTGTGCCATCGCCTCACTATCACGCTGATCAGTGGAAATAATCTCTCATTATTTATATTGTAACCTTTCATAATCTCCTCGGGTCATCCTTCAACCACCTCAACTCTGGAGTAAGAAGCCCCAACTTCTTAAGTCTCTGACAAGAGAAATTTGTCCATTAATTTGAGTTTTTAAAATTCATTTACGGGATGTCGGTGTCGTTGGCTGGGCCAGCATTTATTGGCCATCCCAAATTGCCCTCGAGAATGTGGCGGTGAGCTGCCTTCTTGACATGCTGCAGTCCCTGTCGTGTAGGTACACCCACAGTGCTGTCAGGGAGATAGTTCCAGGATTTTGACCTAGCAACAGTGAAGAAACGGCGATATATTTTCAAGTCAGGATGGTGAGTGGCTTGGAGGGGAGCTTCCAGGTGGTGGTGTTCCCATTAATCTGCTACCCTTGTCTTTCTAGATGGTCGTGGGTTTGGAAGGTGCTGCCCTTGGTGAGCTCCTGCAATGCATCTTGTAGATAGTACACACTGCTGCCACTGTGCGCGGTGGTGGTGGAGGGAGTGAATGTTTGTGGAAGGGGTGCCAATCAAGCGGGATGCTTTGTCCTGGATGGCGTCGAGCTTCTTGAGTGTTCTGGGAGTTGCACTCATCCAGGCAAGTGGAGAGTATTCCATCACACTCCTGACTTGTGCCTTGTGGACAGACTTTAGGGGGTCAGGTGGTGATTTCTCATTGCAGCATTCTTAGCTTCTGCCCTGCTCTTGTAGCCACAGTATTTATATGGACTAGTCCAGTTCAGTTTCAGATCAATGGTAACCCCCAGGATGTTGATAGCGGGGGAATTCAGTGATGGTAATGCAATTGAACATCAAGGGGCGATGGTTAGATTGTCTTTTGTTGGAGATAGTCATTGCCTGGCACTTGTGTGGGGAGAATGTTATTTGCCACTTGTCAGCCCAAGCCTGGATATTGTCTAGGTCTTGCTTTATTTGGACATGGACTGCTTCAGTATCTGAGGAGTTGCGAATGGTAAACATTGTGCAATAATCAGCGAACTTCCCCACTTCTGACCTTATGATGGAAGGAAGGTCACTGATGAAGCAGCTGAACATGGTTGGGGTGAGGACACTACCCTGAGGAATTCCTGCAGTGATATCCTGGAGCTGAGATGACTGACCTCCAACAACCACAACCATCTTTCTTTTGTGCTAGGTATGATTCCAACAGAGTTTTCCCAGATTCCCATTGACTCCAGTTTTTCTAGGGCTCCTTGATGCTACACTCAGTCAAATGTTGCCTTGATGTTAGGAGCAGTCACACACTCCTCAGCTCTGGAGTTCAGCTCTTTTGTCCATGTTTGAATCAAGGTGCAATGAGGTCAGAAGCTGAGCAGCCCTGGCGGAACCCAAACTGAGTGTCAGTGAGCAGGTTATTGCAAAGCAAGCGTTGCTTGATAGCACTATTGATGACCCCTTCCATCGCTTGACTTTGTTTCCTAACAGACTAACAAACAGGGTCGAAAAAAATTACCTCCACTCACCCTCAGTTGCGCTGGTAATTAATTCATCTACTGTGCAGTGCAAATGAAATCTGACCATAAAAACTTTGCTGTGGTCTTCACTGATGGCTCATTTGCCAAATGCACCCCATTCCTACTTCTGGAATTGAAGTGTGCAGATCAGGAAAACTTCAGCTTTCATCTTTAGTCTACACTGATCTTAAGTGATCTGAAAACAGATCAAGTTGGATTTCTAGTGCTTTGCATAACTCAGAACATCCCAGGCGTTTGATCGCCAATTATGTACTTTGAAGTATAGTTACTGCTGTAATATAACAAACATCGAAGCCAAGTTTCACACAGCAAGCTCCCACAAACAAAGCAGAACAATGAGCAGATCATCTGTCTTAGTAATGCTGGCTGCAAAGAGATATTGCCGGGAATGCGGCAGATGGAACATAATCTGGAGTGGTGGGAAGTTCTTCACAATGGAAGAAAAAATAAAAAAGCAAAATATTTTCAAAAATGGTGAGAGACAGGGAAATGTGGATGTTAGAGTGCCCTATGTGTCCTTGTGCAGTTAACATGCAGGGGCAGCAAGCAATTAGGAAAACAAATGGTATGGTAGACCGTATTACAAAACTAAGAGGCCAAGAGTGAAGACGTTTTATTGATATTACATAGACCCTTGGTAAGACCATGCCCACACTTGCCTAGGAGGGAGCATGATGAAGGTTCACTAGACAGGTTCCTGGGATGAGGGAATTGTCCTACGAGGAGACACTGAGTAGGCTAGACCTATGTTTCCTAGAGTTTAGTTGAGTGAGAGGAGCACTTCTAAGGAGCTTGACAATGCTGGGAGGATTTTTACCCCTGGTTGGGGAATCTAGAATGAGGAGTCACAATCTCTGAATAAAGGGTTGGCCATTGAGACCTGTGGATGCTCACTCATTGGGGAAATCTACAATAGAGATTAATAAGATTTTTGGTTCAATGGGAATTAAGAATTATGCGGTTAATGCAGGAAGGTGAAATTGGGGTAGATCAACCTTGATCTTACTGAATGGCAGAGCAGACTCAGAGCTGAATGGCCTACTCCTATTTATGGTTTTACAGTTGAGAGATAAATATTAACCACGAAATGTCACTATCAGTCTTAGTGCCTTTTATGTGGGTGCTGCTGCAAACAGAAGTCATTCACACTCGATCACTGCCTTGCACTGGACAGCACACCTGTATGGGTGTCAGGTGATGAAGCCCACTCTCACACAAGAGGTGGCATTTGGATAGTGTAGAGGCAGTTCTGGTGAAGGGGACCAAGGGAATACTGAAACTCACTAATCCAACATTGACAATATTCACATTTAAATCGCTGATCCTGACAATTTGTCTTCGAGCCTTGACTGAGACAATCAGTAACCTTCCCATCAAATCCATTCAGGATGTTCAAGACTACTCCTGCTTCACATCAGCCTCAATCCAGCAGACCCTCAAATGCTCTTTTTTCCATTTAAAACAACCTTGCACCAACAGACAAACAGAATTATCCTGGTCATCAACTGCAACAACAAAAAGCCTTGTATTTATGTAACACCTTTACTGTAATCTAGGAGGCTAAGAATCCTGCAATGAGTAACCCACCTCCTGATTCCCCAAAGCCTGTCTACCATCTACAAGGCATAAGTCAGGAGTGTGATGGAATACTCTCCACTTGCCTGGATGAGTGCAACTCCCACTGTCCAGGATAAAACAGCCCACTTGATTGGCACCCCACCCACAAATATTCACTCCTTCCACCATCGATGCACAATAGCAGCAGTGTGTACCATCTACAAGATGCACTGCAGGAATTCACCAAGGCTCCTTCGACAGCACCTTCCAAACTCACGACCACTACCAGCTAAAGGACAAGGGTAGCAGATAGATGGGAACACCACCACCTGCAAGTTCCCCTGTAAGCCACTCAACATCCTGACTTGGAAATATATCGCTGTCCCTTCATTGTTGCTGATTCAAAATCCCAGAACTCCTTTCCTAACAGCACTGAGAGCGTACCTGCACCATATGGACTGTAGCACTTTAAGACGACAGCTCACCACCGCCTTCTCTAGGGCAATTAGGGATGGGCAATAAACGCTGGCCTAGCCAGTGGAGCCCACATCCCGTGAATGAATAAAAAAAATCAAACCCTCTGAGACAATACACAGGAAGTACACCTTGACACAACCACTTAAGGCGATATTAGGTTTAGTGGCCTAACGCCTGGTCAAAGAGGTAGGTTTAGGAAGGGAATTGCAGAATTTAGGTTCTTGGCAGCTGAAGACATGCCACCAATGATGGGGCGATGAAAACTGGGGCTGCTCAAGAGGCAGAATTGAACCTGCACAGATATCGGAGGGTTGTGGAAATACAAGAGATTACAGCAAAAGGGAGGGTAGAGACCTTGAAGGGATTCCAAAAATAAAAGTTGTGAATAGAGATCATTAGAAACAAGACAGCTCAGAGACCCACTGGTATAATGTGTACCACATCCAGTGACAAAATGCAAGCTTGTGCTGTAACTGTGCAGCTAGCCAAAGAAAGTGTTTATGAACAGATACCAACAGCTCTTAACACTTAAAAACAGCTATTAATTTACTTTAAGGTAGCAGGAAGTTGCTGTGTTTAAATGCAACAGTGACATTTCACCAATAACAATAGAATAGACAAGTACTGCTCACTCCATTGCGCCACTGCACTGCTGAAGGTGCTGACTCACATTGGGAGTAGGTGTCCCACAGGACTGAACCTTCACAGACCAGGTTTTTGGTGGAGGTGAACTAGGTGGGAGGTAGAGGTAAGCTGGCCAAGTCTGACCTTGCCCTCTCACCCAGTTGGTGTATGGACCAGTGGATAGCAACCAGAAAAGCAACCATATGATTTTATCAGAGATATGACTTTTTAAAACGCCATACACATGAACCTTCCTCAAAATAACAGCACTAGATACAGTTAGACATTTGTTTGAACAGCTTACAGAACATCTTCTTGCTTTACAACAGTGACTATACTTCCTAAAAGTGCAGCACTGGCTGTTAAAACCCTTTGAGATGTCCTAAGTTGTTTTCTTTTACTCCTATAACATCCAAGTCTCCCGATCTATCTGGATGGTCCTGGGTCACCGAAGCAGATTTCCAATGCACAATTCTATTGGCCTGTTTAAAACAACAGGATTCAGAGCTTCGGTTGCTTAAAGTGGTGGGGGAACACTAGCCAGATTGCATACTTACTACATGATACAAGGAGCAATAGCGGAAAGTATCACGTGAATGAGGATATGTTTGGCCTTATCTCATTGCTCACACAAGCCTTGTACTAACTGTCTGGGCTCAAACACAAAGAATGGCCACTTGTTAACCTCTCTGCTCTGGGACTTATTAAGGATCTGGGCATTCAAGTGGGGTGGAAGAGAAAACTATACAAACAAAACAATCTGTCCACTTTGATTAAGTTATAGAAATCTGGAGCAATCTAGCCAAACTCATTCTCGCCAAGGTGAATGGCATCCAGATAAATGGTCCTTATTTTTACACAATAACTTTAACATTGAATTTACAACATGGAAATAGGCCATTCACTTCATTTGCCCAGCTGGAGTTTCCTCCAGATGAACATGAGCCCTAATCCCCTGTGGCTGCCCCTTTCCTAGACTCCTGAAGAGGCCAGAATTGGTGGAGCACAGAGGTCTCAGATTGTTGCGGGAGGTTACAGAGATAGAAAGGGATGAAGCCTGAGGATTAAACAAGGATGAGAAGTTTAGAAAAGGGGTTGTTTAAAATCTTTTAAATTACATTGCACTTTAAATATACACAATTTTTTTGCATACAAAATGAAAGTTAAAATCTTACACTTCCTGCTAACTTTTCCCCAATATATCTACATTTACTATTGAAACTAAACGCCACATCAACCCACAAGTACACCAAGGAGATGCCTCTTTCACCATTCGCACAACTGGAACATCACAAACTTACATGTCCAATTACCATTATAAATAGGAACATCATTCTTAAATAAGAAAACAAATGAAACAGGGGCTGAACTGTTGTGTAATTGTGGTCCAATTACATTCTACCCGTCTAACCCTACTTTCCAAAGTCGATAACTGATTTTAACTCCGTGTTACACCATAAGAAATCAGGTGCTAATGATAAAGCACTTTAGAAATATGTAGTACTTTTAATGTTTTAAAATGCACATATTTGTGCAAACTATAGTGTACACTGCTGAGACACAAACTGGAATTGCTCCCTTAAAAGCAACATTGATTTAAGGAGAAACTTAACAGAGATGCTTAAAACAAGGCATTTGGATAGTGCAAATAAGGAGAAACTGCCTCCACTGGGTTGGTAAAGAGGGAGCAGAGATTTATGATAATTGGCAAAAGGACCATAAATGATACACAAAGAAGTTTTTCAAAACACAGCTTGTTGTTACGATCTGAAATGCACTGCCTGAAAGGAAGGTGGAAGCACCCTATATTCAGTCAGATAACATTCAGAAGGGAATTGGAAAACAGCTGAAGGGACAATTGGCAAGGCTTTGGGGGGAAAAAGTAGGGGGGGGGGGGAAGAGAGTGGAACCAACTGGATACCGAGTGGGGGTGGGGGGGTGGTATAAGGCTATATTGTTCCATCCCGGAATTAAATATTTCCACATATAATAGGACAGGCTATCTAATAACCTGATACCTAATAATGGTTATTAAATGAGAATGTTAAGAGTGGGGGCGGGGAAGCTGTTACCTTTAAAGAATTTGAGGGCCAGGCAGTAGAGTTCATTCAGGTGGAAGCCCCAGTGTTCCTCCATCTCCTCAGCCCGTGTCTGTCCCTCCTGCAGCTTCTCTGCCCCGGCCCCAGCCTCGGCTCCCGGCTCCGACTCAGGCACTGGGGCCGCTGCTCTGGGATGGGTGTCGTTAAGTGAGGCCTCCCGCGGCTTGCTGCTCTCCTGCTCTCCCTCGTCCGGGCTCAACGTTAGGCCGTCGATGGAGACTTCCAGCCGGGCGGAACCGCCGGCCGAGACCGAGCTGCTATCGGCCGCTGCCGCCATCATCTCCAGCATGGCCGCCGCCGCCGCCACCACCGCCGCGGCTACCCCTCCCCCCCCACCACCGGCCAGCGGCCACGTCACCAGGCACACGCGTCACTTCCGGCCCCCAGTCACCTCTCGCCACGGAAACAGAAACCCCAACACTCAGCCCCACCCCATCCAGCTCATACCGGAAACAGGGCCCGACACTTCGCCCAGCCCAACCCCCACCCAGCTCATACCGGAAAGAGAATCCCACACTTACCCCTGACCTCTCCCAACTTATAACGGAAACAAAACCGCACACTCAGCCCCGCCCCCAGCTCCTACCGGAAATAGCGCCCCTGTTCTTGGCCCCCGTCCCCTCACACCGGAAACAGAACACAGCCCCGCCCCTCTACCCAGGGGTTGTTGCTAGGAGACGGACCAGTTGGGCGGCCTGACAATCCGCACCCGCCTGTCAAATCAATTAACGGGTCCCACTTGAACGTAGTTTTTGTTTAAACAATTTGTAAATACGTGGCTCCTTTCACCCACCTCAGGACTTCGGAGCGGGTTTTACAGCCAATTAAAAACATTTTGAAATGTAGGAGACGCGGCAGCCAATTTGTGCACAGCAAGACTCCACAGTTCGCAATGACCCAATAATCTGCTTTCTCAGGCGATGTTCTAGTTTATATATATATATATACACACATGTATATATATAGACCAGGACACGCTAAAATAAAAGCAGAGTAGTGTGGACACTGGAAACCTGAAGTAAAAACAGACGGAATGTTAACGACTAAAGAAGGTGCTGATACTGACCATAGAGTCATCAAGATCTACAGCACAGAAAAAGGCCCTTCAGCCCATCGAGTCTGCACTGGTCAAACAAGTACCTAACTATTCTAATCCCATTTTCCAGCGCTAGGCCCATAGCCTTGTATGCCATGGCGTTGCAAGTGCACATCCAAATACTTCTTAAATGTTACAAGGGTTTCTGCCTCTACCACCCTTTCAGGCAGTGAGTTCCAGATTCCCACCACCCTCTGGGTGAAAACATCCTTCCTCACATCCCCTCTAAACCTCCTGCCCCTTACCTTAAATCTATGCCCCCTGGTTATTGATCCCTCAACCAAGGGGAAAAGTTCCTTCCTGTCCACCCTATCTATGCCCTTCATAATTTTATACATCTCAATCATTTCCTCCCTGAATCTCCTCTGCTCCAGGGAAAATAACCCCAGTCTATCCCATCTCTCCTCATAACTAAAACTCTCCAGCCCAGGCAACATCCTGGTAAATCTCCTCTGCACTCTCTCTAGTGCAATCACATACTTTCTACAATGTGGATTCCAGAACGGCACTCAGTACAGGCTGTGGCCTAACCAGCGTTTTATACAGGATGACACAAAAATTGGTGGGGTGGTAAATAGTGAGGAGGATGGCATTAGATGACAGGAGGATATAGATGGGCTGGTCAGATGGGTTGATCAGTTGCAAATGGAATTTAATCCGGATAAGTGTGAGGTGATGCGCTTGGGCAGGACAAACAAGGCACGGGAATACACGATGAATGGTAGGACCCTGAGAAGTACTGAGAATCAGAGGGATCTTGGTGTACATGTCAGCCGATCCCTTAATGTAGTGGGACAGGTAGATAAGGTGATTAAGAAGGCATATTGGATACTTGCCTTTATTAGCCGAGGCATAGAATATAAGAACAGGGAGGTTATGCTGGAACTATAAAACACTGGTTAGACCACAGTTAGAGTA
This sequence comes from Carcharodon carcharias, assembly GCF_017639515.1. Taxonomy (NCBI): domain Eukaryota; kingdom Metazoa; phylum Chordata; class Chondrichthyes; order Lamniformes; family Lamnidae; genus Carcharodon; species Carcharodon carcharias. The sequence continues at coordinate 26,501,874 of NC_054471.1, forward strand.
TTGTGTGCATTTTTGGAATCCGCATTATAGGAAGGATGTGATTGCACTTGAGAGAGGGCAGAGGAGGTTTACCAGGATGTTGCCTGGGTTAGAGAGTTTTTGTTATGAGGAGACATTGGATAGACTGAGGTTAGTTTCCCTGGAGCAGAGGAGATTGAGGGAGGATATGATTGAGGTGTATAAAATTGTGGGGGGCATAGATAGGGTAGACAGGAAGGAACATTTCCCCTTGGAGGACCGGTCAATAACCAGGGGGCATAGATTTAAGGTAAGGGGCAGGAGGTTTAGAGGGGATCTGAGGAAGAATTTTTTCACCCAGAGGGTGGTGGGAATCTGGAACTCACTGCCTGAGGGGGTGGTAGAGGCAGGAACCTTCACAACATTTAAGAATTATTTGGATGTGCACTTTCGATGCCATGGCATACAAGGCTATGGGCCTCGTGCTGGAAAATGGGATTAGAATAGTTAGGTTCTTGTTTAACCGGCGCAGACTCGATGGGCTGATGAGCCTTTTTCTGTGCTGAGAACCTCTATGACTCTATGACTTTATGTAAAGGAGACTGCATTGGGACTAGCGAATACTGGGGCCCAGGATCGGAGGCCTAACACTTCAGCTTCAACTAAGCAGAGAGAGCGAGTTCCAGTTGGTTTTAAAAAGTATATTTTGAATCTCAATTCTAACTTGCTTTCAGATTAAAGGTAAATAGGAGAAATATTTTACAGATTGATAAACTAAAGACAAGTAGGAAATTTAAAAACAAACTAATTAAATAAAATAGAGATGCAGGGCCAGGCGATGTGTTGTAGCTGCATGATGTGGGAGCTGGTGGACCTCATTGTGGTTCCTAGTGACCACATCTGTAGCAAATGTTGGTTGCTCGAGGAACTCCGGCTCAGAGTTGATGAGCTGGAGTCTGAGCTTCAGACACTGTGACACATCAGGGAGGGGGAGAGTTACCTGGATGCTGTGTTTCAGGACACAGTCACACTCCTTAGATTAACTACCTTAAAGTCGGCCAGTGGTTAGGGACAGGAGGGTGTGACTATGAGTGAGGCAGGTAGGGGGATCCAGGAAGTAGCACTGAAGGAGCCCCAGCCCTTGCCCTTATCCAACAGGTTCGAGATTCTTGCTCCCTGTGTGGACGAGAGTGAGGACTGTAGGGAGGATGAGCAAATTGACCATAGCACCATGGCACAGGGAGACATTCAAGTGGAGGGAGAAAAGAGAAATGTAGTCGTAATCGGGTTTAGTATAGTTAGGGGAATAGATACTGTTCTCTGTAGCCAGGATCGAGAGTCATGAAGGCTGTGTTGCCTACCTGGTGCCAGGGTTAAGGATATCTCATCTGGACTGCAGAGGAACTTGGAGTGGGAGGGGAAAGATCCTATCGTCGTGATCCACGTAGGTACTAATGATATAGGTAGAACGAGGAAAGAGGTTCTGCTGAAGGAATATGAGCAGCTAGGGGCTAAATTAAAAAGCAGAACCTAAAAGGTAATAATCTCCAGATTACTACCTGAGCCACGAGCTAATTGGCACAGGGTCAATAAGATTAAAGAGATAAATGCGTGGCTCAAAGATTGGTGTGGGAGAAGTGGGTTTGAATTCATGGGACATTGGCACCAGTACTGGGGAAAGAGGGAGATATTCTGTTCAGAAGGGCTCCACTTGAATCATGCTGGGACCAGTGTCCTGGTGATTCGCATAACTAGGGTTGTAGATAGGGCTTTAAACTAAATAGTGGGGGGGAGGGTTCAGTTCCATGGAAATATAAAAAATCAAAGTTTAAGGAGAGGGTAAGAGTGCAGGTTAGTGACGAGGCTGATAGTTACCAAAAAGTGAAAGGAAGGGACAGAGTGTGTGAACGCCATGTTGCACTAAGGAATCATATAAGAGTAGGGAAAATTGACAATAGGGCAAACTTAAAGGCTTTGTATCTGAATGCGTGTAGTGTTTGGAATAAAATTAATGAGTTAACAGCGCAAATAGAAATAAAAAGGTATGACTTGGTGGCAATTACTGAGACGTCGTCACAGGGAGAACAAGTTTGGGAGTTGAATGTCCCAGGGTACTCAGTGTTTCGGAAGGATAGGCAGGAAGGAAAAGGAGGTGATGTAGCTTTGTTAGTAAAGGAAGAGATCAGTGCCATAGTGAGGAATGATATAGGTGCTGGAGAGCAAGATGTAGAGTTAGTCTGGGTAGAAATAAGAAATAGCAAGGGAAAGAAGGCCTTGGTGGGAGTAATCGAAAGGTCCCCAAACAGTAGTTCAGCAGTAGGACACAGTATAAACCAGGAAATACTGGGAGCATGTAAGAAAGGGACAGCAATAATCATGAGTGATTTTAATATGCATATAGACTGGACCAATCAAATTGGCAAGGGTGGCCTTGAGGGAGAGTTCATAGAGTGCATTCAAGATTGTTTCTTGGAGCAATATGTTGTGGAACCAACCAGGGAGCAGGCAATTCTGGATTTGGTTTTGTGTAATGAGGTGGGATTAATTAATGATCTCAGAGTAAAGGATCCTCTAGGGAAGAGTGATCATAGCATGATAGAATTTCAAGTTCAGTTTGAGAGTGAGAAACTTGAGTCCCACACTAGTGTTCTGAAGTTAAACAAAGGTAACTACATAAGTATAAGCGCAGATTTGGCCCTAGTGGACTGGACAGGAAGACTACAAGGTAGGACAGTTGATGAACAGTGGCAGATATTTAAGGAGATATTCAATTCCTCCCAAGTAAAATATATTCCAAAGAGGAAGAAAGACGCTAGGAGGGGGAAAAAGCATCCATGGCTAAGCAGGGAAGTTAAAGATAACATAAAGGCAAAAACTAAGGCATACCAACTTGCAAAGATCAGTGGCAGGCTGGAAGATTGGGAAACTTTTAAAGATCAACAGAGGGTTACTAAAAAAAAATAAAAAGAGCAAAGGTAAATTATGAAAGAAAACTAGTGCAAAATTTTAAAACTGATAGCAAAAGCTTCTACAAGTATACAAAAGGAAAGTGAATAGCTAAAGTGAATGTTGGTCCCTTGGAGCATGAGACTGGGGAGTTAATAGAAATGGCAGAGACGCTTAATCAATATTTTGCTTCAGTTTTCACGGTGGAGAACATTAGTACTACCCCAATAGTAACAGGTAGTGCAGAGGGTTTGGAGAAGGAGGAACTTAGAACAATCACCATCACTAGAGAAAAGGTATTAAGCAAACTATTGGGATTAAAGGGTGACAAATCCCCAGGACCTGATGGCCTACATCCCAGTGTCTTAAAGGAAGAGGCAGTGGAGATAGTGGGTGCATCGGCTATAATATTCCAAAATTCCCTGAATTCTGGAAAGGTTCCAGTGGATTGGAAAAATGCTAATATAACTCCCTTATTCAAAAAGGGGGGAGGCAGAAAATAGGAAACTATAGACCAGTTAGTTTAACGTCTGTCGTTGGGAAATTGTTGGAATCCATTGTTAAAGGAGCAGTAATGGGGCATTTGGAAAGTCAAAATACAATCCATCAGAGTCAGTGTGGTTTTATGAAGAGTAAATCGTCTTTGACTAATTTGCTAGAGTTCATTGAAGATGTGACAAGCAAAGTGGATAATGGGGATCCAGTAGATGTAGTATATCTGGACTTCCAGAAGACCTTTGATAAGGTGCCACACAAAAGATTATTACACAAGATAAGATCACACGGAGTTAGGGGTAATATATTAGCTTGGATAGAGGATTGGCTAACCAAGCAGAGAGTAGGGATAAATGGGTCTTTTTCTGGATGGCAAGCTGTAACTAGTGGGGTGCCACAGGGTTCGGTCTTAGGGCCCCAACAATTTACAATCTATATTAATGACTTGGATTCAGGATAGAAGGTACTATAGCTAAATTTGCAGATGGCACCAAAGTAGGTGGGAAAGTAAGTTGCAATGAAGAAATAAGAAATTTACAAATGGATATGGACAAATTAGGTGAATGGGCCAATATTTGACAGATGGAGTTTAACATGGATAAGTGTGAGGTTATCCATTTTGGTTGGACGAATAAAAAGGCGACTTATTATTTAAATGGAGAGAAACTTCAGAATGCTTCAGTGCAGAGGGATCTGGGTGTCCTTATTCATGAATCGCTGAAAGCTAGTATGCAGGTACAGCAGGTAATAAGGAAGGCAAATGGAATTTTGGCATTTATTGCTAAAGGAATAGAATATAAAAATAGGGAAGTGTTGTTGCAACTGTACAAGGCATTGGTGAGACCGCACCTGGAGCACTGTGCACAGTTTTGGTCCCCTTGCTTGAGGAAGGATGTAGCTGCATTGGAGGCGGTTCAGAGGAGGTTCACTAGATTGATTCCAGAGATGTGAGGCTTGTCTTATGAGGAGAGATTGAGCAGTTTAGGCCGACACTTGCTAGAGTTTGGAAGGATGAGAGGAGATCTAATTGAGGTATATAAGATGCTAAAGGGGATAGACAAAGTAGACGTGAGTGTATGTTCCCCCTTGTGGGCCATTCTAGAATGAGAGGCCATAGTTTTAGGCTAAGGGGTGGTAGATTTAAATCAGAGATGAAGAGGAATTACTTTTCTCAAAGTGTCGTGAATCTGTGGAATTCACTACCTCAGAGTGCAGTGGATGCCAGGACACTGAATAAATTTAAGGAGGAGATAGACAGATTTTTAATTAGTAACAGGCTGAAAGATTATGGGGAGAGGAAATTGGAGTTGAGACCGAAATGAGATCAGCCATGATCGTATTGAATGGTGGGGCAGGCTCAAGGGGCTGAATTGCCTACTCCTGCTCCTAGTTCTTATGTTCTTATACATAATTGAAGGAGGTGCAAGTGAAGCACTGCTTCACCTAAAAGAAGTGTTTGGGGTCTTGAGTGAGGAGGGAGTAGGTAAAGGGGCAGGTGTTGGATCTTTTGCGATTGTATCTGAAGGTGCCGTTGAAAGGGGCGAGGAGTTAGGGATGATGGAGGAGTGGACCTGGGTGTCACGGAGGGAATGATCCCTATGGAATGCCGCCGGGGGGGGTGAAGGGAAGATGTGTTTGGTGGTGGCATCATGCTGGATTTGGCAGAAATGGCGGAGGATGATCCTTTGAATGGGGAGGCTGGTGGGGTGAAAAGTGAGGACAAGGGGAACCCTATCATTGGTTCTGTGATGGAGGGGAAAGGGTGAGGGCAGAGGTGCAGGAGATGGCTCGGACATAGTTGAGGGCCCTGTCAAATACAGGAGGAGAAAACCTCTGTTAAGGGAGAAGGAAGGAAGCGCTGTTTTGGGTGGGATCATTGGAACAGATGTGACGGAGGTGAAGGAACTGAGAGAATGGGATGGAATCGTTACAGGAAGCAGGGTGTGAGGAGCTGTAATCGAGGTAGTTGTGGGTGTGGGAGTTGGTGAGCTTGTAATGAATATTGGTGGACAGTCTATCACCGGAAATGTAGTAACAGAGGTCAAGGAAGGGAAGGGATGTGTCATAAATGGACCATGAGAAGGTGATAAAGGAGTGGAAATTGGAAGCAAAATTGATAAATATTTCCAAGTCCAGACGAGCGCATGAAGCGGCACCAGAACAAAGAATGTTCCACATACCCCTCAAAAAGACAAGCATAATTGGGGCCCATGTGGGTACCCATAGCCACACTTTTTATTTGGAGGAAGTGAAACAAGTTAAAGGAGAAATTTTCAGTGAGAGTATATAAGTTCAGCAAGGCAGAGGAGGCTGCTGGTGGATAGGGATTGTATGAGCTCTGCTCAGGGAAGAAGCGGAGAGCTCTCAGACCATCCTGAGGGGATGGAGGTGTAGCGGGATTAGATACCCATTGTAAAGGGGAGGCGGTGTGGGCCAGAGAACTGGAAATTGTTGGTATGATATAGGGATCAGAGGAATCACGAATTTAGGTGGGAAGAGACTGGATGGGGGTGGGGGTGGGGAGAGAAAGAAGTCAATAGAGGAAGAAATGAGTTCTGTGGGGCAGGAACAGACTGACATGATGGGTCTACCAGTCCTGGGTCTACCAGGGCAGTCCTGTTTGTGGATTTTGGGAAGGAGGTAGAAGCGGACCGTCCAAGGTTGGGTGACTATCAGGTTGGAAGCTGTGGAGGGAAGATCTCCAGAGGAGATGAGGTCAGTGACAGTCCTGGAAACAATGGCTTGATGTTCGGTGGTGGGGTCATGGTCCAGGGGGAGGTAGGAGGAAGCCTTGGAGAGTTGGCGCTCAGCCTCTGTGAGGAAGAGGTCAGTATGCCAGACAACAAGACCACCCTTGTCAGCAGGTTTGATCACAAAGTCAAGGTTGGACCTGAGAGAACAGAGTGCAGCAAGTTCAGAAGGGGACAGGTTAGAATGGGTGAGAGGAGCAGAGAAATTGAGATGGTCGATGTCACACCGACAGTTTTCAATGAAAAGATCAAGAGCAGGTAAAAGGCCAGAGTCGAGGGAGAACAGAGACTGGTTAAAGGATCCATTGAACAGTGGGAGGACTCGTGCCCAAAGAAGTGAGCATGGTGAAAAGGGCAATGGAAAAAGAATTCAGCATCATGCCGAGCCATAAAAAAAAACATAAATTAATTGAGGTGAGGGCATAAGGGGATGGAACCTTTTGTTATCTTAGCTTTATGGCACTATCAGCACCTTCTTTACTCTTCACCATTACCATTGTCTTGTGTCCATGACATCTTTGTCATCTCCCCTTAGCTGTCACCTATCCCTGACCTTCTATCTTGTTCCACCTGCTCCACCACCTCTTAAATAGTATAAAATCCATCATATTTCTACTGTTCTTTAGCTCTGAAGAAGAGTCATGTGGACTCAAAACATTAACTCTGTTTCTCTGCCCACAGATGCTGCCAAACCTGCTGAGTTTTTCTGTGGAGAGAAAAACAGAATTAACATTTTGAGAAGAAAACTCTTCTTCTAAGAAGAGTTGTGTTCATCAGGAGGTCCGCTCTTCTTCAAGATAGCGTCATGGGAAGCATCTGTGGAAAGAAACAAATGAAACATCAGTTTAATTCTCACATGAAAGATGACACCTCCGACAGCACAGTACTCTCTTGGGACTACACTTGAATCTCAGCCTGAATTATGTGCTCAAATCCCTAGAAAAAAAGAGATGCCAATAGGTGAGGCAGGGCTTATTTCCAGAAGCCAGTGAGGAGATGTTTAAATTTGTACAAGCTCTTCCAAAGTTTGAGGAAAGGGATGTTGAAGCATTCTTTATTTCATTTAAGAAGATAATATAGTTATGGGTTAACCCATAAAGGATGAACTGGCCAAAAGGAAAACTGGACATTACCCATGCAGTGCAAATTGACAGGTAGAGCACAGGAAATTTTTGCTTCACTGTCAGAGGAGGTTTCTAGGGATTATAATCTGGTGAAAAAAGCCACTTTGAGTGCATAGGAATTGGTTCCTGAAGGATACAGACAAAATTTTCAAAATTTAAGGAAACAGCCTGGGCAAACTTACTTTGAATTTGAAAGGGTTAAGCAAAGTAGTTTTGACAGGTGGATACGAACAGTAGGAGTTGAAACTACCTTTGAAGTTCTCAAAGAGACCATTCTCTTGGAAGAATTTAAAAACTGCCTACCTTCTGTAATAAGAACCCATATTGACGACCAAAGGATTGCAGCTGCTAGACAGGCAGCAGTAATGGCTGACGATTATGAGCTGATTCTTAAAACTAAACCTTTTTTCCATCACCCCCATAAATTTGAAAAGGATAGAAAATGGGAGAGTGAAAGGAAGGCAAGTAGCCAGGGTAAAGAACGGGTAGCTGGGAATAGCTTGAGATCTCCTCCCCAGATCAGGAAGGAAGGTACTGAGGGTGGAGGTGACACTTGAAAACCTAAGTGGTTCCATTGTAATGAAGTGGGACACATTCATTCAGAATGCTGGAAGTTGCAAGGGAAGCCCATGGGGCTTATCGGTGTTTGTAAGAGTGAGTCCAGAAGAACACTCAAAAATAAAATGCCATGGGTTAAATTGTAGCTTTAACTACAAATAAAGGTCTGGAGGTAAACACTGCTGTGAATGCAGGTGAAGTAAATAAGGTAGATGAGAGGTAACCCCTTTATCATCAAATGATGCAATTAAACCCAGAACTATATTAAGAGACACAGAAGCTACTCAAACTCCTTTGCTGGTGAAGGACCTAGTTTTCCCTCCAGAGAGTTCAATGAAAGCTAAAGTATTGGAAAACGGGATAAGTGGAGAGTATATCCTGGTTCGATTTGTTGATGGATCGGTGGTTGTCGGAGTGGTTAAAAAATTACCCGTAGATGGAGTTGATTTACTCCTGGGGAATGACTTGGCAGGAGTGAAGATTATAGCTTCACCTATAATTACGAAAAGTCCGAGAGAGGCTACATAGACAGAGCAGTTACAAGAACAAGTTCCTGGTATTTTTCCATCGTGGCTGGTGACCAGAGAATGGCTAAACAAAGTCCAACACCAGAGGTTAAAGTAATACCACGAGCAGACGTTAGAGTAGCCAAAACTTTCTTTAAGGATGAGGATAATTTTAAGTGTTTGCCATGTCTTCATTAATTGAGGCTCAGAAAGCAGATCCAGAGTTAAACAAGTTAGCACAATCAGCTCACACTGAAGCTGAGGCTGATGGAGTTCCAGATGTTATTACATTAAAAATGGAGTTCTGATGAAGAAGTGGAGACACCCTCACTGACCTGCGGATGAGAATGGATGGTTGTTCATCAGATAGTGGTACTGCCCAAATATCATAAGGAGATATTGTGAGTAGCACATGAAATTCATTCGGCAGGACATGTAGGAATATGGAAAACCCAAGCATCAATAAGCAGGTATTTGACAAGGCCAAGACTTCATAAGGACGAAATGCAATTTTGTAAAACGTGCCATACATGTCAGGTAGTAGGTAAGCCTCAACATGTAATCAAACCAGCACTTTAATACCCATACCAATTTTTGAAGAACCATTCAGTCAGGTATTAGTAGATTATGTAGGATCATTATCCAAAACGAAAGCAGGACATTAATGTATCCTTACAATCATGGATATGACAACCCAATTTCCAGAAGCTATTCCTTTAAAGACAACTACAGCTAAGGTGGTAGTGGAAAAGTTAACTCAGTTTTCCACTCGTTATGGCCTGCCAATTGAAATACAATCTGGCCAAGGTCCTAACTTCATGTCTAAAATTCCCCAGGATATAATCAGCAGTTTGGATTTCAAACAACTAAAGTCTATTGCCTATCACTCACAGACACAAGGAGCTTTAGCGAGACACCATCAGACTCTCAAATCCATGATTAAGATGTATTGCCATGAATACCCAAAGGCTTGGAACAAAGGATTAGATTTCTTCTATTTGTTACCAGAGATTCTCCAAATGAATCTACTGGATTTTCCCTCCAGAGAGTTCATTTGATTTGATCTATGGTCATGAAATAGGAGGCCCATTAAAAGTGATTAAGGAACAGTTCCTAAAGCAGAAAGACGAATCCTCTTTGCTGGATTATGTGTCCATGTTTCTAGGAAGACTCACAGGAACATGTAAAGTAGCTGAAGCACATAACTGTGTGGTTTATTTAGACAATGTTGTAATATATAGAAACACATGGGAAGAACATGTGAAGCAATTAGAGGACCTGTCTAAGCAATTGCAGTTGGTGGCTTACCTCATACATCTGGCCAAAAGCGAATTTGCCTGGGTTACATTGTAGGAAAAAGGCAAGTGTTGCCAAGAATAGCAAAAGTGAACGGTCTAATAGAATTTCCCATTCCTAAAACTAAACAAGGAATCTTGAGATTTTTGGGGATGTGTGGGTTTTATAGATAGTTTGTGCCTAACTTCAGCACACTAGCTGTACCTCTCACCAATTTCTTAAGAAAACAGGCAAAAGTGGTAAGTTCAGCAGAACGACTAGCAGCCTTTGAAAAGCTGAAGGCAATCTTAATAAATGAACCAGTGTTGGCCTCCCCTGTCTTTACCAAACCTTTTAAAAATAGCAATTGACGCTGGTGACTTGGGACAAAAACAAAAAAATGCAGGAAAAAGTCAGCAGGTCTAACAGCATCTGTGGAGAGACAAAAATCAGAGTTAAAGTTTTGAGTCCATATGACTCTTCTTCAGAGCTTTGGGGGCAGGTGCAGTCCTATTACAAGATGATCAATTAGAGCTAAAGAAGACAGTGGGGCACTTTTCCAAGAAAGTAAATCAATATCAGAGGAAGTACTCTACAGTAGAAATAGAAACTCCTGCATTGTTGTTGTCTCTCCAACACTTTGAAGTTTATGTCTAACACAATAACAGAAACACTAATCTACACTGACCATAATCCACTGGCATTCATTGCAAAGTTTAAAACTCGAAATGTGAGACTGTTTAGATGGAGTCTATTGTTTCAACCATTCAATATAAAGATTAATCACACTGCTGGCAAAGATAATGAGATTGCAGATGCATTGTCCCGGGTGTAAAATACTAAAATAAGTTAAAGGGGTAAGAAATGCTGAAGATTGTATGGGGAGGTGGAAGGATGAATGGAGTAAGTCTCGTGTTTTGTTGTCCATGTGTCACATACCTTGTGATGAAACACATTTTTGAAATGGTGTTTCATCTCTTTAAGGGTGCAGGCTAGGCATGTTTTTCAAATATATCTTTTTACTTCTGTTGGACTGTTGTAAGGAACATATCTTTTTATTTCCTGTTGGAATGTGGATTAAAATTACAATGGCTGCAGTTTGAAAAACATGTCTCCTGGAACAGTGGGAGGGATATATACAATGTTGCAGTCTTGGAACAGAGTATGCCATGAAAGACAGGATGGTCCCAGAAAGGAGCCCGGTACCAAGGGAGCTGCCTGACTTTAGCAGTGCAGCGGAAAGACTCTGGCCTGCAATCTAAAATCTCTTTCCCTCATGTCTCTTTAACCTGCTCTCTCTGAGGAAACCCCTGTGAAAAGGAAAAAGGGGAAAACCACTGTTAGAGACATTCAAAAGCAGGTTCTCAACCAGTGAACTAAATACTGAAAGTGCTGGGAGACCGCCTCATGTCATCAACAAAGAACTGAAAGGAATTTGGAAGACATCAATCAAAATCAACCCATCGAATCTTGTACTCCAGATTGATGTTATTGAACTGTTTTAGCCCACCCTTAAAATCCATGTTTTGTGTGTCTTATGTGTGTGTATAGGGATTTAAGAAGGGGGTAGAGTTTAAGTGATAGTGTTAGAAGTTGGCAGTTCATATTTCTTTCTTTTGCCACTAGTTAAAGACAATTTGTTCAATAAACATTTATTTACTTATTAAGTTTACAAACCTGGTGCTCACATTCTGTTAACCTAAATTAAAGTTAGGTAGAACTGTGGCAATCTGGTGGTTTGGTCAAAACTTTTTTTTAATGGAAGAGAGTTCCAAACTTCTACCACCCTTTATTTTGTAGAAGTGTTTCCGAATTTCACTCTTGGAAGGTCTGGCCCTAATGTTTAGACTATTCCCCCTAGTCTTAGACTTCCCAACCAGCAGAAATTGTTTCTCTCTATTTGCCCTGTATGTTCTCCTTAACATCTTCAAAACTTTGATCAAATCACCCCTTAATCTTCTAAATTCCAGGGAATACAATCCTACTCTTTCTTTGTACTTTAACCGTTGGAGTCCAGATATCATTCTAGTAAATCTATACTGTACTCCCTCCAAGGCCAATATATCCTTCCTCAGGTGTGGTGCCCAGAACTGCTCAGAGTAATCCCGGTGTGGTCTAAGCAAGGCTATATATAGCTGAAGTGTGACTTCTATTGCCTAGTACTCCAGTCCTCAAAATATAAAGGCCAGCATTCCATTTTGATTATTTTCTGTACCTGTTCATGATAATGTTAATGATCTGTGCACATAAGCCTCTGGTTTCTTCGGGCCTCCACTGTTTTCTAGATTTTCACTATTTATTCCTTTTAGGTCAAAAGTGGATGATCTCACATTTACGAACATACGAACAAGGAGCAGGAATAGGCCACTCGGCCCCTCAAGCCTGCTGTGCCATTTAATATGATCATGGCTGATCTGATAGTAGCCTCAAATCTGCATCCCACCTAACCCCGATAACCTATCGCCTCCTTGCTTACCAAGAATCTATCCACCTCCGCCTTAAAAATATTCAAAGACTCTGATTCCACCACCTTTTCAGGAAGAGAGTTCCAAAGACTCACGATCCTCTGAGTGAAACAATTTCATCTCATCTCTGTCTTAAATGAGCGACCCCTTATTTTTAAACAGTGACCGCTAGTTCTAGATCCTCCCACAAGAGGAAACATCCTCTCCACATCCACCCTGTCAAGACCCCTCAGGATCTTAATGGTTTCAATCAAGTCACCTCTTATTCTTCTAAACTCCAGCAGATACAAGCCTAACCTGTCCGACCTTTCCTCATAAGACAACCCGCCCATTCCTGGCATTCCTGGTAAACTTTCTCTGAAAAGCACAATTTTATGCATTTGTCTACATTGAAGTCCATTTGCCACAGTTTTGCCCATCCAGTTAATCTAATAATTTCTTTTGCAATGCTTTCATCTACAATGCTTGCAATGCTGTCTATATTTGTGTCCTTGGCAAATTTTGATATGTGGCTTCCTATAGCATCATTCAAGCTGTTAATAATATAGTGAACAGTTGAAGCCCCAACAAACATCATTCTAGAGACTAGTCACATTCTGCCAATTAGAATACCTGCCCATTATCCCTATCTCTGTCTCCTGTCACTCGGACAATTCCCTAATCAGGAAATAATTTGCCTTCAATTCCATGAGCTTCTTTGGCTAACAGTCTCTTATTAGGCACTTTATCAGATGCCTTCTGGAAGTCCATATAAATAACATCCATAGATATTCCCCTGTCCGCTGCTTTAGTCACCTCTTCACAAAATACAATCCAGTAAATCAGGTATAACCCATCCGTTACAAATCCATGCATGATACCATGGCTAACAAAAGAAATTAAGGATAGTAACAGACCCAAAGAGGGGTCATATAAAGTTGCTAGAAAAAGTAGCAAGCCTGAGGATTGGGAGCAGTTTAGAATTCAACAAAGGAGGACCAAGAGATTGATTAACAGGGGAAAAATAGAGTATGAGAATAATCTTGCAAGGAATATAAAAGTGGACTGTAAAAGCTTCTACAAGTATGTAAGGAGAAAAAGATTGGTGAAGGCAAATGTAGATCCCTTACAGTCCGAAACAGGAAAATTTATAATAGAGAACAAGGAAATGGCAAAGCAATTAAACAACTACTTTAGTTCTGGCTTCAGAGAGGAAGACACAAATAACTCCCCAGAAATGCTAGGGAATTGAGAGTATAGTGAGAAGGGGGAAATGAAGGAAATTAGTATTACTAAAACAATAATGCTGGAGAAATTAATGGGATTGAAAGTGAATAAATCCCCAGAGCCCAATAACTTACATCCCAGGGTAGTAAAAGAGGTGGTCATGGAAATAGTGGATGCTTTGGTTGTCATCTTCTAAAATTCTGTAGATTCTGGAACAGTCCCAGCAGATTGGAGGGTTTTTTTTTAAAAAGGAGGGAGGGAGAAAACAGTGAATTACAGACCAGTGTTAGTCTAATATCTGTAGTATGGAAAATGCTAAAGTCTATTATGAAGGATGCGGTAACAGGACACTTAGAAAATATCAATGGGATTAGACAAAGTCAACATAGATTTATGAAAGGGAAATCATGCTTGACAAGCCTACTGGAGATTTTTGAGGACATAACTAGCAGAATAGATAAGGAAGAACAAGTGGATGTGGTGTATTTGGACTTTCAAAAAGCGGAGTGGCAGGCAGTGACTAGTGGGGTACGACAGGGATCAGTGCTTGGGCCCCACAATATTTATCAATGATTTGGATGAAGGAACCAAATGTAATACTTCCAAGTTTGCTGATGACACAAAACTTGGTGGGAATGTCAGCAGTGAGGAAGCTTCAAGGTGATTTAGACAAGTTGAGTGAGTGGGCAAGTACATGGCAGATGCAGTATAATGTGGATAAGTGTGAAGTTATCCACTTTGGTAGGAAAAACAGAATGGCAGAGTATTATTTAAATGGTGATAGGTTGGGAAATGTTGATGTACAAAGGAACCTGGGTGTCCTGGTAGACCAGTCACTGAAAGCAAGCATGCAGGTGCTGCAAGCAGTTAAGACAAATGGTATGTTGGCCTTCATTGCGAGAGGACTTGAGTACAAGAGCAAGATTGTCTCACTGCAGCTGTACAGGGCCTTGGTGAGACCACACCTGGAGTATTGTGTACAGTTTTGTTCTCCTTACCTAAGAAAGGATATACTTCCCTTGGAGGCAGTGCAATGAAGATTCATCAGACTGATTCCTGGGAAGGCAGGATTGTCGAATGAGGAGAGATTGGGCCGACTAGGCTTGAATTCACTAGAGTTCAAAAGAATGAGAGGGGATCTAATTGAAACATATAAAATTCTGACAGGGCTGGACAGACTGGATGCAGGGATGATGTTTCCTCTGGCTGGGGGGGTCTGGAACAAGGGGTCACTGTCTCAGAATACGGGGTCGACGATTTAGGACTGTGATGAGGAGAAACTTCTTCACTCAGAGGGTGGTGAACCTGTGGAATTCTCTACCACAGAAAGCTGTGGAGGCCAAGTCACTGAATATATTTAAGAAGAAACTAGATAGATTTCTGGACTATAAAAGCATCAAGGGGTATGGGGAGAGAGCGGGAGTAGGGCGTTGAAATAGAGGATCAGCCATGATCATATTGAATGGCAGAGCAGGCTCAAAGGGCCGAGTGACCTACTCCTGCTCCTATTTTCTATGTTTCTTTGTTTTCCATGTAGGGTAATTGCACGGTACATGTTGTTCACTTGAAGCTGCCATACAGACTTGTACCAGGAGAGGGAGTCTGCAAACAGAAGCAGAGAGTAAGGCAGAACAGATTTCATTAAGGGGCTCTGTGGCTCTCTCTGATCAGCTGGAAGTTTTCTAGGGGCTGAATTGTTAGGTTGGTGGGTGGGCGTGATCGAGGGGCCCGGGATCAGCTGGGGAACGGACCACTGACCGCGGTCAGGCCCCTGACTGACCATTTCACGCTGGCCGGCCAATTAATGGTCAGCCAGGGTGAAGCGCGCGCTGAGAAGCTCAGCGTTGCTGGGGTGGGGGGTGGGAGGAGGGTGGGCGCTGACGTCAGCCTGGGCGTGGGCTGGGGCCGACAGAAAGCTGCCTGAGGTCAGGGAAGCCGAAGACCCGAAAGGCACTAAATAACGGTTTTAAAATCAGGAAAAAAATATGCAAGCACCACAATCAGTCACCTGAACACATACACCATAAAAGACGTTCTCCATAGATTTTTCTTTTTCTTTCATTTAATAACAGAAACCTTCCCCCGCCCCCCCCCGCCCCCACCCCCCTGACCTGGGCATGAGGTTTCATGAAAAATCCGAAGCCTGCCTGTCTGTAAGGTTGGACGGACCACAAAAAATCGGAGGCAATTGCACCTTTAATAACCTTAATGAGTTGTCGGCGGGCGCGCTTCCGACTTTTGCCCGTGTCCACCGACCGCAATATCGCCCGAGCGCAGGATGGCGTCGGCACGTTCGCCCCTTGTCATCTCGCACGATTTTGAGTCCGATTGGATCGGGTGCACGCCCGCCCGCGGACTGAAAAAAAAAAACCTGCCCAAGGTGCTCCGTTGCCCCTGTCTACCCTGAGTTACAGACTCTGTCCTTGCCTGAAGTTCCCACTGCCAAGTTTCCTCAGCGAGGAGGCAACCCCATGACAATCAGGAGCGGAAACCGGGGGGCGGAATTTAGCCCTGGGATGGGCGGGCGGGCGGGCCCCACCGGCTCGGCGGGCGGCTGAACTCCGCCGCCGAAACGGGGCCGGCCGGCCGCCATTTTGGGTGGGCGGGCCAATTGAGGCCCCGCCCCCAGCGGCCTTCCCGACGGGGAACGAAGACAGACTAAGTGCTGTCTCAGGGAGATTCGTGAAAGGTAAGTAATGTCAAAACATAGGGAAATATTAAAATTATTAACATGCCCCCCCCCCCCCGCCCATATGACAATGTCACACGAGATGGGACATGTTGATAACAAACTCATTACATTTATGACACGGTTACAAAACGGTAATGGAACTTCATCCCGCCGGTGGTTGAAGTTTCATTAATAACCTGCAGCCCGCTGGGGGCTCCTGGCCTGCCCGCCAGCCTTAAGGTTGGCCAGTCAGGGTGTTTAACTATCTTACCGAGCCTGGCAGTGGCATCAGTTGGCCATTGACAGGCTGGCGGGTGGACAGCTGATTTCGCTCGCCCGCCTTCCTGAAGATTTAAATGGCCCGGGATGATGTCAGGGATTCCTCCCAATGTCATCCCGCGTCATTTTTCCAACGGCAAGCGGGCCCCGCCCCCCACAAATCGCCAAGGGGAAAATCCTGGCCCTTATCTCTCTCTCTCTCTCTCCATAACTTTGTGGCTCTGGGCCCATTTGCAGCACAGATCAGATTCTGAAGCTGTGTCCCTCCTTATCTGCCAAGGTGACAGATAGGAAATAATTCAATTAAAATAAAAACCACATCTACACTTTATCAACATGCTGGTTAGACCTCAGCTAAACTATGTCCAATTCTGGGCATCACACTTTAGGAAGGATGTCAAGGTTTTGGTTGGGGTGCAGAGGAGATTAACTCGAAAGTTACCAGGCACGGGGGCCTTCAGTTGTGTGGGGAGACCCGAGAAGCTGGGATTGTTCTTCTCAGGGCAGGGAAGTTTGAGGAGAAATTTGATTGAGGTGTTCTAAATTTTAAAGGGTTTTGATGGAGTAAACAAGGAGAAACTGGTTCTACTGGCAAGAGGGTCAATAATCAGAGGACATAGATTTAAGATAATTGGCAAAAGAACACCATGGGTTCTGATAACCTGGAATGTGCTGCCTGAAAGGGCCGTGGAAGCAGATTGGAAAGGAATTGGATGAGCATTTGAAAGGGAAAAATATGCTGGGCTGTGGGGAAAGAGCAGGAGAGCACGAGACACTGGAATTGTGGTAATGTCACTCAACCAGTAATCCACAGCTCCAGGCTAATGCTCTAGGTTCAAATGCCAGCATGGTGGCTGGTGGAATTTAAATTCAATTAATTAAAAATAAATCTGGAATTGAAATCTTGTCTCATTGATATGAAATTGTCATCAATTGTCCTAAAAACCAACCTGGTTCACTAATGCCCTTTGGGGAAGGAAATCTGCTGTCCTTACCTAGTCTGGCCTACATGTGACTCCAGACCCACAGCAATGTGGTTGACTCTGAACTACTACATAAAGGGGCCTACCAAACTGCTACAGAATGGACTGCAGTAGTTCAAGAGGGTGGTTCAGAAACACTTTCTCATGGCCAACTGGGAATGGGCAATGGAAGTTCTCCTCCAAGTCACTCACCTTCCTGACTTGGAAATATATCACTGTTCCTTCATTGTCGCTGGGTCGAACTCCCTTCCTAACAGCACCTGTGGGTGTACCTACACCATATGGACTGCAACAGTTCAAGAAGGCAGCTCACTGCCACCTTCTCAAGGCCAACAAGCGATGGGCAATACATGCTGGCCCAGCCAGCGAAGCCCATATCCCATGAATGAATAAAAAACACATCCCTTGGCAGAATAAAAAAAAGCTTTTAAAGGAGCTGGCACAGGCATGATGGGCAGAATGGTCTCCTTCTGTGCTGCACGATTATATGATTCTGCAAGCAAGCTAAAGGTGCTGGAAGATTTATATTCTGGACTCTTCTGACCGTCTCGGCCAGAGTCTGTCTGAGGTAAACGTTGAGATATCTGTTAGAACTGAAAACCGACTTCATTTCAAGGATTTGATCCTGAGTGAAGCTTGTACGTTTTCTGCTCTGAAGCATCAATGTCAGCTCTCCATGGGGTGGCAGAGGAAGCAGCTTTGGATTACTATACTCCATGGACTCGGTGAAACCTGTTTCTTAATTTAAAAAAATATATTTACATTGATCAGCATTTAGTTAATCACTTCATTTAGTGTAGGGGGAGGCAGTGGTGTAGTGATAATGTCATTGGGCTAGTAATCCAGAGGCCCAGGCTAATGCTGGAGGGACGTGGGTCAAATCTCACCAAGGCAGCTGGTGGAATTAAAATTCAATTAATAAATCTGGATTATAAAGCTGCTTTCAGTAATGGTGACCATGAAGCTATCATCGATTGTCCTAAAAACTCATGAAACCACCATCAATTATTCTTAAAAAAAACCCATCTGGTTCACTAATGTCTTTTAGGGAAGGAAATCTGCCACCCTTACCTGGTCTGGCCGACATGTGACTCCAGACCCACAGCAACGTGATTGACTTTTAACTGCCCACTGAAATGGCCTAGCAAGCCCCTCAGTTCAAGGGCAATTAGGGATGGGCAACAAATGCTGGCCTTGCCAGCGATGCCCACATCCCATCAAAGAATTAAAAGGAGTTGGACCTAAATTTCTGCAGCCCAACACCTCCCCCCCGCGCTGCCTCCCCCACTGCATCCATACACCTTCTCACGGCACCAACTCCTTTAGGTAGCTTGCTTGTGTGAGCTCCTCCAGTCAGTTCCCCTGCACTGCTCTTTCCCCATAGCCCTGCAAAATTTCCCCCAACTAGTATCGGTCCAATTCCATTATGACTGAATCCGCTTCTGTCACCCTTTCTGACAGTGAATTCCGGGTCAGAGTAATTGCCTGAATAAATAAAATTCCCATCAACTTGCCCGGTTCTCTTACAGTTCCACAAAGGGAATGAGCCACATGGATCGGGAGTCATCCAGGGCTGAACCACCGCGCTCCCCTCCCCCGCCCCATTAGAGCCACCACCCCCCACACCCCGCCTCTACCCCACTTCACAACCATCATCCCCCCCACCCACCCCATCAGCCACATTATCAGGAACGTCTGGTGAATAGCGACGTACTCCCCGGGGACCCCCTGTAATTAATGACACACTCCCCGGGGACCCCCTGTAATTAATGACACACTCCCCGGGGACCCCCTGTAAATACTGACACACTCCCCGGGACTTCCTGTAAATACTGACGCACTCTCCGGGGACCCCCTGTAAATAATGACACACTCCCCGGGGACCCCCTGTAAATACTGACGCACTCCCCGGGGATCCCCTGTAAATACTGACGCACTCTCCGGGGACCCCCTGTAAATAATGACACACTTCCTGGGGACCCCCTGTAAATACTGTCACACTCCCCGGGGACCCCCTGTAAATAATGACACACTTCCTGGGACCCCCTGTAAATACTGACACACTCCCCGGGGATCCCCTGTAAATAATGACACACTTCCTGGGGACCCCCTGTAAATAATGACACACTTCCTGGGACCCCCTGTAAATACTGACACACTCCCTGTGACCCCCTGTAAATAATGACACACTCCCTGGGACTTCCTGTAAATACTGACACACTCCCCGGGACTTCCTGTAAATACTGACACACTCCCCGGGACCCTCTGTAAATACTGTCACACTCCCCGGGGACCCCCTGTAAATACTGTCACACTCCCCGGGGACCCCCTGTAAATACTGACACACTCCCCGGGGACCCCCTGTAAATACTGTCACACTCCCCGGGGACCCCCTGTAAATACTGTCACACTCCCTGGGGACCCCCTGTAAATACTGTCACACTCCCCGGGGACCCCCTGTAAATACTGTCACACTCCCCGGGGACCCCCTGTAAATAGTGACACACTTCCCGGGGACCCCCTGTAAATACTGTCACACTCCCCGGGGATCCCCTGTAAATAATGACACACTTCCTGGGGACCCCCTGTAAATAATGACACACTCCCTGGGACTTCCTGTAAATACTGACAAACTCCCTGGGACCCTCTGTAAATACTGTCACACTCCCCGGGGACCCCCTGTAAATATTGACACACCCCCGGGGACCCCCTGTAAATACTGTCACACTCCCCGGGGACCCCCTGTAAATACTGTCACACTCCTCGGGGACCCCCTGTAAATATTGACACACCCCCGGGGACCCCCTGTAAATACTGTCACACTCCCCGGTGACCCCCTGTAAATACTGTCACACTCCCCGGGGACCCCCTGTAAATACTGTCACACTCCCCGGGGACCCCCTGTAAATACTGTCACACTCCCCGGGGACCCCCTGTAAATATTGACACACCCCCGGGGACCCCCTGTAAATACTGTCACACTCCCCGGGGACCCCCTGTAAATACTGTCACACTCCCCGGGGACCCCCTGTAAATACTGTCACACTCCCCGGGGACCCCCTGTAAATATTGACACACCCCCGGGGACCCCCTGTAAATGCTGTCACACTCCCCGGGGACCCCCTGTAAATATTGACACACCCCCGGGGACCCCCTGTAAATACTGTCACACTCCCCGGGGACCCCCTGTAAATATTGACACACCCCCGGGGACCCCCTGTAAATGCTGTCACACTCCCCGGGGACCCCCTGTAAATATTGACACACCCCCGGGGACCCCCTGTAAATACTGTCACACTCCCCGGTGACCCCCTGTAAATACTGACACACTCCCCGGGGACCCCCTGTAAATACTGTCACACTCCCCGGTGACCCCCTGTAAATACTGACACACTCCCCGGGGACCCCCTGTAAATACTGTCACACTCCCCGGGGACCCCCTGTAAATACTGTCACACTCCCCGGTGACCCCCTGTAAATATTGACACACCCCCGGGGACCCCCTGTAAATACTGTCACACTCCCCGGGGACCCCCTGTAAATACTGACACACTCATAAGGAGCCTTTAAATTCTGATTAGTCAGGGACCTCATGACTGCTTAGAATTTGACGAATCTCCTACACCCACACTTGTGTTATGTTAATGGATGAAAATTAGTGGTGATCATTGTCCAGGTTCCTGACAGTCCGTCCCAGCAGGTGAAAGTCCGTGTCACAAACATAAATTTTGAGTTCCCAACCCAACTCAAATTGTTTTTATAGCTACAGTAGTTTAGTTAAGCTTTGTCTCCATCCAGTGGCCGTTCTATGTGCTGCAATTGTTGTCGGCTGCCCCTCAATTCGTGGGTAATGTCTGCTCCGGGTTGCCAGTTTCTACCATGGGTCTTCATGTGACTAAACAGGCTGATTCTCGACCCACAGGTCTTTGGGCATGTGGGGCAGGATGTCCCACGAGGTAGTGGGACCCGGAGGGCAGGATTTGTTTCCCTTTCTTCCCTTCCCGGCCACCGCTCTGTCTCATCATGATGACATTGTGACTCCAAATGTGGGGCAGCTCGATGGACAAGTTGTCTCCATTCTGAACCCCTGGTAGTGAGCCCCTCCCAGTCATTTACAGTCAATGCTGCTGTGCTTCACGGAGAACTTGAGAGTGTTTAGGTAATGCACTTGGGGAGGGCTAATAAGACAAGGATTTACACTATGAAAGGTAGGACCCTGGAAAGTACTGAAGATCAGAGGGACCATGGTGTGCATATCCATAGATCCTTGAAGGTAGCGGGACAGGTAGATAAGATGGTTTAGAAGGCATATGGGATACTTGCCTTTATTAGCTGAGGTGTAGAATACAAGATCAGGGAGTTTATGCTGGAAGTGTACAAAACGCTGGTTAGGCCACAACTGGATTACTGTGTGCAGTTCTGGTCACCACATTATAGGAAGGATGTGATTGCACTGGAGAGGTTGCAGAGGAGATTCACCAGGATGCTGCCTGGGCTGGAGGGTCTGAGAATGAGGAAAGATTGGATAGGCTGGGATTGTTTTCCTTGGAGTAGTGAAGGTTGAGAGGGGACCTGAGATTATGAGAGGTTTAGATAGGATGGATAAGAAGGCACTTTTTCCATTAGTAGAGGGGTCAATAACCAGGGGGCATAGATTTAGGGAAAGAGGTAGAAGGCTAAGAGGGGAGTTGGGGATAATTTTTTTTCACCCAGAGGGTGGTGGGAATCTGGAACTCACTGCCTGAAAGGGTGGTTGAGTCAGAAACTTTCGTAACATTTAAGAAATATTTAGATATTCACTTGTGTTGCCAAAGTCTCCAGGGCTATGGGCCAAGCACTGGAAAATGGGATTACTGTAGTCAGATTTTTGTTCACTGGCGCAGACACGATGGGCCAAATAGCATCTTTCTGTGCTGTAAGCGTCTTGAGAGAGAGAACGAGAGGGGAGAAGAGAGAGAGAGAGAGAGAGCACACAAGAAAAATTAAGGATGTGTAATAAATGCTGGCCAACAATAAAAAAGGGAGAAAGATGTAGCGAGCATGAGAAAGTAGACAGTAAGATGTACAAGTGTGAATGAGAAAGAAGTGGGAGAAAGTGTCAGACTTTAGTGTGAGAAAGACAATTAGAGGAAAGAAGAATAAAAAGGTGAGACATCAGCAATAGAAACTAATGAGATGGAGGAGAAAAAGAGACCATTTTAATTATATATTATCTTTATTTATAAATATTTAAAGCTGCTTTCAATTTTATACACCATACAAAAGGTAACATATCTGAAAAGGCAGTACTACATACACTAATTCTGATTTAATTACAACGGTATATAGAACTATCTGCTTGAAATTGAGAAATTTTGAAAGAGTGCAAGGGGAAGATTCTATTTACATTGAGAACTAGAAAGGGAGAAAGAAAAGAGGCACTAATACTAACAAAAGATACAGACTTTAAAAAAAAACCTTTTCAACCATAACCAAGTACAAAACCTGTTAAAGTTTGAAAATAATAGTTCTGTGAATGTTTTTTTGCTTTTTTCTAAAACATTTAAAAAGTTACCTCAGTTTCTCCATCCCCAGGTTTGCTTAATGATCAAAAATGATTATTTGTAATGGTTTCCCCTAAAGTTACTCTTCAAATTGGGAATTTATTAAAGATTCAAAACTTTACAATAATCTACATTAAACTGGAAACATTTATTTACCCACTCATTACAATATAAACATTTAAACACACTTTAAAAAAAAACGACCAACTTTCACATGACAGATTTGCTCCCCTGCATCACTTGCATTGACATGTCCTGTGATCCTAGGAGAGGGGGCATGGGAAGAGAAAGGATGGGGCAGTGTGGGAGGCAGTGACATGAGGACAGTCCCAACCGTCATAGTAAACTGCTTGTTTATCAGGTGGGGAAGAGATAGTTTCTCAGACAAGTGAAGTCACAGACATTTTTCAGCATCTCCTGACAGTATCAGCTTCTTCTCCCTCAAAGGCATTAACTCCTCACTACAGCTCCACAGGCAATACTCATTATTACCCGAATACGGGTGTCACTGTTGGAAGTTACAGCACAGAGAATTGGACTCAGCTAAGCACAACACCCCTCCTCAACCCCATATATACACACACACGCACACAAATAGTGCTTTGCTAGACAGCAGGGAGATTGAGAAGCCCAGCCAATTCTAACACCCTGCCTCAGCTGTACCACCAATCAAGACCGGGATCTTTCTGGTCCCATTGTGAGCAGAGTAGAGGACAAAGACTTGAACTCTGAGAGGAGGCCAAAGGGAGGACCAAGGCATCTTATTACACCCTCTCTCCCCTCTTTAGCCACTTGTCTTCGTGCGGCGCTTCACTTGAAAAGCTGTTGCGTTTTTTTGCTGCGAGTGGCGGACATCTTCTTGGCCAACACAGGTTAATGAGTTCTCGCTTTGCTCCCCAAAACCAGAGGTAGAACTCAATCCGGGGGTGGTACTACAATGAGTAAACCTTTTGACTGGAGGTGTAGACCATTCAGTCATTCACGCCTGTTTTGAAGGTGGGGAGTGAGGGGGAGAAAAATCATGACACAAGTGGAGACAGAATAGAAATATTTGAGCAATGTGGAACTCCAGGACTGGAAGATGCAACCGGTGCATCAGGAGATCTCTGTCATGACATACCTTTTTTTTTGTGTTTTTAAAAATAAAAACTATTTACATTTTTACATAATTCAGCCTGACATTCCTCAGGTGAGTCGGTATCTACCTCAGTTTACAATTAATATTTACAGTTAGAGAAAGCATGAGTAATAAACCTTTAAATGACAAAACATACAAAAATAAATCAGATTCCTGAAAAGCTCAGGGTGCTGCGCTACATATTTAATGAAAAAAGTACAGAGAAAGAGCACAGAAATTGCTCTCCCTCTTGTTTGTATGTGTTTTAATTATTTTTTTTTTAAAAAAAAAACCTCTTCTTTCCTTCTGCCACTCATGGGGCAAGCTCACGATTGACCCATGCGACTGCCTGGAGAGGGGTTTAACATGTTTCCTTCAATCCCTGTTTGTGTTGTTGGCAGTGAAGGCATGGAGGTTCCCCATCTGGCTGAGGCCGCTCTGGATGTGGGCGACGTGGATTTCTACGTTGTTTTGGAAGCAGCTACAGAAACAATAACACATATTTAGATCACCCCTTTTACACAGGAAAGCATCTCAAGGCACACTAGACCAAAAGGTTAGTCAAAGAGGTAGATTAAGGAGTTTTAAAGGAAGAGAAACGTAAAGGGGTGGAGAGGTTTGGGGAGAGAATTCCAGGGCTTAAGGGCTCGGCAGCTGAAGGCATGGCTGCCAATGGTGGAGCGATTAAAACTGGGGATGAGGAAGATGTTAGAACTGGCATCTGTTGCGACGAAAGGTCATCAACCTGAAATGTTAACATGTTTCTCCCTCGACAGATGGTGCTGGAACTGCTGAGCATTTCCAACATTTTCTACTTTTATATCAGAATTGGAGGAGTGCAAAGGTCTTGGAGGCTTGTTGTAGGGCTGGAGGGGATTATAGAGGTAAAAAAAAGGGGCAAGGACATGGAAGGGTTTGAAAAAAAGGATGAGACTTTTAAAAAATCATGGTATTACTGGAACGGGAGCTAATGTAGGTCAGTGAGCGCAGGGGTGGAGGGTGACGAAGGCTTGGTGTGGTATGGGCAGTAGAGGTTTGGATGAGCTCAAGTTGATGGAAGGCAGAAGATGGGAGGGCCAGCCAGGACAGTATTGAAATAGTCAAATCAATAGGTAACAAAGGCATGAATGAAAATTTCAGCAGCAGATGAGCTGAGGGAATGGCAGAAACAGGCAATGCTGTTGAGACAGAAGTAGGCATTGCTCATTAAGAGGATATGTAATTAGAAGCTCAGCTTCAGATCAGATAGGATGCCAAGGTTGTGAGTGGTCTCATTCTGCCTCAAACAGTGACCAGGGAGGGAGAGGGATGGAGTTGGTGGCAAGGGAAAGGGGTTTTGGTGAGAACCAGAGACAATAGCTTTGGTCTTCTCAATACTTAAATAGATGATATTGTGGCTCTGGATCTTGGATGATGGGGTGTTGGACAAGCAGACTGGAGGAGTCGAGAGAGCTGAGTGTTAACATTCACATAGAAACGGATGTTTTGTTTTTGGATGATGTTGCCAAGGGAAAGCATGCAGATGAGAAATTGAAAGGAGCCCAAATAGGTCCTTGGGGGCTACCAGAGGCAACAGTGCAGGAGTGGGAAAAGCAGCCTTTACAAGTGGCTCAACTGAATAGGAACAGTGGAATCAGGTGAGAGCAGTCCCACCCACTTGGACAATGAAGGAGAGGTGTTGGAAGAGGATGTTGTGGTCAATCATATCAAAAGCTTGAGAAGGATGAGGAGAGAAAGTTTACCTTTTGTCACAGTCACACACAATGGGCAGGATTTTACATATCGGCGAGCGGGGGCAGGGCCCACTCGCCAATGCATAAAATAACGCAGGATGATGTCGGGTAGAACTCCCAATGTCACCGCACCCCACTTAAATTTTCAGGTAGGTGGGGGCTCAGCAAAATCAGCTGCGGGTCCGCCAACCTGTCACTGGCCAATTGAGGCCATTGACAGAGTCAATTAAGTAATTAAAGGACCTGCCTGTCCAACCTTAAGGTTGGTGAACAGGCCAGGAGCCCCGGCGGGGAATAGAAAAAGCATCAAACCTCATCCACCGGCGGGATGAGGTTTCATGAAGGGTTTTAAAAACTTTAATAAAGTTTTTGTAAAAATTATGGACATGTCCCAACTCGTGACATTGTCCCATGAGAGGACATGTTAGGAAATTTTATTTTTCCATTTTTAGCTTTTTGACATTTTGAGCCAATCTCCCTGAGGCTAAGTGCAGCCTCAGGGAAATGACTGCACTCTTTTGTGCGCATGCGCGAGAGACCGCACTCTCGATTTTGGGATTCCCCCCCGTGTGCACAATGCTTCGGTGCGGATGTCACGCTGGGCGGGCCTTAATTTGCCTGCCCATGTAAAATGGTGCCGTGCCCCCAACTGGGGGCGCCGATCGGAAGTACATCTGTGCACGCCCGCCCTTCAACTTCGCCCCTGACTGGGGGGGGCGGGGGATCCTGCCCAATGTCATATGTAACGTTGATGATGTTGCTCAGTATTGTGGCACGGACAGAAAGCCAATTGGAAGGACTCAAACATCAAGTTCCAGGAAAGACAGGCATGGATTTGGGAGGGACAAAACATTCAAGATCTTGAGGGGAAAGCGAGGTTGCAGACAGGGTGGTACTTGCAAGGACAGAGCATTAAGGGCGGGATTTTATTTAAAGGAGGTGGGTGATGATAAATTTAAAAAGGGAGGTAATAATAATTGGCTAACATGGGGACAAGGAAGGGAAGTTGGGTGGCTAGCAGTTTAGTGGGAGTAGGATCAAGAGAATAGGAGGGTTAGTCTTATGGACAAGAGAAGGCACGAGGGGAGATGGGATAGAAACTGGAGAAAATGTCAGTACAGGACTCAGGCAATGAAGTTTGGTCCAGTGGCCCAGGGGAAGGGAGGAAATTAGCAGAGACAGCTGAACAGACAGTCTCAATTTATTTACAAAGAAAAACATGAACTTCATTGCACTTGTTAGAGGTAAGGTGGGGTGGGGAAGAGGTTTGCAGGGGAGGTTATCATTGCTTTTGAGGATTGGGCCTTTATTAAGGGTGAAAATAGAATTACCCCAGTCCATTTCTATACTGTTGAGCTGGTTGGGACCCATACACTTGTGCCAGGCTCTCTCTCTCTGTCTCTCTTTAGATCCCTGCTTTCTCTTGTCAAATGATTGACCCATATTGTGCTAGTTTAGAAATGAAGATTTTCCTGCAGAACCTTGGCTTACTGATCCTTGCTTCCACATCAGCCCAGACAGTACATGCCTGCAGGCTGATGAACTTTAAGCAGCAAAACAAATCCCTGCCTAACACCTATGCTTTCCAGGAATTGGATGCAGGAACCGTGGTTGAATTTTCCCAATCCTAATCCAGGGACATGGAGACCCTCTATGACATGCCCAACTCTTGCCATCATCTAACCAAGACATCTAACCTTAGCCAACACCTTCCAAGCTCAGGACCACTACCATCTAGAAGGACAAAGGCAGCAGACACATGGGAATACCACTACCTGGAAGCTCTCCTCCAAGTCACACACCATCTTGACTTGAAAATATATCACCATTCCTTCACTGGCGCTGGGTCAAAATCCTGAAGCTCCCTTCCTAACATCACTGTGGGTGTACCTACACCACATGGACTGCAGCAGTGCAAGAAGGCAGCTCACTACCACCTTCTCAAGGGCAACTAGGGATGGGTAATAAATGCTGGCCTAGCTAGTGATGCCCACATCCCATGAATGAATAAAAACAAACTCAGTGCAGTCCAGGGATAGGATCTGAGAATCTTGCTGGGGGTTTATAGCTCTCAGCAAACGGTTTGGGAGGAAACCACATTTCACCTACCTTATATTAGAAGCATCTATAGAGCTCTTGATGTCATTCAAAGAGTCTGTCAATGACTTGAATTCAAAAGAGTTTAAGTCCCCTCCTTCTGCCAGACACTGGAAGGAGAAAAGATCAATGAGTTTAGTTTAATTAAAAACAAAGTTTTCAATGCATGAAATCTGAAATAAATGTGTGCTTGATTTAGAATCAAGGATGTAAGCCAACTACCGGTCCACTGAAACTCAACCCTTTAGTTCAGCTTCTTCACACTTTTCCCCATCCAAACATTTATCATTGGAGATCACATCAAGAGGAAGTTGGGGCCGGGGGGGGACCACCGGGGGACCCAAAAGCAGTCCACAAAGTGTGGGGGGGCAAGTGCAACAGGAGGGAAGCCAAGAAGAGACCACAAAGGGGTGGGAGGGAGATAACAGGAGCCCCTCTCTTGCAAAGAGTTTCCAGATTTCTAAACATGATTGGTGGTAGTTTATTCAGAATGCCTCTATTGTATACCACTCTTCCATCAGATCACAGTGACATATTAGATGAGGTGTCCGAGATACAAGCTGCCTGGGTGTTGTTAGTGTTACAATATGAAGGCTGGGTGGTATACACCCCGATACAAGAACCAGAGGGAGCGTTAATTTAAGTTTTGTCTGTAAGCAAAGAGGTAGGAAATTGACTAGTGATATTTACGACTGAAATATTTGAAAGATTAAATCTCTGGTGCTGTCTGGTGTAAGAATTGGTGACATTCATATCTTTCTTACCATCTCTCAAAACTATTATTGAGGCCTAAGCTATTCTAGCAGTTTTATGTATTTTAGAGCGGTTACAATGTGCACATACACACACACACTAGCAGATCTTGTGTGACATTGTTTATAGAGAGTTGGAAGGCGCACTGTTTTTTTTGACTAGTAGAGTGGAGTGAAAACACTGGCAAAGACCAGCCGTGCCAAATGGTCTTTAAAAGAAAAACAATCGGTTCATTATGACACAGCTCCAGCCCTATTCACTCACTCCCTCTCCTTTCAGGAATTAATTAGTTGTGCTCAAATTTGTTGATGTAAAACCTGCATTCTGATTATTGCTGTTTAAAAATTTAATCGGCCAATAGTGAACCTTTAACCACCATGCTCATGTCAGTTTCTAGCTTTTAGGCTGTAGGCAAACATGGTAACTGACTCACTTCTTTCAAAAGGCTCTGAACCGATGCTGGTAAAGGTGGAGGGGCAGACATGTTTCGCCTTGTATAGTAGCAGCAGGAGTCAACTCCCTTCTACAGCTGGCTACTCTGCAGATTCCAGTTCCACATAAAAGAAACATGCACACTGTTTACCATTATCCCTGAAGTCTGGGCTCAGATCTCTCAACTCAATCAGGACTTCCTCTTGATTTCAGCTTAGTCTGTCCCCAAAATCCTCTGGTGCCTTTTCCCCCTTTGAGCATCTCACACTAACATTCCATAGTGAGTAACACCATCAGTAGCAAATAGACAAACTTTCTCATGCCTGTAGAGAATCTGACCATCAGCATTAAGACAACATAAGTCATGGTGCAGTACGTTGCCATCCTGATTACCCTCTAACCAGGCTTCTGCTTTTTATTCTCTCATGGGATGTGGGCGCCACTGGCTAGCCCAACATTTATTGCCCATCCCTAGTTGCTCTTGAGAAGGTGGTGGTGAGCTCCCCTCTTGAACCTGCTGCAGTCCATGTGGTGTAGGTACACCATAGTGCTGTTAGGGAGGGAGTTCCAGGATTTTGACCCAGCGACAGTGAAGGAACGGTGATATATCGTCAAATCAAGATGGTGAGTGACTTGGAGAGGAAGTTCCAGCTGGTGGTGTTCCCTGCCACAGGACCGACCAGCCCTATTAAATGTCACAAGTGATGTACCTCTCACTGTGGGTAAGCTAACCCTCAAATTTCTTGACATGGCTTTAGCCTTTTGACACAGTTGACCACACCATCCTTTTCCAATGTCCCTCCTCTGTGACCCTGCTGAGTGGGACCACACTCGCCCAGTTCCTTTCTAATTGATCCAGTTGTATTTATCCAATGGCTTACCTACAATGGTTCCTCTTCGCACCCATACTCCATTACTGCTTTGCTCCCCAAGGATCCATCCCTTGCTCCTCTTATTCTTCATCTACATGCTGCCCCTTGGTGACTTCATCCAAAACACATTAGGTTCCACATGTACAATGATGACAATTGATTCCACCTCACCGCCACCTCTCTTGATCTTTACACGTTTTGTCATCTGACATTCACTCCCAGATGAGCTGCAATTTACTTGAATTAAACATTGGAAAGACCAAAGCCATTTTACAGAGGTCAGTAGCAAAGGTTGAGAGGGGACCTGATGGAGTTGTGTAAGATTATGAGGGGCATAGATAGGGTGGATTGGAAGGCACTTTTTCCAATAGTAGAAGGATCAATAACCAGGGGGCTTAGATTGAAGGTAAGAGGTAGAAGGCTATGAGGGGAGTTGAGGAGAAATTTTTTCATCTAGAGTGTGGTGGGAGTCTGGAATTCACTGCCTGAAAGGGTGGTTGAGTCAGAAACTCTCGTAACATTTAAGAAGTATTTAGAAATTTACTTGTGTCGCCACGGCCTCCAGAGCTATGACCAAGTGTTGGAAAATGGGATTTAGTGTAGTCAGATCTTTGCTTACTGGTGAATGGCTGTGCCTCATAGATATTTACAGCACAGAAAGAGACCCATCATGTCTGCAGCAGTCAACAAAGAACTGACTACACTAAATCCCAGATCTTTGTTGACTGCTGCAGACATGATGGGTCTCTTTCTGTGCTGTAAATGTCTATGAGGCACAGCCATTCACCAGTAGGCATGACAAAGATTGTGCCAGTCCCCAACCAGTGCCTTTGCCATAACTAAGGGATTTCACAGGATGATTTGATAGGTTGACAAGGCTGCAGTTACATATCCAATTCCCTTTTGAAAGTTGCTAAATACTGGAAGGGGATACTTTGCAGAGTTATAGGGAAAGAGCAGGGAGAGTGGGACCAATGGGATTGCTCTTTTAAAGAACCAACACAGGCACAATGGGCCAAATAGCCTCCTTCTGTACTGTATCAATCCATGCGTGTGAAAAATGCATACTAACAACATTCTCACCAAGTTACTGAGCAGGATTACATGCAAACCATTCTCCCACTAACATGGAGCAACATTAGAGTAGACCAGATGGTACAAAGTTCAGATCTGTTGCTCTTAGGATTCTCAGGATTTGAGCTACACTGGAAACGACCCATTTCCACTTACACTGATGGTACAGCTAGGTGACTTGCTAGGCTACAGAGGTCATTATAGTGTCAGAGAGACACTGGAGTTACCTGTAGGCCATACCACATCCAGGTTCTTTCTGACATTGCTGAGTCAGATGAGTTTTTTTTGACAATCCGAAAGTTTTCAATGCAATTTCTAATCTGCTGATGAACCACAAACCACAAGATTATTAAATCAAGTCTCACAACTTTCCTGGCGAGCCTGTGAGATTGCGACCTTTGGGTTGCTAAGCCCAATAGCGTGCACCACTGCGGCCTGGAAATGAGCTCTGCACTTACCTTTATCTGTAGCAGCACTGCTGTGAGCCTGGCTATTAGATCAGTGAGGTTTTCATTCCTAACACTGGCCTGCCCGGTTTGTGAAGTGTTTGCTTGTCTTACTAGCTCGTGAGCCTCCTCCTCACACCTCCTGCGCATGTCTGTGGGCTGGTCCATGGGCTGCAAGCCCTGGTCAGGAGCAAGCTGTTATTTTTAAGATAACATAAAAGGCAAGGTTAACAACTGAAGCATAAAATCTCAGCCACTGCACATCAATATCACCTGAATTTTGACAGCTACCAGGAGCAAGCAACACAAAGCATGAAGGCAACTGAGTCGACAACTTACGTTTATATAGCACCTCTGATGTAGTAAAACAACCCAAGGCTCTTCACAGAGTATAATCAAACATAATTTGACACTGAGCCACATAAAGAAATATTAGCTGTAACTTCTGATGGAGTGGTAATTGACTCAGTATGAGGCCTTGGGGCTGGGGGTTGGGGTAGCGGGAGTTAGTTACCCAGAAGCTACAAGTGGTTTTGATTCTCTTGACTGTTTCCGGTAACTACTGATGTAACGTAGTCGGAACCACCTGAAGTTTGCAATTTAAAATTGCATTTTTGGATGGTTCCCAGTGCAGGGCAATTGCTCATGGGAAGTTTGCACTTCCCAGGCAACTGCCATGCAAACCTTACCTGGGAACTTCTGGGGAGTTGGCTGGGGGTGGGGTGGTCTTCAGTGCATCTTTGGAGTGCCTCCCAGATACGACACCCTGGAGCTCGGAAGTTACGGTCCATTAGGACATTTAAAATTTGGGATTTAAGGAGCAACTTAAAAGGGGGAGAGAGGGAGGTTTAGGGAGGGAATTCCAGAGATCAGGGCCTAGGCAGATGAAGAAATGGCCACCAAGGTTGGAGCAATCAAAACTGAGAATACTCAGGAGGCCAGAATTGGAGGGATGCAGAGATCTTGGGAGAATTTCAGGACTGGAAGAGAGTAACAGAAATAGAGGGGGACTTTTAACACACGAATGAGGATTTTAAAATTAAGGTGATGCCAGACCAGGAGCCAATGTAGTCCAGCAGACAGAGGGGCCAGAATATTGCTGTTGACGTGCGGAGGTGGGCCCAATACACCGATGCTGGATGATGTCGGGCGTGCATGCTCACCCGCCGACCTATCAAAGGCCTTTTAAGGCCATTAGGGAAGTAATTTAGATAATTAACAGCGCTGTCTATCCAACCTTAAGGTTGATGGGCAGGCGAAGAGCCCAAGTGGCCTTTGCATTCTTCAGGAAACCTCATCCAGGGTGGGATGAGGCTTCCTCAAGGTTTAATAAACTCAATAAATAAATTTTGCTAAATTGACATACATGTTCCAGCTCTTGTGACACTGTCACATGAGGGGACGTGTAATAATTTTTCTCTTTCTTTATTAAAAAATTTCAGTATGTACTTAATCTCCCTGAGACAGCTCCGTGCCTCAGGAAGATTGCTACGTTCTTTCACACGCATGCACGCAGGCCCCGACTCTCCCTCCTCCCCCCGCCCGCACAGGTAGTGCTGAACGCTACCGGCTATGCGTCATGTAAAATGGCGGTGTGCAGCCGATCACAGGCAGCGATCGACCCCGCGCCCACTTCCGCCCAGCTCAGCCCGCCAGGGGTGCTGGGTGAGCAGGGCTTGGTGCTAGTTAGGATACGGACAGCAGAGTTTTGAATGAGCTCACGTTTCACACAAGTGCAGCACGTGACATCCATGCAGAGCAAGTGTCACTGTGCACAGGAGGAATGGAAGGAGGGGAGAAATTAATAATACTTGAAATAAAAGTGGAAATTTTAATCACATGCGGCTTCCTTCATGCTCGGGTGACGCCAGATGCCTGTCTCTGTCCAGGTCCAGGGTCTGGGGAAAGAGAAGGAACCCAGGGCAGATTACAAGTTTAAGAAAGCCAGGTAAACAATGTGAAGGACGCTCACCTCATAACAATACTGTTGGACTTTATTCAGAACCTTGTTCAGATCTTTGTTCAGCTGCTCCAATTCTAAAACAATCATCGCATATCGTTTTTGAAAGTCTATGCCAATGGGTGCCGAGTATGATTTCTGAGGGGGTGAGAAAGTAATCAGTCATTTCCTACCTTAATAGGTCCGACACTGTCCTTAAAGTCAACTCCTGAAGGGCGGGTTTGGGTGGGTGAGAGAGGGAATGGGAGAGAAAAGAAAAACCCACATTTGCAGGAATAATTACTAAACGTTCCTCCCTCAAGTTCTACTACCATCACCAACAGGCAATATACTAACTTGCTAATTAACCGTTTATAGGTTCTTACTGAAGACTAGCTACCATGCTAGTCTACGTGCACTTTGAAAGGTTAATTGATTCTGCGAAAGGTAAGTCTTGCATTTCATAGAATCTTACAGAACACAACAAGGCCATGTGACTCAGCATTCTTTTTCTGGCTACTTGAAAGATTGATCTAATTAGTCCCATTCCTCTCCACTTTGTCCATAATCCTGAAAACCTTTCAAGTATTCATCCAATAGCCTTTTGAAGTTATTGAATCTGCTTCCGCCACCTTTTCAGGCTGTGTGTTCCATAACTCATACCTTGCTGCATTAAAAAAAATCTCCTCCTCTCCCTCCTGTTTTTTTTTTTGCCAATTACCTTAAATCTGGTTGCTGACCCTCTTATCAGTGCACACGATTTCTCCTTATCCGCTCAAAGCTTTCATAATTTTGAATACTTCAACACTTATATCGTGCCTCATCCGGTTTCACACGTTACAAAATGCCCCACATTGGCAGGGGGTGGAGGTGTGGGGAAGAGATGGTGATGTTGTGGTAATGTCACTGGACAAGTAATCCAGAGGCCCAGTCTAATGGTCTGGACAAGTGTTCAAATCCCACCATGGCAGCTCGTGGAATTTGAATTCAATTAATAAAACCTGGAATTGAATGCTAGTCTCAGTAATGGCAACCATGGAACTACCATCAATTGTTGTAAAGACCCATCTGCTTCACTAATGTCCTTTGGGGAAGGAAAACTGTCGTCCTTACCTAGTCTGGCTAACATGTGACTTCAGACCCACAGCAATGTGGCTGACTCTTAACTGCCCTGGCCCAGGAAGGGCAATTAGGGATGGGCAACAAATGCTAGCCTTGCCAGCGACATCCACGTCCCATAAAAGGTTCCCTTTGAAGTCCAGTGACTTCAGTAGCCAAATACAGCATTTCCTTCAACAGCAATGATATGAATCACCCGTTAATTTATTGTTTCTTGTGGTATCAGAAAGAATATTATCTTGAAGTATGGGAGAACTTCCTGGTCGAAGAGGGCTGGGGAACCTTAGGGTACCTGAGGATTACCAGGACAGGTGGAGAGGACCTCAGATTATTGTTCTAATCAGAAACAAACACCTCTGACAGGGTAGCATGCCCTCAGCACTGTCAGTCTAGATTACTCACTCAAGTTTTGGTCTGGGGTTCAATCTCTGACTCAGGAAAGACCGCCATCCACTCTTACTTTGACTTGATGCATTTCCTGAACTCCCTTATAGATTGATAAAATCTGCTTTCACCTGGTTCAGCGTCTCTACCGCCTGGCAACATCTCCAACGTTTTTCTAACGTGGATGAGACTTGATGTCTTTCAGCTCAACATTGGAAAAACCAAAACATTTTCCTTTGGTCCCCACCACAAGCTTCGCTCCATCGCCAGTGATGCCCAGTTCCCTCCCCGGGCACTGCCTCAAGATGAACCAGATGGTACAATTATCCCATTCTGTTCGACCTTGAGGTGGGTTTCAGGTCTTTATCCTTCTATTGCGAAGTCCATCCACTTCCTGAAGTGTTGCCCACTTCAGCCTCTTCACCAACTTGCATTGATGTTTTCATCATCTCCAGACTTCACCACTCGAATCCTCAATATACAGACCTCCTGTCACCTGTAAACTCTGAGTTAAACTGGTGTCCTGCAGAGGGCCACTCCCAAATCCCCTCCCCCTCCTGCCCTCAGATCAATCACCAGCCTAGTCCTCACTGACCTAGGTTAATTTACACCCTTGAAGGTCTCAAATGTAAAATCCATGACCTTGTCTTCAAATCCCTCCATGGTTTCACTTCCCATTCGTACAAACTCTTCCAGCCTTATATTACTGCCCTCCCCAGCCCTACCACAGAACACTCCATTCTATGTCTCTGACCTTTCGCGCACTCCCATTCCTATGTCCCACCATTGATGGTTGTGCCTATCCTGTGGAACTCCCTCCCTAAACACTTCTCTCTGCCTTTAAAGAAATCTCCTGAAAACACATCTCTTCACCAAGGTTCTGGCCAGTTTTCTAATCCTACCTCTCCCAGCTTGATATCTGTTTTCCACATTATTTACTTGATTGTACCTCAAGCAATAGGGGCGGGGGGGGGGGGGGGGGGGGTGCGATGGCATAGTGGTATTGTCACTGGACTAATAATCCAGGGACCCAGGGTAATGCTCTGGAGACCTGGGTTCAAATCCTACCATGGCAGATGGTGAAATTGGAATTCAATAAAAATCTGGAATTAAAAGTCTAATGATGACCATGAAACCATTGTTGATTGCTGTAAAAACCCATCTGGTTCACTAATGCCCTTTAGGGAAGGTCTGGCCTACATGTGACTCTTAAATGCCCTCTGACATGGCCTAGCAATCCACTCAGAGTAACAAACTGCCACAAAGTCACAAAAAAAGAAAAAGGAATAAAACCGGATGGACCAGAGACGACAATGGCAATTACAGCCTGTCGACTAACATCTGGGGGCTAGTGCCAAAATTGGGAGAGCTGCCTCCCAGGCTAGTCAAGCAACAGCCTGATATAATCAGTCTCATGGAATTATACCTTACAGATAATGTCCCAGACACCATCACCATCCCTGGGTATGTCCTGTCCCACTGGCAGGACACACCCAGCAGAGGTGGCGGCACAGTGGTATACAGTCAGGAGGGAGTTTTCAACATTGACTCCGGACCCCATGAAGTCTCATGGCATCAGGTCAAACATGGGCAAGGAAACCTTCTGCTGATTACCACGTACTGCCCTCCCTCAACTGATGTTGATGAGGAAGCACTGAGGGTGGCAAGGGTGCAGAATGTACTCTGGGTGGGGAACTTCAATGTCCATCACCAAGGCTGGCTCGGTATCACCACTACTGACCATAATTGCTAGACTGGTTCTGTGGCAGGTGGTGAAAGAACCAACAAGTGGGAAAAACATACAGCACTACCACCTTGCTAAATGGGATAGATTTTGAACAGATTTAGCAACTCAAGACTGGGCATCAATGAGGTGCTGTTGACCATCAGCAGCAGCAGAATTGTACTCAAATCTGTACCAATCTGTAACCTCATGGCCCGGCATATCCCCCACTCCACCATTACCATCAAGCCAGGCGATCAACCCTGGTTCAATGAAGAGTGCAGGAGGGCATGCCAGGAGCAGCAGCAGCACCAGGTATACTTAAAAATGAGGTGTCAGCCTGGTGAAGTTATAACACAGGACGACTTGCATGCCAAATAGCATAATTAATAAGTAGCAGGTGATAGACAGGGCTAAGCAATCCCACAACCAATGGATCAGATCTAAGCTCTGCAGTCCTGCCACATCCAGTCGTGAATGGTGGTGGACAATTAAACAACTCACTGGAGGAGGAGACTCCACAAATATCTCCATTCTCAATGATGGAGGAGCCCAGTACAGCAATGGAAAAGATCAGGCTGCAGCATTTGCAACAATCTTCAGCCAGGAGTGCCGAGTGGATGATCCATCTCGGCCCCCTCCGAAGGTCCCCAGCATCACAGATGCAAGTCTTCAGCCAATTCGATTCACTCCATGTGATATCAAGATATGGCTGAAGGTACTGGATGCTGCAAAGGCTATGGGCCTTGGCAATATTCCAGCAATAGTACTGAAGGCTTGTGCTCCAGAACTTGCAACATCCCCAGTCAAGCTGTTTCAGTACAGCTACAACACTGGCATCTACCCGCCCATGTGGAAAATTGGCCAGATAGGTCCTGTACTCAAAAACCAGGACAAATCCAACCGGGCCAATTACCGCCCCATCAGTCTACTCTCGGTCATCGGGAAAGTAATGAGGGGGTCATCAACAGTGCTATCAAGCGGCACTTGCTTAGCAATAACCTGCTCACTGACGTCCAGTTTGGGTTCTGCCAGGGTCACTCAGCTGCTGACCTCATTACAGCCTTGGTTCAAACAAGGACAAAAGAACTGAACTCTCCTGAGGTGAGGTGAGAGTGACTGCCCTTGACATCAAGGCAGCATTTGACCGAGTGTGGCATCACACCTAACCCTAGCAAAACTGGAGTCAATGGGAATCAGGGGGAAAACTCTCTGCTGGTTGGAGTCATACCTAGCACAAAGGAAGATGGCTGTGGTTGTTGGGGTCAGTCATCTCAGCTCCAAGACATCACTGCAGGAGCTCCTCAGGGTAGTGTCCTAGGCCTAACCATCTTCAGCTGCTTCATCATAAGATCAGAAGTGGGGATGATCGCTGATGATTACACAATGTTCAGCACCATTCGCCACTCCTCAGATACTGAAGCAGTCCATGTCAAAATGCAGCAAGACCTGGACAATATCCAGGCTTGGGCTGACAAGTGGCAAGTAACATTTGCGCCACACAAGTGTCAGGCAATGACCATCTCCAACAAGAGAGAATCTAACCATCTCCCTTGATGTTCAATGGCATTACCATCACTGAATCCCCTACTATCAACATCCTGGGGGTCACCATTGACCAGAAACTGAACTGGACTAACCATATAAATACCGTGACTACAAGAGAAGGTTAGAGGCTAGGAATCATGCAATGAGTAACATACCTCCTGACTCCCCAAAGCCTGTCCACCATCTACAAGGTGCAAGTCAGGAGTGTAATGGAAACCCCCCACTTGCCTGGATGAGTGCAGCTCCTACAACACTCAAGAAGCTTGACAACGTCCAAGACAAAGCAGCCCGCTTGATTGGCATCCCTTCCACAAACATTCATTCCCTGCACCACTGACTCACAGTAGCAGCAGTGTGTACCATCTACAAGATGCACTGCAGGAATTCACCAAGGCTCCTTAGACAGCACCTTCCAAACCCACGACCACTACCATATAGAAGGACAAGGGCAGCAGATAGATGGGAACCCCCACCACCTGGAAGTTCCCCTCCAAGTCACTCACCATCCTGACTTGGAAATATATTGCTGTCCCTTCACTCTCACTGGGTCAAAACCCTGGAACTCCTTCCCTAACAGCACTGTGGGTGTACCTACACTACATGGGCTGCAGCATGTCAAGAAGGCAGCTCACCACCAGCTTCTCAAGAGCAATTAGGAATGGGCAATAAATGCTGGCTCAGCCAGCGACGCCCACATCCCGTGAATGAGTAAAAAAAAATGCCAATAGATTTTCTACAACGTCTATATGCTGTGACTTACGACACACACGAGCCTGTACAGGTGTAATGCCTTGGGATCTTTTTATTATGCTAGAATTGATAGTTCACCTTCAGAAAATATTTTGATACATAACATATCGTAATTTGAGACATGATGCGTGGTATGTGTAACATGTTTGGGAGGAACAGGTAACTTAGGGCCTAGGTTCCAGAACATTTTGAACCCCTCCATTCCAATAGGGAGTTATCCTTGTCTCACGTTTGGGTCTGTTGTTGACTAATCAATACAGATTCATTGCTATGACTAGTCAACAACTTCAACTTCATTACTGTTCTATCATGTGACTGCTGGGATGGTAGAAAATAAGATAGGTGAAATTTGGTCTGTTATCATTTTGAAATTCAGTTACCAGAATGCTTTTTTGTACAAACCCACCCTGTAGCAGCAACATTGTGGGGCGGATACCCTCAGCAGCCACAGTATAAAATCTATCTGGTTCTCTGAGTCTCGGTTCACATCTACATCAGTGGCCACTGTGCCTTCTCCAATATCCAGGCAATCAGGGTTGTTGGCCTGCACTAGTTGCCAGAAAACATGGCCACATTCATGTTAGTACAGCCAGGGACACCAGTGCCTTATGGCATTGATAAGACTATATGGTTAATATTGGTAACGGAAGGGGAAATGGTTAGGTGACACGTAGAAGCAGCACCGATACTGGCCATTTGGCCTACTGCACCTATGCCAGCTCTCTGAAAGAGTTACCAGCTTAGGTCCACTTTCGTGTCTTATCCCCGTACAATTTATTTTTCTCCAATGTCTGCTTCCCTTTTGGAAGTTATAATGGACTCTGTTTCCACGCCTGTTTCTGGTAGGGCACTCTGTGCCCTCCGCGGAAACCAACAATTTCTTCCAACATCACCCTACCCCCTCTCCCCCACCCTTTGTTCCCTGGTTGCCTGTGCACACCTGGGGCTACCAAGACTAGGTTCTAGCAACCTAAGCTCTCTGGGATTCAGTGGGTGGGATGGGTTCTTATGGGAAAGAGAGAACCCACACTCTACATCAGGCAGGCAGAACTCTGTGGCTTGGGGAGGACCCTTTATGGAAATTACTTTGGTGATGGGTTTGGTGATGCATGTCAAACATCCGGCTGATCTAACGGGGAAAAAGAAGAGCAGTCAGGGCACCAGGACCGCCCATCAGCATTCCCTCAACCAACACCAAAATCAATGTCAATCTCTGGGTGGACAACCATTGGAGAAAACAATCATTAATCAAGTGCTTTACTTAAAGCCTGAGGGAAAAAAACTGGGAAGAGCCTTTACCAGTTTCTCTGCTTCCGTGTTCATTTCTTTTAACTGTTTGATGTGTTCTTTCTTGATCATGAGAATTTTTGATAATCTTGTCTAAAAGGTAAGACAAAGGTAACAGGAATCAGACAATGAAGATGAACTTGCTGTGGCTCCACATGGCATGGAAATTGTTTTCCTCTCCGCACAATGAGGATAAGTAACTTGATACGAGGGATGGTTACTCGATAGTTACAGCAAACTGTGCTATGTACAGCAAATATAGAAATTCACAGGATATTGCACTATGACAAAAACCACTTGCACTGCATGAGCGTCATGGCCAGGACCTCCGTTCCTGTGCCGCTTAGTGACTATAAGATGTAGGAGCAGAAGCAGGCCATTCGGCCCATCGAGTCTGCTCCGCCATTCAATGAGATCATGGCTGATCTGATAATCCTCAACTCCACTTTCCTGCCTTTTCCCCATAACCTTTGATTGCCTTACTGATTAAAAATCTGTCTATCTCAGCCTTGAATATACTTAATGATCCAGCCTCTCTCCCCCTCTGCTAAAGTAATCTCATGCCAGGGAAACTGGCAGCGCTCTGGTAGCTAACCCAAGTGTTGCATGTGACAGGGAAGATCAGCAGGTTATTCAACTATCAAGCTCAGTCCTGTCTCATCAAACATACATGTGCATATATTTACCATCTGACCTGGCGCCATCTCTATTAGATACCATTCTTCGCTGCCTTAGTAAATTTGTAGCCTCCTAATAACTATTAATTCCACCGGTTGAGGTGGAACCTTTACATAAGGAAGGATGTACCTCCCTGAGGGGCACTGCAGCAAAGATTTACTAGGCTGATTCCTACCATGAGAGATGAAGTAAAACAGAACTATACTCTCCAGAGTTTAGAAGAATCCAAGGTGATATGATTGAAATATTCTGAGGCTGCTTAATGGGGCCTGGTAGGGAGTGGGGTAGATGCTGAAAGGCTGTTTCCCTTGGGGCAGGGGAGTTTAGAACTGGGAGACAGTGTGTTAAGATAAAGGATCAATCTTTAAGACTAAGATGAGGAGGAATTTCTTCACTGAAAGGATTGCGAATCTTTGGAATTCTCTAGCCCAGAGGGTCCCAGTGCTCAGTTGTTGAATATATGCATGGCTGAGACTGACAGAGGAATCAAGGGATTATGGGGATCCGGTGGGAAAGTATAATTGAGGTCCAAGATCAGGCATGCTCGTATGAATGGTCGAGCAGACTTGATGGGCTGTATGGTCTACTCCTGCTCCTATTTCTTATGTTATTAATCTTTTCTTTACTCCTTCCGTAGTTTTAATATTCCTCTTACAACAGGGTACCCAGAGCGCTACCCAATACTCCAAATGCAGCCTAAACAGGGAGTTCAGATTTGTAAAGTTTAATTACATAAAAATAAAAAGGTTGCAGTTGGTGCACAGGGAACCCTGTTGTACAAGTAATATATAAAGGAGGTAATAAGAAAGTTGTGAAAAACAGAAAGAGATGCACACATGCAGAATATGACGGACACACTCACTTCCTGCAATGCTTTTCTGTGGGCAGCTGATCAGATCTTTCAGAATTTAGTGTCGTACAATGTGTCATTATTTGCAGAGGATTCCACAGCACTAACCTGTGAAAGCAACTGCACTGTACAGATTGACAGTCAGATATTAAACCACAAGTTGTGCATGCACCTTGTGCCACACTGCTTGGAGCAAAGTGACGTGTGCAATTTCATACACCATATTCAGGCTCTGCAATGAGTCACTCAATCGGGGATGTAATCAAAACTTTGAGTGAAAGCCTGTTTCGCATTTGTTGGTTAGTGCCTGTTTTTCAGTCTCATTAACCAAGCTGGATGATGCCCATTTCTCAGCTCCATACCTCTTACATGAATTTCTTCCATTTGCTCAATATAATTTATGAATTTATTTAAAAACTCTTAATATTTATAAGAACATTTGATATTTAAACACACATACTCACCACCTGAATAAGGAATTCAATAGGAAATCCTCCAAGCGTGTCTCCTTCAGTGGCCGACAGTTTGCTTTTCCAAGGCGATTGACCCAAAAGTGGATCGTTATCCTGTCAAGTGCAAGGGGTGGGGGGGGAATAAAACTGTTAACGCAAAGTGGCAGCGGCATGGAGAAATATCGGGAATGACTCCCAATGCAAAAATTGGAGTTTGGGGTTAGCTTTAGCTCAATTGTAGCACGCTCCCTTCTAAATCCGAAGATTGTGGGTTAAAACTCATTCCAGGGTGGTAAGCTGTATTGCGATGACATTTCAGTTAGGATTGTCTGGAGTCTCCCAGGGACTACTGCTTGAAGAACAGGGCGATTGTTGCCCTT
Organism: Carcharodon carcharias; assembly: GCF_017639515.1. Lineage (NCBI taxonomy): Eukaryota > Metazoa > Chordata > Chondrichthyes > Lamniformes > Lamnidae > Carcharodon > Carcharodon carcharias. The sequence goes on from NC_054471.1 coordinate 26,544,267, forward strand.
TAAATTCCTCTCTGTAGCAGCACAGCACCTCTCTGCACCCCCCTTGTGTCTTCACCAGCCACATAGAAGCTTCTAGATTGGTAACATCGCTCAACAGATCATAAGAAATATGATAAGCCTGCTCCGCCATTCGATAAAATCATGCTGATCTGATTGTGGCCTTAGCTTCACTTTCCTGCCTGTCCCCCATTACCCTGAACTCCTTTGTAGATAGATGTTGATATATATTCAATGAGCCAGCCTCCACTGCTCGCAGGGAAAGAGAATTCCAAAGATTAATCACCCTCAGAAGAAATTCCTCCTCAGCTCTGTCTTAATTGAGAGACACCTTATTCTGAAACTGTGCCCCCTAGTTCTAGGTTCCCATTCAAGTGGAAACATTCAGTCAATATCCATCCTGTCAAGCTTCTCAGAATCTTATATGTTTCAATAAGATCACCACTCATTCTTCTAAACTCGTGATTATTGGCTCTGCTCAGCCTGGGTTAAAGCAAATATAGGACATGGGAGCAGGGTTAGGCCATTTGGCTTGCTCTGCCGTTCAATAAGATCATGGCTGATCAGATGTGGCCCCAATTCCACTTTCCTGCCCACCCACCATAACCTCTCTTGTCTACCAAAAATTTAACTTGGTCTTGAATAACTTCAATGACTCAGCCTCCACTGTTTTCTAAGGAAAAGAATTTCACAGACTAATAAACCTCAGAAAGAATTTCTCCTCATCTCCATCTTAAAAGAGAGAACTCTTGTTTTAGACTGTGTCCGTGTGTTCTAGTCTCCCCGACAAGAGGAAACACCCTCCTGGTATCCACTCTATAAAATCCCCTCAGGATCCTATATGTTCCAATAAGATCACCTCTCATTCTTCTAAACTCCAGTGGGTGTAGGCCCAACCTGCTCAACCTTTCTTCATAGGATAAGCCTTCATCCCAAGAATGAGTCGAGTGAAACAGCATGGGAGTGAGCCTAATTAGCTCTTTCAAAAGAGCTGGCACAGGCATGATGGGCTGAAATGTCTCTTCCTGTGCTCTAAGATTCGATGAAACTCCATATCCCCACTTTGTGTGTAAAGAATTTCCTCCTAAATTTTTTATTTGATCTGTGCAGTACTGAGGGTATACCACACTGTCAGAGGTTTCTTCTTTCAGGTGAGATGATAAAGAAACCTGTTTACTCTCTCAGATGGATGTGATTTCTGGGGCCTTGTGTTTAGACTGGCTGTGACGTTTGTCCACATTGCTAATGTAACTATAGCTCTGGCTGTGAATCATAGTTCTTTTTCTAAGCGCTGTGCTGCTGCAGTACTGTTTAGTTCCACTAAGGGGAGCTCTAACATACTGTATATGATCATACTGTTTCTCCCTTCAACTCCTCTCACTTCCTCCAAATAAAAGGTGTGGTTATGGGCACCCGTATGGGCCCCAGCTATGCCTGTCTCTTTATGGGGTATGTGGAACATTCCTTGTTCCAGTCCTACTCCGGCCCCCTTCCACAACTCTTTCTCCGGTACATCGATGATTACTTCGGTGCTGCTTCATGCTCTCGTCTGGACCTGGAAAAATTTGTTAATTTTGCTTCCAATCTCCACCCCTCCATTTTCACGTGGTCCATCTCTGACACTTCCCTTCCTTGACCTCTGTCTCAATTTCTGGTGATAGACTGTCCACCAATATTCATTATAAGCCTACCGACTCTCACAGCTACCTCGACTACAGCTCCTCACATCCCGCTTCCTGTAAGGACTCCATCCCATTCTCTCAATTTCTTCGCCTCTGTCGCATCTGTTCCGATGATGCTACATTCAAGAACAGTTCCTCTGACATGTCCTCCTTCTTCCTTAACTGAGGTTTTCCACCCACGGTCATTGATAGGGCCCTCAACTGTGTCCGATCCATCTCCAGTGCATCTGCCCTCACGCCTTCTTCTCCCTCCCAGAAACATGATAGGGTCCCCCTTGTCCTCACTTATCACCCCACCAGCCTCCGCATTCAAAGGATCATCCTCCGCCATTTCCGCCAACTCCAGCATGATGCCGCCACCAAACACATCTTCCCTTCACCCCCCCCCGGCGGCATTCCACAGGGATCGTTCCCTCCGGGACATCCTGGTCCACTCCTCCATCACCCCCTACACCTCAATCCCCTCCCATAGCACCTTCCCATGCAACCGCTGAAGATGCAACACCTGCCCCTTCACTCTCCTCACTGTCCAAGGGCCCAAACAGCCCTTCCAAGTGAAGCAGCATTTCACTTGCACTTCCCACAATTTAGTCTACTGCATTTGTTGCTCCCAATGCGGTCTCCTCTACATTGGAGAGACCAAACGCAGACTGGGTGACCGCTTTGCGGAACACCTTCAGTCTGTCCGCAAGCATTACCCAGACCTCCCTGTCGCTTGCCATTTCAACACTCCACCCTGCTCTCATGCCCACATGTCCATCCTTGGCCTGCTGCATTGTTCCAGTGAAGCTCAACGCAGACTGGAGGAACAGCACCTCATCTTCCAACTAGGCACTTTACAGCCTTCCGGACTGAATATTGAGTTCAACAATTTTAGATCGTGAACTCTCTCCTCCATCCCCACCCCCTTTCCAATCCCCTTTTTTCCAATAATTTATATAGATCTTTCTTTTCCCGCCTATTTCCATTATTTTAAATGTATTTCCATCCCTTGTTTTATCTCTACCTTTTAGCCTGTTTTGATCCCTTCCCCTCACCCCAAACCCACTAGGGCTATCTGTACCTTGCTTGTCCTGCTTTCTACCCTTAATTAGCACATTCCTTAGATAATATCACCACCTTCAACACCTCTTTGTCCTTTTGTCTGTGACATCTTTTGGTTATCTCCACCTATCACTGACTCTTTATTCAGCTCTACTTGGTTCCCCCCACCCCCACCCCTTAAACCAGCTTACATTTCACCTCTTTTCTACTTTTACTTAGTTCTGTTGAAGGGTCATTTGGACTTGAAACGTTAACTGCGTCCCTCTCCGCCGATGCTGCCAGACCTGCTGAGTTTCTCCAGGTATTTTTATTTTTGATTTGGAGTTCCAGCGTCTGCAGTTTTTTGCTTTTATCTTACTGTTTTCCCCTGGTGCCAGGTCTTGGGCAATGTACCGTGTGGTAGTGTTATTGGTAAACCTCATATAACCAATGTAGTTTCCAATAAGTTATAAAACAGGTCTAGTCTAGCCTATTTCACTTTTTAAAGGAAAATCAAAAGGAACATAGGAGCAGGAATAGGTCAGTCAGACCCTTGGAGACTCCTCCACTATTCAAATAATTCAGGGCTAATCTGGACCCCATCAACTTGCTTCCGTAACTCTTAATACCCTTGCCTAACAAAAAAATCTCAGTTTTGACATTTTCAACGGATCCTCAGCTGCTTTCCTGTGGGAAAGAGTTTGCGACTTCCATTTGTGTGAAGTGGTGTTTCCTGACATCACCTCGGAACAGTCCAGCTCTCAAGGTGAGGTCCATCTCCCCTCGTTCCGAGCTCCCACCAGAAGAAATAGTTTCTCTCTGTCAATTTATCAACTCTTTGAATCATTTTAAACACCTTTTAGATATGCAAGTTTCAACCTCAGGAGAATCATCATTAGACTCCGTTATAAACACGTACACTGACCTTTCTCCCTTCATGTTTCAAAGCAGACTAGCAAGACCTGCTTTCTCTAACTGGAAGATATGCCAAGTTACCAAACCTTTAGTCTCACTGACGCTTTCTCACAGCTTCACTGTCTTAAGGGTCGCCAAGATGGGTAGGGAGTTCGACACTGCTCTGATTCAGACTACCTCCTTTGAACATCCTCACCAGCCACATCCACTGCCCAGCAATCCCCACCAGACACACCACAATAATTGCTGCTTGTGTTTATAAAACCTTTTACATAGTGAAGCATCCTGGGGGCTTCACAAGAGCATTACCAAATGAAATTTAACGCTTATGACCAATGCAGTTGGGTAAAGCTGAGTTATTTTAAAAAAACCCAGAGGGAAACTTTAAACAACTGTCATAACCTATAATTTTAAGTGTTATGTTTGAGATGCAACTCTAAATTCAGGAATCAGACCACCAGTTCGAGAGATTTTATATTAAGCTAAATGAAACATTTTATTAATTTACACAAGTTAAATACATACACATGGCTACAAATTACTACGATCATGACTTTTATCAAATTCCCAAACTAATCTCCATTAAGGCCACAGCGACCCATAGACTAAACCAAACACCAGGCAAAGCATTTTCACCTTACAAATTTCAAATGAGGTCCTTTTTGCTTTGGTTCCTGTGGAGACAGTTGGAAGTTTACAGCTGCTTTTGATCTCACATTGCCTCTGCTCTGCACACACAGCCCGTTGAATGTAAATTCTCATTGTAACACCAGCCTTTTCTAACAATAAAACCTCTTTTATAGTGCCAATTTTATTAGCAATATAAACATATCGCTTGGTCTCTGCTCACTAGGTGCCAGAATTCACCCCATTTCTTGAATGGTCTATTCAAAAAATGCAAATGTACTCTATCTCTCTTCCATACCAAATCTAATACACATCAAAGCACCCAGACTAGCTGGCTTTAATCCAATTAAGACACACCCACAGACTAAACCTCTATTTTAAAAGAAAAATATTTTCCAATAATATATACATTAATAGCTTCATGACAAACACCGAGAAAAAGCTTGGCCAAAGAGGTGGCTTTTAAAGGATCATTGTAAAAGGAGGAGAGAGAGGTTTAGAGAGGAAATTCCAGAACTTAGGGTCTAGGCAGCTGAAGGCCTGGCCAGCAATGGTGCAGCGATTAGAATTAAGGATGTGTAAGAGGCCAGAATTAGAACAGTGCTGCTATACTGGAGGGTTGTAGAGCTGAAGGAGGTTACAGAGATATGGAGAGGTAGGCCAGTGAGTTCAGAGGTGATAAGGGACTTGGTTCGTGTTAGAATACTGGCAGCAGAGTTTTGACTGAGCTTAAGTTTATGGAGACTGGAAGATGGGAGGCAGGCCAGGAATGCCTTAGAAAAGTCAAGTCTAGCTGTAATGGATGAGGGTTTCAGCAGCAGAGGAGCTGTGACAAAGGTGCAGTCAGGCAATATTATGTGCTCTTAATGATGTCGTGAATATGTGGTTGGAAGCGCATCTTAGAATCAAATATGACACAGAGGTTGCGAACAGTCTGGTCCAACCTCACAACTGCCAGAAGAATGGAGTTTGAGGTTGGGACTGAAGATAATGACTTCAGTCTTCCCAATACTTAATGAAGGAAATTTCTGCCCATCCAATACTGGATGTTGGACAAGCAGTCTGATGATTTAGACATTGAAGAGGGTCAAGGTGTTGGTGAGGTAGAGCTGGGTGTTGTCAGCATACATGTGAAGCATGATGTTGCATTTTCAGATGTTGCTGGCAAGGGGCAGCATGTCGATGAGAGGTAGGAGGGGGTCAAGGATACATCCTTGGGGAAACTGAAGGTTCCAGTGCAGAGATAGAAGAGAAGTTACTGTAGGAGATTTTCTGGCTATGGCGGAATAGGTAAGAAAAGAACCAGGTGAATACAGACACACCTTGAAACAGCCCCCTCCAGACCCAGCCACGTCCGCCTCGAAACAGCCCCCTCCTCACTCAGCCACGTCCACCTCGAAACAGCCCCCACCACCCAGCCTTGTCCGTCTCAAAACAGGCCTCCCACCCAGCCACATCCGCCTCGAAACAGCCCCCTCCTCACTCAACCACGTCCACCTCGAAACAGCCCCCACCACACCCAGCCACGTCCATCTTGAAACAGCCCCCTCCTCACTCAACCACGTCCACCTCGAAACAGCCCCCACCACACCCAGCCACGTCCATCTTGAAACAGCCCCCTCCTCACTCAACCACGTCCACCTCGAAACAGCCCCCACCACACCCAGCCACGTCCATCTTGAAACAGCCCCCTCCACACCCAGCCACGTCCATCTTGAAACAGCCCCCTCCACACCCAGCCACGTCCATCTTGAAACAGCCCCCTCCACACCCAGCCACGTCCATCTTGAAACAGCCCCCTCCACACCCAGCCACGTCCATCTTGAAACAGCCCCCACCACACCCAGCCACGTCTGCATTGAAACAGGCCCCTCCACACCCAGCCATGTCTGCACTGAAACAGGCCCCTCCACACCCAGCCATGTCTGCATTGAAACAGGCCCCCTCCACACCCAGCCACGTCCATCTTGAAACAGGCCCCTCCACACCCAGCCACGTCCATCTTGAAACAGGCCCCTCCACACCCAGCCACGTCTGCATTGAAACAGGCCCCCTCCACACCCAGCCACGTCCATCTTGAAACAGCCCCCTCCACACCCAGCCACGTCCATCTTGAAACAGCCCCCTCCACACCCAGCCACGTCCATCTTGAAACAGCCCCCTCCACACCCAGCCACGTCCATCTTGAAACAGCCCCCTCCACACCCAGCCACGTCCATCTTGAAACAGCCCCCTCCACACCCAGCCACGTCCATCTTGAAACAGCCCCCTCCACACCCAGCCACGTCCATCTTGAAACAGGCCCCACCTCACTCAGCCACGTCCATCTTGAAACAGCCCCCTCCACACCCAGCCACGTCCACCTGGAAACAGGCCCCCCCTCCATGCTACACCCACCAATAACACCCACCTCTGAATAACTGTATCACCTTCTGAAAGCCACTATCTTGAACATAAGTCTAATCTTGAGAAGGCATGTCTCTCTCTCTCTTTCTCTCCCTCGAAGGAAGTCAATTTTCAAGCAAATGCTCAAGACCTCGCCCTCCCATATAAACTTATAACAACAATTCATATGCACTGATGCATTTGAATCTCTTAATTGTTGTATATGCTGTGATTATGATCATTTGTATTGTCTGCGAATTGTATGGGAATAAATAAATATAGTCCCCAAAAATCTGAACAGAAAAAATGGTCTAATGTGAAAGCATGTAATTACGTTATATGTGCAGTGGGCCATGGGTTTGTACCTTACACTGGAGGTATCCTACACAATCTTTTAGTACGTGATAGTTTGAAAGGAGATAGAAATGTTGATCAGATTTTTTTGGGGGAGGGGGAAGTGGGGATGGCCTGGATTAGGCTCCCTCCACCGCCTCCCTAAACCCAGAAACACACTTTGTTATTTAGGATACTACCAATTACAATATGCATTGCATTTTTGAACCATCTTAAAATCGGGTATTTGTTCAACTTCACTGAAAACTGATTTTCATTCACTATTCAGGAATGAATTTTTCCTTTAGATTGTAAAATCCTGATTCGCTCAGTAGTAGGAGGAGGTTACTGGGAGAAAAAATATAGATCATTTTTTGGTTTATAAATGCCTAACAATTGGAGGAATTGAGTTCCATCTAATTGACCATCAGGTCAGCTCAGTCAGAGCTGTGGTTAATGGCAACCATCCTTCCAAACTGGTGTAATATTGTTCGGAATTTTAAGGAATGAGCTACCTTTGAAAATTCTGAATGATCACATTAAAAATGTAATTTAATTTTAACCATTTATATTGTTTACAAGCAATTGCTTTAAAGATGAAAGAAAATCAATGACCTTTGTGGGTTCAGAACAGAATAATTAAACCTAGTTCCTGAAAGAGGGTTTTGATGGAGAAAGTAAGGGCAAACCATTACAGCAGCAGAAGGGCCAGTAACTAGGGGACTAGATTTGGGGTAACTCATAGATGTTTACAGCACAGAAAGAGGCCATTTGGCCCATCGTGTCCACGCCAGTCAACAAGGATCTGATTGCACTAATTGGCAAAACAGCCAGAGGCGAGATAAGGAATTATTTTTACATAGCGACTTAAGATGATTTGGAATGCACTGCCTGAAAGGATAGTGGAAACAGATTCAATGTTAAGTTTCAAAAGGCAAATGGATAAATACTTGAAAAGGAAAAATTTGCAGGGGTCAGGAATTGGGACTAAGTGGATCGCTCTTTCAAAGAGTTGGCACAGGCATGATGGGATTAATGGCCTCCTACTGTGCTACAACATTCCATAGTTATCTCCAGTTCAAAAGACTGGTGTCCCTAAATCCAATGAAGACGGCCACACAATATCCTTAAGGTGGGACTGGCGGGGGGGGGGGGGGGGGGAATCACAGAATGACATCACCACATTCAATTCTGAACATTTCCTTTTGCTTATAGGCCAGTAAGAGAGCAAAATGAAAGAAGCAACTTACTGCGATGGGAGACTGGGCGCTGGTAGTGTAAGGCAGTCGCGGTGGTGTCAAGTAATACCTGGAGGGTCGCTGCTTCTGAGCGAAGGCAGTGATGGGCATAGTTTCATGAGGCTCGTTACTCTGAGGGTGACAGCAAAGTACAATAAAATTCTGAATTCAAATATAAATGTAGACTTTTCTTTTTTAAAATTGCAATTGTACAGCAACAAAACTTAAGGGCTTAGCAGTGTAGTGGTTATGGGTATTGGGCTAAGCTGTTGAAAGTTCAAACGCCCAATGTGACGAGTTGCACTATTAATAATGTAAATCTGGCGTTCTATGAGCTGTCATGAGAAAAAAACGAGAAGTCCTTGAAAAGCTACTGAATTGTAGTTTAAAACCTCAACCGGTTCATTAATGTCTTTCAGAGAATAGAACCAGCCGTCTCTCTCTCTCTCTGGTCAGGGCCTACAAGTAACTCCAGTCCCACGCTACTGACACTAAAAGCTGAGGGGGCAAACCACCCTGTCATAGAAACAATTGCTGAACACCTAGCACCGTCTTTACAGTAACCGAGAGCAAGGACAAACAGGGCTGTCGGGTAAGAGTGGTGGAGTGAGACTAGTTAGGCAGCTCTTTCCAAGAGCCAGCACAGGCATGATGAGCCAAATGGCCTCCTCCTGTGCTTTAAGGATTCTAGGTTATTAGTAGTAGCAAGGTTTATTATTTAATAGATAGAGGAATGGCAGGGCAGCTCTCACCTCAAGTGCACATCTTGGACTTTGTGGGAACTCCTGGATAACCATGTGTGCAGGAAGTGTCATCAGTTGCAGCAGCTCGCCCACTGGGTTTCGGAGCTTGAGCTACAGCTGGCATCACTGCAGCGCATCCATGAGGTTGAGAGTTACATGGATAGCTTGTTTATAGGTGTGGTCACTCTGCAGCTTAAGAGTGCAGAGTGGCGGAAGGAATGGGTGACCGCCAGGCAGTCAAGAAGAAACGGGTAGATAGTGCACGAGGCCCTGAGTGCATCCCACTCTCCACCTGTCTTCAGTTCTGAATACTGATGAGAGTGATGGTTCGTCTGGGGATTGTAGGCAGGGCCAAGTTCAGATGTACAGGGTTGGATGGGGGGTGGGGACAGGAAAAAGACTGGAAGAGCAATAGTGATAGGAGGTTCCATAGTTAGGGGAACAGACAGGTGTTTCTGCAGCTGCAGATTTGAATCCTGAATGGTATGTTGCCTCGCTGATGCCAGGCTTAAGGATTTCACTGAATGGCTGCAGAGCACCCCGAGGGGGGAGGGTGAACAGCCAGCAGTTGCGATCCACATCGGTACCAATGACATAGGTAGAAAGGGAGATGTAGTCCTACAGTTAGAATTTCAGGAGCTAGGTAGAAAATTACAGGCAGGACCTCAAAAGTATTAATCTCCAGGTTACTCCTGGTGTCACACATGAACGAGTAGAGAAATGGGAGGATAAAGCAGGTGATTGTGTGGCTGGGAAGGTAGGTGCGGGAGGGGAGGGCTTTAGATTCCTTTGACATTGGGATCTGTTTTGAGGGAGATGGGGTCTGCACAGGCTGGATGGGTCGCATCTAAACAGATCTGGGACCAATTTCCTTGTGGGGTGATCCGCTAGTTCTATTGGGGAAGGTTTAAATCAAAATGGCAAGGCTGTGAGAATCAAGAGGTAATATCAGAGAGGAATATCAAGTTACAGAGAATACTGGGGGAGACAGATAGCGCTAGAGTAGTAAACAGTGAGCTATTAGGTGGGTTCAGAGTAAGGAGAAAAGTCTAAATTAGAATTACTGCACATGTGTGTGAATGGGTGCAGTGTAGTAAATAATGTTGATGCGGTACAGACACGGGGTACCATTTGGGAATGTGATGTTGCGTTGATAACAGAGTCCTGGTTCAAAGGGCAGGACTGGGTATTAAATATTCCTCATACAAGGTGTTCAGGAAAGATAGGAAAGGAAGGAGATGGGGTGGGGGGGTGGGTGGGGGTGGGTGGGGGGGGGGGGGGGTTGTGTGTGTGGTGTCAGTATTGATGAAGGAGAACATTGCAGTGCTGGAGAGAGAGGATGTCCTAAAGAGGTGAAGGAAAGAATCTATTTATTAAGGCTAAGGAACAAAAAGGTGCAATTACATTGCTCGTTGTAATCTATAAGCCACAAACTATTGGGAAAGATTCAGAGGAACAAATTTGCAAGGAAATTACAAAAGTGCGTAAATTCTAAGAACATTACAATGGGGGAACTTTAATTATCCGACTATAGACTGGGATAGCAGTAGTATAAAGGGCAGAGAGGGTCAAGAGTTCTTAGACTGTGTTCAGGAGAATTTTCCATAGCAATCTGTTTCCAATCCAAAGAGAAAGGAGGCACTGATAGATCTGGTTCTTGGAAATGAGGTGGGCCAGGTGGATCAAGTGTCTATAGGGGAACATTTAGGGGACTGTAATCATTTTATCATATGGTTTAGGTTTGCTATGGAAAAGGACAAGGGGAATCCCGAGTAAGAATAATTAACTGGGAGAAAGCCAACTTCAATGGAGTGAGAATGGATCCGACCCAGAGAAATTGGAATCAAAGGTTGGCAGGCAAAATGGTAGCTGAACAATGGGCTGCCATTAAAGAAGAGATAGTTCAGGAACAGGGGAAAAGGTAGGGAAAACAAATCCAGAGCTCCTTGGATGACAAGACAGAGATTAAGATGATGAAATAAAAGTCAGGTGGATAATACAACCGAGAACCAGGCTGAATATAAAAGGTTCAGAAGGGAAATGAAAAAGCAAATAAGAGAAGCAAAGAGAGAGTATGAGAAGAGATCGGCAACAAACATAAAAGAGAATCCAAAAGTCTTCTACAGGCATATAAATAGTAAAAGGGTGGTAAAAGGAGGAGTGGGACCAATTAGGGACTAAAAACGGAATTTACACATCAAGGCAGAAGGCACAGCTGAGGTATTAAATTAATACTTTACATCTGTCTTTACCAAGGAAGATGCTGCTGCACAGGTCATAGGCAATGGCCCCTATGGAATGCTGAAAGAAGAGGGGAAGATGTGTTTGATGGTGGCATTGTGCTGGAGGTGGCGAAAATGACCGAAAATGATCTATTGAATATGAAGGCTGGTGGGGTGGAAGGGGTGAGAGCAGAATGTGGCGTATACAGTTGAGGGCCCTGTCAAACACGGTGGGTGCAGGGAGATTCCTCTTAGAAAAAAAAAATCTCAGAAACGCTGGTGTGAAAGGCTGCATTACTGGAACAGATGAAGAACAGATTTGTAAGTGAAGCTAAAGCTCATGGAATAAAAGGAAAAGTAGCAACATGGCTATGAAATTGGCTGATTAAGAGGAGACAGTCGTGGTGAACAGTTGCTTTTTGGACTACAGGAGATTTATAGTGGAGTTCCCTAGGGGTTGATATTAGGATCCTTGCTTTTCCTGACATATATTGATGACTTAGACCTTGGCGTACAGGGCACAATTTCAAAATGTAGAAGTATTGTGAACTGTGAGGGGATGATGTGGAACTTAAAAAGGACATGCAAAGATTGGTGGAATGGGTGGTCAAGTGGCAAATGAAATTTAATACAGGGATGTGTGAAGTGATTCATTTTGGTAGAAAGAATGCAGAGAGACAATATAGAATGAAGGATACAATTCTAAAGAAGGTGCAGGAGCAGAGGGACCTGGGTGCATATGTGCATAGATCTTTGAAGGAGGCAGGACGGGTTGAGAGTGGTTAATAGAGCATACAGTATCCTAGGCTTTATCAATAGCGGCATAAAAGCAAGGAAGTTATGTTAAAACTGTATAAAACTGTGGTTTAGCCTCAACTGGAATATTGTGTCCAGTTCTGGGCACTACACTTTAGGATGGATGCGAAAGTTTTAGAGAGGGTGCAGAAAAGATTCACTAGAATGATTCTAGGCATGAGGAACTTCAGTGACATAGATAGATTGGAGAAGTTGGGATTTTTTTCCTTGAAGAGAAGGTTGAGAGGAGATTTGACAGAGGTATTCAAAATCATGAGGAGTCTGGAGAGATGGGGAGAAACTGTTCTCATTGGTGGAAGGATTGAGAACCAGAGGGCATAGATTTAAGGCAACTGGCCAAAGCAATGGTGACATGAGGAAATACTTTTCACACAGTGAGTAGTTAGGATCTGGATTGCACTGCCTGAGATCGTGTGGTGGAGGCAGGGTCAACTGAGGCTGTTAATAGAGAATTGGATTATCTGAAAAATAAAAATGTGCAGGGTTATGGGGAAAAGGCTGGAGAGCGGCACTAGGTGAATTTCTCCTTCAGAGGGCCAGCACAGACACAATAGGCCAAATGGCTCTGGTTCTATAGGAAACTATGAAATGCTCCCTTGGCAGCGTTCTCCACACTGAATGAAAAAACAAAATGTCAGTATATCACCTAACTGATGTTTCTGCTTCTCAGATTTGGGAATTGTCACCTCACCACAAAAATGAAAAACCGGCAGTTAGTTACTTACAAGGACTTCATAATCAGGTACAGTGTGCGTTCCCAGTCCCGTCCGGTCAAACGTTACTCGGTATGTTGCGTTAATAGTGTCAACGGCATCAATTTGTCCCGTAAACAGGCCGTCATGAAAACCTCGAAGTCGTGCTAAGGTGGAACATGATGGAAGAAAGAAATAATCACAAACTTAACCAGGGTCCAATACGGTACTGAATGACAACACTAACTATTTTAGTGTTACCACTGAACCCAACCCAATACCTTACAATAGCCCATTCTGCACTTGGATTTAATCAGTAATTGGTACTGTTACTTATATTTACTTTGCATGAACTCCTGAGTTTTAAGGACTGTATTTATACATTTTGAATCATCATTGCTATGGGTGTTATTAGATACTTATGAAATTCTAAAAACTTTCACACAAAAAGTACAGCACAGAAAACAGGCCCTTCAGTGCAACTGGTCCTTGCCACTGTTTATACTCCAAATATGCCTCCTACCACCTGACTTCATCTAACCCTATCTGTATATCCTTCTAGTCCTTTCTCCCTCATGTGCTCCTCCAGTTGACTCTTAAATGTGTTTATGTTATTTGCCTCAGCTACTGTCTGTGGCAGAGTTCCCTATTCTAACACCCTTTGGGTAAAAATGTTTCTTCTGAATTCCCTGTTGGATTTGTTGGTGACTATCTTATATTGATGGCTCCTAGTTCTGGTCTCCAGACAAAAGGAAACATCCCTATGCCTATCCCATCAACCTCTTCATAAATTTGAGGCTCTCTATCAGGTCCACATTTAATACAAGGGTTCCAGCTGTTGATGAGAAGTATAATTTTTAGTTCTGATACCATTCTTGTAAATCATTTTTGCACCTTCGCCAATGGTTCTATATCCTTTTTATAATATGGAGTGTGCCAAGTGTGAGTGGTGGGGGAGAAAATAAGGACACAAGGCAGGATAGTGCTGGGGTAACTGACTTACCGGTGACTTTTGTCCCTATAACTAGAGGTAATGGGATTTCATCTGGGAGATCTTTGTACTGGGACAGCTCTGTCACTTTCCTCTGTTGCAGAAGTCTGATCTTCTGTCGTTTGTGTTGTAAGGCAGACCGCTCTTCTGCGAAGAATGCTGCCGAACATCTGCAGTACAGGAGAAAGTGTTACAACGGTATGCCAGGTATGACTTCTACCCAATGGCTGTAATCGTCATTGTAATGACTGCACTATCATTTTCATATAGGACATAATCCTGTATGAGATGTCAGGATCTCCATGATTTTATTGCATTGCACTGGTATTTTTTTCCAGGATCCAGAGCACTGCTCTGCCAAAGGGTGGCCAGTGGGCTCATGTGTCACAGTTAGCAACAGGGCAGCTCTGGATTAAATCATGCTGAATCACAGGTTAAACTAAACATCTAATTCCAACCTATTAAAGCTAGCTTTTCATCTGTGCGTGTGCATCACACCTGATGTTTCTCTCCTCGGTCATTGCTTTTCCTTCTTGCTCTCTTGCTTTTACTGCCATTTGTCAATGCCACTGAAGGTGAGAAAAAGCAGCAGCATCAGGACTGAGGCAAGCAGGTGAGTTTAAGGTAGCAACTTTTACCTCATAATGTCTGGAGTTTTGTGAGGAAGAGCTGACACAGACACAGCTGGACGCATGTAGGGTGAAGGGAAGGGAAGGGGAGGAGGTCTCTAGCTGCTGCCCTCCCATAATGGATGCAGTTTGACAGGCGGGTAGGTAGAGATATTGCCACACTCAGGGTCATGTGAGTTGCTCCAAGGCAGCCGACAAAGAGGTGAGCATCCCCCCCCGACCATTTCCAACAGAGTTGTGTTGGGTGAGACAATGTTGGCAGAAATGGGTAGCCTGCAGATGGAGGAATAAAAGAATCTGCACAGGAGTAACAGCAGCCCTGAAACATGCGGCCTGCTTCTAGTTGGGTCCCGCTGTGTTTGAATCCATTTTTGGTTGTCTTAAACCATCTCCTCACTCTACTCCATCCTCAGCTTCAACAGTAAGTGCAAGGAGCTCATGGACTTACTTGTCACTAAAATTGAGATCAGCTACCTCTGCTGGGTCACACCCTGCCACTATCCCACCTGGACAAACTTCCTCTGATGTTCCCCACACCCTAGGCCTGAACTTGCATCTTTCTTTAGTTTCTCTCCTACTGCTCCCTGTATCCTCTCTGAGCTCATTTTGTCCATGAGACCCATCCCTGTTCCCTTGGTTCCTATTCCCACTAAACTGATCACCCAAATTGCCTTTCTGGCCCCCATGTTAGTGGATATCGTTAAGGGTTCTCTCTCTTCCGATGTTGTTCCTCTCTCCTTTAAATCTGCCATCATCATCCCTCCCCTCAAAAAAACCAACCCTTGATCCCATCATCCTTGCAAACTATTGCCCAATCTCTAACCTCCCTTTCCTCTGCAAAGCTCCTAATCGTGTTTTTTGAAATTATTTATTCTTTCATGGCATGTGAGCATCGCTGGCAAGGCCAGCCTTTTTTTGCCCATCCCTAATTGCGCTTGAACTGAGTGGCTTGCTAGGCCATTTCAGAGGGTAGTTAGGAGTCAACTACATTGCTGTGGATCTGGAGTCATGTGTAGGCCAGACCAGGTAAGGATGGCAGATTTCTTTTTCTGAAGGACATTAGTGGATCAGATGGGTTTTCACAACAATTGACAATAGGTTCATGGTCACCATTACTGAGACTAGCTTTCAATTTCAGTATTTTATTTATCTAATTAATTGAATTTAAATTCTACCAGCAACCAAGGTGGGATTTGAACCAGTGTTGTCAAAGCTTTGGCCTGGGTCTCTGGACATTCCAGTGACATCATGACTACACCCTGTCTTTCTCAATGCCTCCCTAATCCATTATCTTTCCTGGAACTCCGCTGTTTAAATCCTTCCAGTCAGGTTATCACCACTGCCACAGCACCAAAATGTCTCTTCTTCAAAGTCACCAATGGCATCCTATATGACTGTGACAAAGGTAAACTTTCCCTCCTTGTCCTTCTTAACCTGTCTGCAGCCTTTGACACTGTTGGCCACACCATCCTGCTCCAACACCTCTCCACTGTCATCCCTGGGCAGGACTGCTCTCACCTGCTTCAATTCTTATCTAATTATAGCCACACATCAGTTGCTATGGCTTCTCCTCCTGCTCCCAAACCATTACCTCTGGTGTCCCACAAGTACTTATCCTTGGTCCCCTTCTATTTCTCAGTTACATTCAGACCCTCGAAGACATCATCTGAAGGCACAGGATTAGTCTGCACATGTATGCTGACAACACCCAGCTCGACCTCGTCACTACCTCTCTCAACACCTCCCTCCACTGTTGTTAAATTGTCAAACTGCTTATCCAACATCCAGTACTGGACGAACAAAAATTTCCTCCAATTCAACATTGGAAAGACTGAAGCTATTATGTTCAGTGCCCACTCCAAACTCTCTTCCCTAGCTACTGACTCTACCCCTCTCCCTGGCTGAGGCTAAACTAAACTGTTAGCAACCGTGGTGTCATATTTAATCAAAGGTGATCTTCTGAGCACATATTCATGCCATCATTGGTAACATGGGGAGATGGTGGCGTTAATGGCAATGCCACTGGACTACTAATCCAGAGGCCCAAGCACATGCTTTGGGGATATGGGTTTGAATACCACCACAGCAGCTAGTGGAATTTAGATTCAATTAATAAATCTGGAATATAAAGCTAGTCTCAGTGCCAAGGAGCATGAAACTATCATCGCTTGTTGTAAAAAAAAAATCCATTTGGTTCTCTAATATCCTTTAGGGAAGGAAATCTGCCATCCTTACCTGGTCTGGTCTACACACGACTCCAGATCCACAGCAATGTAGTTGACTTTTAACTACCCTCTGAAATGGTCTAGCAAGCCACTCAGTTCAAGGGCAATTAGGGATGGGCAAAAAATGCTGGCCTTGCCAATGATGCCCACATTCCATGAAAAAATAAAGACATTTTGCCCATCTCAGTTCATCTGCTGCTGAAACCTTAACTCACTCCTTTGTTACCTTTAGATAATTCATAGAATCACAAAGTTTACTGCAAAAAAAGAGACCACTTGGCCCATCATGTCTACACCAGCTGAAAAATGAGCCACCCAGACTGATCCCACTTTGCAGGGTTTGATCTGTAGCCCTGCAGGTTACAGCACATGAAGTACATATCCAGACGCCTTTCAAATGAGTTGAGGTTTTCTGCCTTTCAGGCAGCGAGTTCCAGACCACTACAACTCTAAGGGTGAAAAGCATTTCTCTTATCTCCCCGTTAATCTTTCTACCAATCACTTTAAATCTATGCCCCCTGGTCACTGATCTCTCTGCTAATGTAAACAGGCCCTTTCCATCCACTCTCCCCAGGCCCCTCACAATTTTGTACATCAAATCTCCCCTCAGCCTCCTCTGTTCCAAGGAGAACAATCCCAGCCTATCCAATCTTTCCTCATAGCTGCAATTTTCCAGTGCTGGCAACATCTTCATAAAACCCCTCTGTACCCTCTCTAGTGCAATTACATCCTTCCTGTAATGAGGTGATCAGAACTGCATTCAGTACTCAAGCTGTGGTCTAACTAATGTTTTATATAGTTCCAGCATAACCTCCCTGTCCTTATATTCTATACCTCGGCTAATAAATTAAGGGATTTCACATGCCTTCTTAACCACCTTATCAACCCTTCCTGCTACCTTCAGGAATCTGTGGGTATTCACTCCAAGGTCCCTCACTTCCTCCAATTTATCCTGTATTCCTTTGCTTTGTTTGAACTCCCCAAATACATCACCTCACACTTCTCTGGATTGAATTCCATTTGCCACTTTTCTGCCCACCTGACCAGTCCATTGATATCGTCCTGCAGTCTACAGATATCCTCCTCACTATGTACCGTGTGGCCAATTTTTGTGTTGTCTGCAAACTTCTTAATCATTCCCCCTACATTCGAATCCAAATTATTAATACACACAAAAAGCAGGGGACCTAGCATTGAACCCTATGGAACCCCACAGCCTTCCTGTTGCAAAAACACCAATCAACAATCACCCTTCGTGTCCTGCCACTGAGCCAATTTTGTATGGGAATTCTTTTATTTTTTTTAACCAATCTGGCATATGAACCTTGTCAAATGCCTTGCTAAAATCCATATGGAGCACATTGACTGCACTACCCTCATCAATCCTCCTTGTTACTTTCTCAAAAAATTCAATCAAATTAGTCAGGCATGGCCTTTCCTTAACAAATCAATGCTGACTGTCCTTGATTAATCCATGCCTTTCTAAGTGACAGTTTATCCTTCCCCTCAGAGGTCATTCCAATAATTTGCCCACTACTGAGGTCAGACTGACTGGCCTGTAATTATTTGGTCTATCCTTCACTCCCTTTTAAAACAAAGGTACAATATTAGCAGACCTCCAATCCTCTGGCACCTCACCTGTATCCAGTGAAGATTGGAAAATGATGGTCAGACCCTCTGCAATTTCCTCCCTGGTTTCTTCTAACAACCTGGGGTACATTTCACCCAGCTTGGTGATTTATCCACTTTCAAGGATGTTAATCCTCTTAATGCCTCCACTCTCCTATTGTTTATCACATTCAATACTTCACACTCCTCATCCTTAACTACAATGTTTGCAGTGTCCCCCTCTTTTGTGAAGACAAACGCAAAATATTCAATAAGAACCATACCCACATCTTCCACCTCCACATTTAGGTTACCTTTTTGTCTTTTATGGGCGCGACATTTTCCTTAGTTATCCTCTTACTCTTAATGTATTGATAAAACATCTTTTGGTTCTCCTTGATTTTGCTTACCAATATTAAATTCTAACACAGTCCTGGCTGGTCTTCCACATTCTACCCTCCATAAACTCGAGGTCACCCAAAACCCCGTCTTAGCTCGCACCAAGTCGTGGTCCCCAACAGTCCTGTGCTCATGGACCTACACAGGCTCCCAGCCAAGCAATGTCTTGGTTTCAAAATTCTCGTCGCTGTTTTCAAATCCCTCTGTGGGCAGGATTTTCTGCACCCGCCTGCCGCTGGGATCTTCTGGCTTGCCGCAAGTCATGGGCTTCTGGCTGGGGCTCTGCCTCGCCTGTGGCAGGTCTCCCCCACGACGGGGCCAAAATGTGCTGGCCCATGTCCCCGATCCTCCCTACCTCTAACCTCCTCCAGCTCACAACTCAGTTATCTGTGTTCATCTAATTCTGGCCCCTTGAGGATCCCCGGTTTTCATTGCTCCACCATTGGTGGCCATGTGTTCAGCTGCCCCGGGGGCCTAAACCCTAAAATTCCCTACTACACCTTTCCATCTCACTTTAAAACAGTCCTCTTTAGCCAAGTTTTTGGTCATCTGACCTTACATTTCCTTATGTATACCTTGATTTATAATACTCTTGGGAAGTGCATCGTTTCTCACATAAACAATGCTATTTTAGTGGTTGTCCCTGTTATTATTTTAGCCAGTAAAGCCTTTGTCACTGAACCTGCACGCAGCTGCTGAACATAGAAAACCAGATTCAACACTTTATTCATTCTTTTGACATGGCCAAACGTGGTGACTGTTTGGACAACCTAGCAGCTTGCTCGATCACTTCAATGGGTGATGAGCGAGGGCTTGGAACTGGAGTTGTGAGTAGGCTAGACTCCACTGGAGGTTAACCAGCGAATCAGCTGAGTGTTTAAAATAATCTGGCAGCTTTTGATGTAATTTATTTTCCCCCACCACCTGCCCTACGGTCAATTCACAATTCGCCACAGGGCTACAACTGGATGAGCAAGGGTCCTGAGCTCTAAAGCACCGTACTTGTGTTGCTGCTCCTCTCCCTGACACTTACCGCCGTGGTTTTCCCATTAGCCTCCTGATTTTGCCCCACTCGACTCTGGTCAATTTCCTGGTTTTTAGATTTGGGAAGGACTCCTTCAGGCACACGCAGAAATCATTATCCCCCTCAAAAAGCGGCCTAGAAAACAGAACGCATCAAAACTAGTACACAGGGGAGCAGGGAAGGACAAAGAAATGTGGAGTTTGCAGAATTAAATATTAGGAAAGTCAAATGAAACCCACTTGTCAATATTTGAGTAAAACCACTCGTAAATGCACCACTTGTGTGCCTTGGGAAGTTTCAGCAGGTTCCGTAGACGCAAGCCGATCTTCTGGGCAGCTTTCTTGTCGGGCGTTGCCAAAGCTGCAGAAAGTTTCTGACGAGAAATTGTGTTTTATTGCAAATGGAAGAAAAAGCCCATGATCATTTTTAAAACAACATCAGAAATGAGAAAGGTTGAAGCTGAATGTTTTATGAAGTTCAGATGAGCACATGGTAAAATGTTTGAAATCATTTTTTTGGGAGCGGTTTTGGTGATACTTGCCTTGTTACCCCTGTGTCTAGAGTTCAAAGTCAGCCTGGATGATTGGAATGAGGCATTATTACCATCATGAGGAACATGTTCGGACAGTCTTGGCCCAATTTCTAATAGACAAGAGCCGAGAGGACCAAACGTCCATGATTCTGAACTAACTGGCAACGTCAGCGATGACTGTTATGAGGGAAACTAAAAAACACCACTGTTTTGTTGAAGGTCTGTTACCTGCTGGATCAGGCTCAGGAAGTTTTAGCTTACATCTGAGCCAGGCCAGGGTCAGGGTCGGCGCCAGCCAGGCTGGCCCTGGTCGGAACTGCTCGATGTGCTTGTAGTTAATACTGGCTCCGAATGAAAGAGTGGTGTCACTTTTCAGCACCGTCTTTCCTCATCCGCAAGGATAATGATTTAAAAAGCTTGCTTACAATCGTCTTTAGGAGTTAAAAGCTAATCTACAGTATGGAGGGGGAAGGCCAGAGTGTTGCCGTATATAGGGAAGTGCCAGAGTTGTGGGCTTGATCTGTGCGTATGGCAGGTTCCTCAGGGCGAACATCCACAGAGACGGCATCACAGCCAACTGCAGTCAACCACCCAAAAAAAAGTCCCCTTGTCCCAAGGTCAGAATTCAAATGTTTGTTAAATTAGCCCAGTCTTTTTTCCCTACTACTCTTCCTGAAACTTTATTCCATGATCACAGCACGCTCCGAATTCCCCAGTGTCAGTCATAAGCTTACTTCTTGCCGGTTTGAACCCATGCCTTCTTGTTCTGTTGTCATAGTTTAATTACTATACCATTTAGTAATGTTATATATTGTACAAAGTTCTCTTCTGAGTCACCTCCCTTGAAGGCTGAAAGCAGCAGGTGCCTCTGCCTTTTAATGGTGAGGGGATCAAACACAAGGCTCCTCCCAGAAATACTTCCAGAACACAGTAGTCAGTGAGAACAGGACAGCACTCGAAATCTATTACCACCGGCACTCAACACTGTTTCAGCACAACATTCCCCACCTTCCACTGTACCACTCTGACAGTTTTGTTGCTTTTGTCTGGTTGTAGTTAAGGCTTCTCTGGAGAGGTGCCAAGTAGACAAGATACACTTCCCAAACAAGGAAGTGGGGGTTGCTGGAGGATTAACAAGGCCCCTCAGTATGCTCCGACCTACCTCTTAGCTGCTGACAAGAGAAGCACTGGCAGAGGCCTGGATGAAAGACAGCCATTCCACCCTCTGAGTCAGGGACGGTACAAACTGCAGGGAAACCCTTACCCTCTGAACTTTTATTTAAAAAAAATCTTTAGCCAGTCAGTCAGAAATGTGGTTTCATTCATAGTAGGGGAAATCGTACCTGAGGTTGCATGGCAACTCTCTGATTCCTTTTGGGAGACTTAGTGTTCTGCAGCTGCCTCTCCTCCTCTTCACTCAAAAGTCGACTCCTTTTCGTGCTTCTTGTTGGCTGAATGGATTGAACATTTTACAAAAAAAAGTCAGATCCCAAGAACTTTGTATCACAGACACAAGAACAGATTTCTATCAATTGCTGGGATTAGTCTGTATTCAGATAATGCAATATATGCAAGATCCACAGGACTTCAACAATTTATCTTCTAAAGCCCACTTTTCTGCTGAATCATGCTGCTGACATCCTTGTTGGGGAAATGGTTCCTTTGCCTTTCAGCAACATGGTCATGTCCAATGGCTGAGCAAAAAGGAAAAATAAGTACAGATGGGCTATTCAACTATATGGGACCTCACAGGCAGACCTGATCCAGTTCCCCTATCTGGTGTTTATACATGCAAACTCTTCTGGACAGTGACCTGGATCAGGAACCTGAGCTGATTTTCAAATAGAGAGTTCTCAAAGCCATTTACAACACCAACTATTTTGGAATAGGCAGAGGATTAGAGCTGGAGCTGCCTGGGCAATGCACTCAGCTGAGGTTTTACATCAGGACATCATTCAGCTTGTATCCAATCAGCCTGGAATAGAGTGGAATGGACAGAGGGGTTAGGCAGGCCCCATTTTGGGGTGGGAGGAGAGTGTTAATGGGGTGCCAACATGCTCCTCCTCCACACTTTCAATGAGAGCAGACTGACTGCAGGATATTCATAGGCAGTTTGGTAGAGGGGGTAGGGGTGGCCGGAAGGAGTTCAAGAATCACCTGTAGAGTCCCTGGCTTGCATTACTTTGCTCTGCAAATCCATATGATTACCTTTGTGTATTTAATGCACTTTTAACCATTTCCCAGCAACTGCTAAAATTGGCTGAGCTGCCCAAACAGAGCTACACACTTCTTTCTCCAACCCAGAGGGAGTGTTGTGTGGTGCAAAGCATCCTTCAGATGATCCAGTAGCTCACCTGTCCCAGGTGCAAGAGTGCAAATTAGAAACTCAATCTGGGCACCATTTTTAAAAATATTCAATCATGGGATGTGGGTGTCACTAACTGGGCCAGCATTTATTGCCCATCCCTAATTGTCCTTCTTCAGAGGGCATTTAAGAGTCAACCACATTGCTCTGGGTCTGGAGTCACATCCAGATAAGGACGGCAGATTTCCTTCCCGAAAAGTGAATTAGTGAACCAGATGGGTCTTCACCACAATCAGCCATGGTTTTGTGGTCATCTTCAGATTTAAAATTCCAAATTTTTATTAGATTCAAATTTCACTATTGGCCGTGGTGGGATTCGAACCCGCGTCCCCAGAGAATTACCCTGGGTCCCTAGAATACTAGCTCAGTGACAATACCACTATGCCACCACCTCCCCAGGATTTAAAATACAAGGTTGCCCAGTGAGAATTCTGCTGGCAATGAGCTTGGGCTTCAAATGTCTGCAGATTTTGGGAGGAAGGGAAAACTGGAGCAAGACTAGGAAGTCCAGAGCTTTGACATTTGTGAGAAGGAGAGAGAGTGCTGATGTACTGAGTGAATTTTGAATCTTAGTGACAAACTGTGCCAATAAAGGTCTGGTACATCCCTGCTACAACAGCAGGGGATTAAAGTAGTGTCGTACCATTCCTCACAACTCACATGAAGCCAGTTCACAGGCAGATCTCCAGATCAAAGTGACGCTGGCAGCTCGGCAGAATTGAGACCAAACCTGGCGAAGGTAGTCTGGTCACGCAATCTCTGTCGTTACTCAAAGGGGTTCTGGGGCACGGTTGTGATGTTTTGCTGCTAACCTGATCTTTCCAGAAACTGCTTAATAACCCTGCTGGGCCCCTTGTAAAAATATGCAGAAGTCAATTAAATAAAAAAGGTCAGCAAATTGTATATTTGAGACTCCAGGGCAGAAACCAGAGTAAAATGAACAGTTTTCTTTCACTGATTTTGTTACTGATGCTAAACAGTCTTTCCAAAGTGGGACAGTCATGATCCATCCTTGTATTAATGCAGGAAATGTTCATGTCGCAAGTCTTGCGTGTAGGTCACACATCCTGTAAGTTCTACATTTACTTTATAGCTATTCTTTTGTCACCTTTCTTACATAGAATTTACAGTACAGAAACAGGCCATTCAGCCCAACTAGCCTCGGTCAATCTCGAGGCTCAACTCAAGCCTCCTCCCACCTTACTTCATGGTACATCCTTATAGTCATAAAATATTGCACCTTCTGACTCACTATAAATAACACGAGGAGATCTGCTAGTATGTGTACAGTCACACAGACACAAAGTAAAATGCTCTAGTTATAGAATACATAAAACTACACAAGTGATTTAAGCCATAGTAGCCATTCAACAGTGGACAGGCATCACAATTGAGCGCAGCCCTTAATGTCTAGACCCACATTTTCCATCAATGATTACTGATTTTGCTCTCTCCCTCCATCCTCAGCCCACCTTCCCTCTCTCCAATATTCCCGACTGGTCAAGGTCAGCTAGCTCAGCAGAGTCTCAAGGAATGGACCTGGGACCTTTCTGTTGTGTACTGCTCAGTGTCACACATTTATCCATCGAGTCAATGGAAGGAGAGTGGATTTTTTCATTTTCTATTAAGTAGAGTTAAATGAACTGTACAGTACCACCTTTGACGCAATGTGGTCAACACACAATACATTTTTCTGCAGCAAAGGATTCATTATTGCTCAGAACTCTGCATTTACGCTGCCTACATTGCTTTTGCACAAGGTCCTGCTCGCTGACATACAAAATTCTCATCCCCCATGTTCAAGTCCCTCCATGGCCCTGCCCCTCCCCATCTCTGTAACATCCTCTAGTCCTACAATCTTATTTCTAATGCTCTTATGTTATCAGTCCTCCAAAATCTCTGCAATTCTCCAAGTCTGATCTCTTTTGCATCCCCACCCCACTTGCTTCCCCCCCTTCAATAGTGGTTATGCCTTTAGCTGCCTAGGCCTCAATCTCTAGATTTCTCTCCCCAAATCTCTTTCCTCCTTTATAACACTCTTAAAACCTCTCTCTTGGACTGCTCGGCCACCTGTCCTAAATTTCTTTTCTTCCATTAATTTTTTCTTGCATCATGTCATGCTTTACTGTGTGGTTGTTATTGTTTTGCGGGACACAAGCACAGAATTGCTACAGGGCAGAAGGAGGCCTTTCGGCCCGTTGAGCCTGCGCCGGCTCTCTGAAGGAGTAATTTATCTGGTGCCACTCTCATGTCTTCTCCACATAGTCCTGCACATTCTTCCTTCTCAGGTAATAATCCAATTCCCTTTTGAATGTTTTGATTGACCCTGCCTCCACCACACTCAGGTAGTGCATTCCAGGTCCTAACCACTCGTTGCATGAAGAAGTTTTTCCTCATGTCGCCATTGCTTCTTTTGCCAATTACCTTAAACCTGTGCCCTCATTCTCAATCCTTGCACCAATGGGAACAGTTTCTTCCTATCGACTCTGTCCAGACTCCCCCATGATTTTTACTACCTTCAAATCTTCTCTCACTCTTCTCTGCTGCAAGGAAAAAGTTTCAACTTCTCTAATCTACGTCACTGAAGTTTCTTATCCCTGGAACCATTCTCATGAATCTTTCCTGCACCCTCTCCAACACCTTCACATTTTTCTGAGAGTGTGGTGCTTAGAACTAGATGCAACACTCTAGTTGAGGCTGAAACAGTGTTTGATACAAGTTTAACGTAACTTCCTTGCTTCTATACTCTATGTTCCTTTTAATAAAACCCAGAATGCCATTTGCTTTATTAACTGCGCTCTCAACCTGTCTTGCCACTTTCAATGATTTATACACATATACACCCAGGTCCCTCCACTCCTGCTCCTACTTTAGAATTATACCCTTCATTTTATACTGTCTCCAAGTATTCTTCCTACCAAAATGAATCACTTCACACTCCTCTGCATTAAATTTCATCTGCCACTTGTTCACCCATTCCACCAACCTGTAACTCCTTTTCAAGTACGCTATTCTCCTCATAGTTCATAATGTTTCCAAGTTTCATTTCACCTGCAAATTTTGAAATTGTGCCTTGTACATCAAGGTCTAGGTCATTAATTTATATCAGGAAAAGCAAGGGTCCCAAACTGACCCCTGGGGAAACTCCACTGTAATCATTCCTCCAGTCTGAAAAACATCCATTAACCACTACCCACTGTTTCCTGTCACTCAGCCAATTTCAAATCCATGTTGCTACTGTCCTTTTTATTCTATAAGCTATAACTTTGCTCTGTTGTGTGGCACTTTATGAAAAGCCTTCTGGAAGTCCATGTACACCACATAACAGCATTATCCTCATCAACCCTCTGTTACCTTTTCAAAACATTCCAGCAAGTTAGTTAAACATGATTTTCCCTCAGCAAACCCGTGCTAGGGAATGGGGAAGAGTGGTCACATGATTTCATACTAAGCCATTTAGTCTAGACCTGATATACCTTTGTTTTACAATTCAGCTAGCTGGCTCAAGATCAAAGCTGTACACAAATCGTCCACATTTAATAGTGATGATTCGAGGCTCAGCAGCCCATTTTTAAACCACCAGAAACACTATTTCTTTTCACAGCAATGCTAAGCAGAGAGGAGGGAATACATTCTCCTTCAACTCACCCAAACACTAAAACAGTTACAAAAAATAGAAAGTAGAATGAAGTGCCTTACAGTGTCAACAATAGAGCAGGAGTTTCTCCCTTTCCATGGAGGAGTCTTGGATAATGCAATGTACTTCTCATTCCATGTGCTGGACAAGCTTCCTTCTGTTTGAGACAAAGACACCAGACTCAGAAACTATCTTGGCACCTTCACCCTTCTTTGCTGAGGCCTTGCAAATGCATATGGTTCAGAAAGAGAGAGAGAGAGAGAGAGACACAGACAGAAACACAGAGACTGAGAGAGAGGGAGAAGACAACAACAGCTCTGGGTTCAGTTAGAGCTTTGGTGCAGCATGCCAGGGAAAGGATTGTCTTTCTGCCAATGCTCTGATTGTGTGTGATCCTCTTAATAGCTGACCTCTCAGCACTGCCACCATCGACAGGCTGCAAACATCCCCCGGCACTTACCTGGACTGTTTGAGCCAGCCCATATTTGGAAGCGCAAAACACCTGTAACTGTTCAGATGGGGAAGCAAGTTATGCCAGGCCATTCAACTTATTATATATAGTGACATTATAAAGGTATGCATGAAGGTTTCCTCTGTATCCTGGCGATAATCTGAAAAGGCTCTATTCAGTTCCGACTGAGGGCTGACATCTAGGAAATTAACCTGCCACCGCCCTTTTCAGAGTCTGACTGATCTGCTGTGGATTTACAACACATTGTGATTTTACTTCAGATTTGCTGTCCTTTGAGTTTTTTTTTAATGTTCACAGTGTTGTTAGAAGTGTGAAACAAATCTTCTGAAAAATACATTTTCCATGCTGCACGTAGGAATTTCTGATCCCCCGCCCCTCCCCCAAAAAATAGAGCAGAAAAGCGCAGAAATTAGAGTATCTTTGAAGGCTACACCAATAATATCATGAACTGTGAAAACAAAGTTCTAGCATCTTATAATCTGAACACTGTAGCTAATTAAAGCTTTTGAAATGATATAGTTATTGGGGTGTGGTGGCATTGTGGATTGCTAGTCCCGTGACATAACCAGAGGCCTGGGCTAATGATTGAGAAACACAAGCTCAATTCCCATCATGGCAGATGAAGAATTTAAATTCACTTGAATAAAATCTGGAATAAAAACTTCATCAATAATGGTGACCATGAAACTATTGGATTGTCATTAATCCCACCTGGTTCACTAATATTCTTTCGGGAGGGAAATCTGCCATCCTTACCCAGTTTGCCCTGAGAGTCCAGACCCGCAGCAATGTGATTGACTTTTAACTGCTCTCTGTAAAGGGCTAGCAAGCCACACCATTATATTTAAGAAGGTGGTTCACCATCACCTTCTCAAGGGCAACTGGGCTGGGCAATAAATGTCAGCTTTACCAGTGATATGCTTAAATTTTTTTTTAATGTGACACATACAAGATTCAGTTGCATATACTCCAAAAAATAATGTAACCATTATGTTGGTTGAGGGGAT